>NC_091247.1:222790000-223097065 GCF_042477335.2 Ovis canadensis | reverse complement strand
TCTCTTCATCCAGTACTGCCTAATAACGGAATCTATACGTCCCGGCTCCTTGATTTATCCCCTCAGAAGTGCTGAGTGTGGGCTGGTTGTGAGTCATTGGACTGTCAGCATGTCACTCGTTAGTCAAATCTTCAAACTATTGGTGGAACGGCAAGAAAGCCCGTCCAACAAGGGCTAATGCCATTGGTTTGTCTTCACCAAGTTCTTTCCTGGTACCTTATTGGGCAGATAGGCGCGTCGGTCAGCTTCGCACTGTTAATTGTTTGCTAGGCCGTTTGGATGACTGTTCATTTGGCCTGTAGTTGGAAATAACGATTACCCGCTTGCGTACCGCTTGCGTGCCCACTTTGTGCCAACTGTGCAGAGTTCTTTACAAGGACTATCGATTAAAGCTGTGAGTTATAGGTTCTCTAAATTTTACAGACAAGACACTAAAGCTCCAGAGTGGTTAGGATATTTGCCCAAGGTCACCTAGATAGAAAATAGTTCGTAGACCAACATTTGGTCCCAGATCTGACTCCAAAGCCTAAGCTCTTTTCACTGTACTTTAGTGTCTCCCTTAGTCTAGAATCGTTCCTGTCAGCCAACCCTGCATCTTCAAAAGGTTTCATTCAGAGCCTAAGGTCCTCAGTTTCTGGAGGTGACACTGTTGGGGACTAAAGCTATGGATAGGTTATCATTGCCTCCACTGTATCTTCTCCAGCACGCATTCCTCCCACCCTAAACGAAACAGTCTTGGTGTTTCCTGACCGGAAGCCCATTTACCTTTATGGTCATTTTCTCCACTTTGTAAATAAATGAATACTTCTACCAGCCTTCTGTTTCAAGCCTACTTTCCCAACTCCCACCCATCCATCTCCAGCTCACTCTTTTCTGAGAGAATCTTGAAGAGCCAGAAACAAGGAGAGTGTCCAAAGAGGGAAAGAGAATAAATCGGTTTAGGAATAATTTACTGTATGCAAATAGAACAGCCCTTTCTGGAAAGCTTCCAGAGTAGCCCCTGATGCTGTGCAAGAGGTGTGTTTCTGGCTCCTGGCCATTGAATTCTTTCCTGTGGCAGCTTTCAGCAAAGTGAATCCAACATTCCAGCCAGGGGAGGGCAGAATGCTTAGGACTCACTGCCAGAGAACCAGCCCCAGGCTCTGGTACTGAAATGATCTTCAGGAGCACAGTGCTGGACTCGGGCCCACATTCCATCTCGGGTAATTAACATTTTACCATCCCAAATCCCCATCCCCGTAGCTTCAGTAGGATCACTGCCCTTGTTTCATCTCCTGATCCAAGCTGTTGTGTAACCACACTGGCACTGCTTTAATAATAAAACAACTACTGTAACACAGAAATAGTGCTCAACACTTATAGCTTTTCAGCAGAGGAAGATAAGTGTTTCACAAACCTCAATTAACATTAAATGGCAGGTATTCCCAGGGCAACTGCCAGCAGGACAGAAGAAAAATCATGAGTCAAGGTCTAAGAAAGGTCCTAGGAACCTGAATCCTTAAAATCATATGCACATACCCCACACTAGCATTCCAATGTGAGAATAATTCTGAACCATAAAACAAAATGAGTGAGAAATGGTCAGGGTCCAAAACCTTCCTTATCTTCATGGTTGATTGTTTGAAACTCTTATTTTAACCCTTAAACTAGCATTTGATTTTATAGTTAATTGTTAGACACATCTGTCTCCCCAGCTCAGCTTTTTTGTTGTTCAGTCGCTAAGTCAGGTCCGACTCTGAGACCCCGCATACTACAGCATGCCAGGCTTCTGTCCTCCACTATCTCCCAAAGTTTGGTCAAATTCATGTCCATTGAGTTGACATGCTATCTAACCATCTCATCCTCTGCCACCCTCTTCTTTTGCCCTCAATCTTTCCCAGCATCAGGGTCTTTTCCAAGTCTGCTCTCTGCATCAGGTGGCCAAAGTATTGGAGCTTTAGCATCAGTCCTTCCAGTGAATATTTGGGGTTGATTTTCTTTAGGATTGACTGGTTTGATCTCCTTGCTGTCCAAGGGACTTTCAAGAATCTTCTCCAGCACCACAATTCGAAGGCATCAGTTCTTTGGCACTCAACCTTCTTTATAGTCCAACTGTCACATCCATACATACTACTGGGAAAACCATAGCTTTGACTATGCAGACATTTGTTAGCAAAGTGATGTCTCTGCTTTGTAACACGCTGTCTAATTTTGTCATAGCTTTCCTTCCATGAAATTAAAAGGAGCAAGCGTCTTTTAATTTCATGGCTCCCTGGTGGCTCAGTGGTAAAGAATTCTCCTGCTGTTATTGGGAATGTGGATATGATTCCTGGGTCAGGAAAATCCCCTAGAGAAGGAAATGGCAACCCATTCCAATATTCTGGCCTGGGAAATCCCATGAACAGAGGAGCCTGGTGTGCTACAGTCTGTGGGGTTGAAAAAGAATCAGACACAACTTAGCGACTAAGTAACAACTCAGCTTTAAGTTCCTTGAAAGCAAATGGTTTCTTATTCATCTTTGTATGTCTTAAATTGCCCTGGTTACAAAAGGTTCCTCTATAAATAATTATTCAGTAAATATTTATAGAATTTGTGGTCACTTTCCTAAGGTACAGAGGCTGCACAGATGAATAAAACATGTCTGCATTCAGGGACCTCAATTGGTGGGGGTGGCCAACAGATAAACACGTAATCGCAGCACAGATGGCTTGGAAGAACAAGGGAGGGATATGGGGTGCTTTTTGTTTTCTGTTTTGCTGTCCCAGGTCTTTAGTTGCAGCGCACAGGATCTAGTTCCCTGACCAAGGATCAAACCTGGGCCCCCCTGCATTCGGAGCCTGGAGTCTTAACCACTGGACCACCAGGGGATTCCTGGGAGTCAATCTTGAGGAGACAGAGATGGCTACCCTGAAGAAGTGACATCTACAAGAACTAAAGAATGAACTGTGATTAGCTATTCAAGAGGCTGAGGATGTGTGGTGACCTGTAACATTTGTTCTTGGGGGGCAAGGAGCATGATAGGAATATCCAGGAATGGCTAAATCCTGTTCTTCCTATAATTTTTGTCTTTGAGGGCCTTCGGGGGTCTGTCCACTCCACCTTGTTCTACTTTCCCTTCCCAGAAGAAAGCAGGAAGCCAGAAACCCTGTTGTGTTTGCCCGCCTGAGACTAGGAAAACAATTTCCAAATACAGTGGCTGTTTTCTGGATCACTGAGTAAAGATTGCAGACCATACAGAAAGTTTTAAAGTAGAAAAGGAAAGCTCTCCCAAATCCCACTACTAGAGCCAACCGCCATTAAGGAATCTGTCTTCCCAGACTCGTTTATGAATAGACCCACGCATGGATTTCTTCCAACAAACAGTGGGGTGTGGCTCAGGGTCTCTCAGTATTTTGAGAGCTCTCATTGCTCAGAACTCAGCTATGGATGGAACCTGTTCTCACTTTCTATACTTATGGGAAGGATGCCAATAAATCCTATGTGGAGGACAATGGTTTCAAATTCCTGTCGCAGCAGATGACAAATTTCCACCTGTTACAGGACTCTGGGGCTTGCTCAGCCTAGTGTGGAATCAATGAATGGTGGGTAGGAAGGGGGCTCTACTGTGCTCACTGCCCGAGGGCTTCCAAGCTGCTTTGGTGGCTGTAGGGTCAATCCATGGCAGCCCAGGTCAGAGAATGACATGCTAGGGTGCTCTCTTTTGCTCTCTTTCTCATTTCTTCTCTGCATGCTATTTGGAGAAAATATCTGGGGTGTTTGTTCCAACCCACCCAGCTTTGAGAGTAAAAAGACCCGCCGAGCCCTGCACACTTGCATGCAGGCCAAGTTCAGTATGTTCTTGGAGCGCTGTACTATTCTTAGAGCTCTATATGTGGTGGTCTATACATTTGGCTTTTTGTTGGAAGGGAAGGCAAATTTAATGAGTGATGGCTGCCTTGGATGGCTACCAACAGTTCTCTAAGTCATTCCAAGCAACAGGCTTTCCTTCTTTCCCTTGAGAGGTTGTTCTGTGATCCCTGAAACACACTGCGTTGGCCTGGACAAAATCCAGTGCAACAGGAATTTCTGCAAACAATTCTGCGATGACCCACAAGCTCAGGGTGACATAGCCAGCTGGACCGGCTCCCTTCTGATTTCCATGGCTCAGGAAAACTCCCTTTACCCTTTGCACTGGCCTCTCATTGCTGCGAGACATTGGGAAGTGTTTGTAAAGCAGCCTCCGGTTCTCAAACTTATAATCATGGGAAGAGTCCCTGTAAAAAGCACTGAATTCAAAAGACAAGAGGACAGCTGGCAGCTGATACAGCTCACTTGAGCAGTGGGTGTGGCCACAGCCAAGGCCAAGAGCACCTAGGGGGAGGGGAAGTTTCTAGAGAGTGCTGATTATAGAGGACGTGCTCATAAACATTTATTACACATTTGGCAGCATTTATTGTGTAACAAAGCCCTTGTGACAGAAGCTATGCCGCTTCTAAATCATGTCTCATTTCTTACAACCACACTTCCTGAAAAGCTTGTAGGGAAACCCTGGACACCCCCATGCCCCCCTCAACGCCCTCTGGCCAAAGCGTAACCCCCAGGGAGGTTCATAGGAGCACCAGATGTGCCGTAAATAACAGCTGCCCTTTGGCGAACGGTTGCTATGTGTCAGACACTGTACTGAGGGCTTTACGTGGATCATGGCGGCAGTTAATCTTCACAACAACCATGGTTGTCCCCATTTTCCAGGTAGGGAAATTGAGGTTCTGAAGGGTGACTAACTTGCAGCAGGTCACCACAGTTAATAACCTCACAGCTAAACCCAGGCCCTCTGACTCCAGTGAGTCAGTTCTTTCCCCTGCTGTTACGTTGTCCTGAGGTGTCTACCCTTGGACCTGCCACAGTTCGGCTGGAGAGATAACCAGCGCCCATGAAGAGTCACCCTCGGAGCCTTTATTAGCTCAACCACATCCTCTTTTCCCTACAGACTCAGGGAAAGAGGTGCACCCCTTCCTGGCTCAGTTACTGCCTCTGGGACTTCCTTGATGGTCCAGTGATTAAGAATCTGCCTTCCAATGTCTGATCCCTGGTCGGGGAACTAAGATCCCACATGCTGCAGGGAAACTAAGCCTGTGCACCTCAACTAAGACCTGATGCAGCCAAAAATAAATAAATAATTTTTTTTAAAGGACTTCTCTGGTGGTCCAGCAGTGATGAATCTCCCTGCCAGTGGACATGGGTTCGATCCCCGGTCCAGGCAGATTCCTCATGCTGTGGAGCAACTAAGCTCATGCATCACAACTCCTGAGCCCTCGAGCCACAATGGCTGCATCTGGCGCCTAGAGCCTCTGCCCTGCAGCAAGAGTAGCCACGGCCTGAGAAGCCCAAACGTGGCAACGAAGAATAGCAACTGCTCACCACACTAGAGAAAGCCCACGCGTAGCAGCAAAGACCCAGCACAGCCAAATAAAAATAAATAAATAAAATTTAAGAAAGAAAAGCAAAGACCAACTCTACATTAAAAAAAAAAAAATTACTGCCTCTGATGGTCCTTCTTCTGCATCCAGCTGGGACCTGGCTCCACTTCCACTGCCTTCAGGATAGCCATCCTGCCTGCCTGCCTGCCCTTTCCCTTCCTTTTCCTTTCCTCGGCTTCTTTAATGCCTTGTGGCCATCTCCACCACCACCTTGCTGTCTCCCAGCTTCTAGCCCTCACTCTCCACTGAAACCCACTTCTCTAAGCTCATCTATGACCTCTTTGTGGCCAAGATCCAAGAGACGTTCTCAGTCCTTGTTTCCATGGCTTCACCACTATGTTTTACTCTGAGGATCTTCTCTGGGTTCCTCAAAATAGCCAGCTCCCCTCCTACCTCTACAACTGTTCATGCTCTTTTTCATACCCACTCTTTCTCTCAGCTCCTTCTAAGGAGTCTGTCTCTCTTTTCTCCTTAGGTTGCCTTCCAGGGGCGTGGGGTGGGGGGGAGGCAGGGGCGGAGGGAATGGAGAGCAGGGTCTTTGTCCTCCCTCCACCTCAGAGATTGCAGTTTCATCTCTCCATCCCCAGCCTTCATTCTGCAGGCCGCACTGTGTGATCTTGTGCCAGTCATATAAACTGTCTGAGCTTCAGCTTCTTCATTTCTAAAATAAGGGTACTGGATCAGATTTGTTATTCTGGACTCGAAGGTAATAATAAGACCCCAAGTTTGTAAGCACATGCTACGCCAGCCGGGACTGGCCATGCAAAATGAAAACATGGGGCTCCTTGTTCCAGAATTATTAAGAATTTCAAGACAACAAGAGCAGAGCATTACATCAAATGTGGGACCCTCTGCCTTCTGGGTGCAGGACCCTTGGGAGCCCTCAAGTTGCATGCTCATGAAGCTGGCCCCAGTACCATGTCCTGCTGTGTAATTATATAGGTATTAACTTATTCAATCCTCATAGCAATCTTATGAGGTCAGGACGGATGAGGAAACTAAGGCAGAGAGAGGTTAAGTAACTGTCCAAGGTCACGGTTTTTAATTGGTAGGGCTGAGGAAACTTACACCTGTCGGTTGAGGTGGTTGGGAGACCCACACTGGAATGATGGTTCCCTCCTGCAGGAGGACTTCCTGGTGGCCTCTCAGCAGGGCCACACCCATTCCTTCCTCAGTGAGTTTGCCTGCGCGGGTGCTGCTGCCTCGGTTCCCCTCTCCTCCTTCCCTAGTTCCGAGGTGTACACTTCTTTCAAGGTTCAAGTCCAGCCCCTGTTCCTCTCAGGGGCTTCTGGAGTAGAGAAGCCACCCACATCTGCTCTCCCTAGATTATCTCGGTTCCCTGTGTAGAGTTAGACCCAGCCCAGGCCTGGCCATAGGGCCTGTTCATAGCTTCAGAGCCCTGACTTAACCCTGACTGACACTCTTGAGGCTCACTGATCATACAAGGCTGGAGAGAAAACTTCTTTAAATCTCTCCCCACAACCATACAACAGCTTGTGATAGAGCCTGTCTTCCCCACCAGACTGCAGAGGACTTGAAGGCAGATATTATAACTGAAAGACATAGAAGACTGTCTTTGGTGTTTAAAAGTCTCTTGAAAGAGTTCTTTCTAGGCTCTGGACGTTTTCCTGGAATGTCTTGCCTCCTTCTCCCCTCTCTCATTCACTCTTCAAGTGTTGGTTCAGAGATCACCTCCTCCTCCAGGAAGCCTTCCCTGACCTCTACCCCCAGGTTGAGTTAAGTGCCTCCTTTGGGCTGCTACACCCCCTTTGCTTCTCCACCATCACGCTTGCCTTCTGTGTCCATCTTCTACACGTGGTTATCAACACCTTGAGGGTAGAGACCAAGTCTCTCTTAGTACAGTGCCTGGGCCACAGGAATTTCTCAGTAAGTTTGTTTGAACTAACAGATGAACAAAAGCAAATGTTAAACACATGTTGGTTATTATGGCCCTCAGCACAGGGCTGGGCACCTTACGTAAATGTAAGGACACTTACACGAACTTATGAAATGGGTGAAAACCAACAACCCCAGAATTTTTGTTAGGAAGGGGGCTCAGGAGCAGCAATCTTGTTGGGGGTGCGGACTGGGGGAGTCCTCCTGGCGGAGCAGTGGCAAAGCAGTGAAGAATCGCAGGGGTGGCGGCTGGCAATTAGAGCTGGGCAGTGGGAGCAAAGTGGCCGGGGGTCCACCTGGCTTGCAGGCCAGCTCCAATCACTGCCTATATTTGCACAACTCTTGAGATGAGAATGATTTTTACATTTTTAAAAAAGTGGGTGGGAAAATGAAAAGATGGGTAATATTGTGACACGCAAAAATGATACAAAATTCAAATTTCACGGTCGACAAAGTTTCGCTGGAAAGCCACCCCACTCGCACTCACAGTGCTTTCAGGCTTTACTACTGCAGCGGTTGTGGTCGTCACCGACCCTCTACCCGCCATGTCCTGAAAGCCTAGAACATCTACTCTGCGGCCATTTATAGGAAGTTTGCTGAGCCCTGGCCTCTGCCCCCTTCGTCGCCCCAGGAGAAACGCGAGGCTCTGCGAGCGGCCGCCAGGGGTCAGCATCGCCCCGCGGAGCCTCAGCCGGGCGCTCCTTCCGGACCTGCAGCCTCCGGTCCTGCGCCGCGACCCAGGCCGGCCTTGGGGCTCCTCCCGGTCCGTGCCCGGGAGACGCCGGCAGTTGTCGTGGCCGGCAAGTGCGCGGAAAGGGTTAGAAGGAAGCTGGGGAGGGTCAGGAGCGTCATGGAGGGTTCGGGACTGGCCCGGAGGTTCGGCAGGCCTGTCTGATGTGCTATTTCCTTGGTTTGGGTTTCATTTGTATTTTATATAGGAAGGAGTCGCCAAACATTTAAAAAAAAATGTTTACCCCAAACTAATCGGTCAAGAAAGGTTTGGGACTTTTGAACAACCAGTTAAGACGGTGGCCCTGTTGCAGGCTTGCAAGTAACAAACGCCAAGAGCTGGGGTGGGGTGGGGTGAGCGGGCACCGAGGAGCTCTGGCCCTGAACAGAGGGCGCCGCGTGGCATCTCTGGAACTATTCTTCCTCTTTCTTTGAGAAACTAGACCTGGAAACTTCTTCCAGGTGGACCAGGCTTTAACCTCACGTGCCAGCTGTATACTGTGCTCACTCAGTCGTGTCTGACTCTTTTGCAGCCCCATGGATTGTAACCCACCAGGCTCCTCTGTCCATGGGATCTCCCAGGCACAGGGATACTGGAGTGGCTTGCCTTTTCCTCCTCCAGGGGATTTTCCAGACCCAGGGATCCACCCTCTTCTCCTGTGTTTCCTTGCCTTGTCAGGCGGATTCTTTGCCGCTGAGGCACCTGGGAAAGCCTGTGTTGGGCTAACTACTCACCGTTGAAAGTGGCCATTTTCCCGGGAGGGAGCAGGGGAAAGCATCAAGAAGAGAATGTCCCAGGAGGGAAATGCTCCCCACCCCCCACCCCCAACCCACCCTCCGAGTCACACCACCAGAGGCATCAGCCCTTCTGGAGCTCTCCATCTATCTTAGCCACTGAGCTGAGTGCTTCACTCCACCTGGCCTCAGCAGAATGGTACCAAGAGTATCCCCGTTGTACTCAGATGGATGCGGAGCAGCTTGCTGGGTCATTTAGCTGATGTGTGCCAGAGTGGGGAAGCCTGCCCCCTTTGCTCTGTCCTCTCACTGCCACAAGCCTCAGTGAAGATGACAGCAAGCAAGATGGGTCCCCATGCTAAATCTGCGAGGGACTCCCTTGCTCATCATTCATCCTCAGGCCTGGCATGCGGTAAATATCCACTGAATGAACAGATGAAAAAAGCCTTCCAGGTACCGCAGTGAAATGCCTTTCCTTGTCCAATCGCCCAGCTTCCAAGACCTCCAGGAGGAGATGAGCCAGGGAGTCCAGCTGCTCCTCGGGAAGTGAGGGCCCCCAGGCATGGTTCTTGGCTCTTAGCATGGGATGGGATGTGCTTTTCCCATGCTTGTGCCCAGAGGACTGTGGCCTCTGCAGGCATGCTGCCTGTTCTTGCCTTTCCTCCCTTCCTCCTCTAGGCTCCCCAGGCATTTGCTGACTTCCGTAACAGGTCCCAGTGGGTCTCCTACGACATGGACATCTGTCCCTAGAGCTGCTTTCTAGTGGCTGCAGACAAGTGGCTATCACTGGAAGAGACCGTGGGATGCAGTGACAGTGCCCTAGGAGGGTCTGAATAACCAGATTCGAGCCCTTGACTTGTTGGATGGCTGTGGACACATTTCCTCACCTCAAAGCCCATCTTCTCTGTTTTCGTGTCAGCCTTTGCAAGAAGCACGCAGACAGGGTTATTCCTGAGCAGCCGGAGAGGCCTGGAGACCTGGGCCATTGGGAGATGAAGACTGTCCACTGAGGACACAAGCTGAAAGGAAAAGCCTTCCCAGAGGATTTGATCAGGAAGGACTTCAAAGTCCTTAAGAAATTAAATTCTGTTTGGTTTCCCTGTCCAGTCTCAGGAGTCAGGAATAAGACTGAAAGGTCTAAGGGACTTCGCTGGTGGTCCAGTAGTTAAGACTTTGCTCTTCCAACACAGGGGACACAGGTTCAATCTCTAGTGGGGGAACTAAGATCCCACATGCCGTGCGTCAGAACCCAAAAAAAAAAAAAAGACTGCAAGGTCATGGTCAATTCTGGAGCCTCTGACACCACCCACATGTATGAGCCTGACTTATTCTCTGTATCACATGGCTGTCAAGTGTTCAATCATCAAATGAGTCGTTACTAAGCAGATACTGCAGATACGACGGTGAGGCAGAAAGACGGCGTCCTGTCTCCAGGCGCAGAATGGGTGTGTATCATTTCAGGCAGCATAGAGTGGGGGAGTGGGAGGCAGGGCCTTCTTCATTTCAGAGCCGGGAGGGCAGAAGCTTCACAGAGGAGGGTTGAGTCAGTCAGACCTGTCCAACTTTTCAAAGCCTTCTGGCTGATCTAGTGATGCCCTCCTCCCTGCCTCCCCACCCCTGCGCCCCAGAGAACACGCCAGCATCCACCCCACCACTTCCTAAGGTGTGCGTCCTCTCCACCCTGGCCTGGCTCAGCTTCCTGAACCCAGGGTGCCTGTTCTGCACCACACCTCCTGCTGCTGCTGCAACAGCAGTGCAGACGATGACAGTGCCAGCCGCTGGGTCCTCCAGGCGGGAGGGACGGGGCGCAGAGCCAGGCAATAAACTATACGCACAGCTCATGGCAGGGCTAATTAGCTGCTAAGGGGGCTTCGTCAATGTTTACTCAGAACGTGTCACGGCACCCCAAGGAGCAGTCCTCACCGGCCCGCGCGGAGGAGGGCAGATGTCTCTCTGCTGTCAGCCCTGGCTGCCTTTGGAGGTGGGGACGTGGCTGGGCAACACACAGGTAATGTCCAACGGTGCTGTCTGTGTAGGACTTTAACCAAGACTGAAGGAAGGGAAACAGACTGGGAGGAAACGTGGCAGGGCTGAGTGGAGTAAGACAGATATGGCACATAAACACACCTGTTCCGGGGAGTCCAAGGCGGGGACAAGCTTAGCTAGGTAACTAGAATGAAGATGGAAGATGCTGTTATGTCAGTCACAGAAAGCAAAATCTTTGGCAAGTCAACCAGTCTCTGGGCCAAAGTGTCCTGTCAAACAAAAGGAATGGTTTTGCAGGAGATATGCCCAGGAAAGCAGCCCAGGGAGGAGGAGCACGTGGCCTTTTCAACTGAGCTCAAAGAGCTCTTTTTCAACTGGAATGATTTTAACCCCCAGGGACACTTGGCAACTTCCGGAGCTATCTTTTGGTGGTCTCACCTGAAGGGTGCTGTGGCTTCCCTGGGGACTCAGACAGTAGAGTCCGCCTGCAATGCGGGAGACCTGGGTTCGATCCCTGGGTTGCGAAGATCCCCTGGAGGAGGTCATGGCCACCCACCCCAGTATTCTTGCTTAGAGAATTCCATGAACAGAGAAGCCAGGCGGGCTACAGTCCACGGGGCCGCAAAGAGCTGGATGCGACTGAGCAACTAACACACGCTTCTGCTGTGAAGGTGCTACCGGCAGCCAGCAGGGAGGCTGGGGCGCTGCTAGGCATTCTACCACGTGTAGGACAGACCCTCTCCCAGCAGAGAATCTGGGGTCCCAAGTGTTGCAGGCAGGAAACCCTGAGCCGGAGGAGCAGACTTGGGTCCGCGGTGCTGTGGGACTGTGAACAGTGTCCTCCTGGTCTGAAAAACGCAAGCGGTTAAGAGCTGAGTTGCTTATCACACAACTTTGTGAGGCTCAGTCTCCAGAACGAGAGGCCCCAGGCTCACAATGGGAAAACTTCCTGTTCACTTTGCAAAGGGCCTTTCCCTGAATTTTTTCTTAGTTCAAAACCTGCAAGTGTGGGACTTCCCTGGTGGTTCAATGGCCAAGATTCTGCTACCCCAATACAGGGGCCGGGGTTTGATCCCTGGTCAGGGAACTAGATCCTATACTGCAACTGAAGATCCTTCAGGGGCGGGGGGGGGGGGGGGGGGGGGAATCCTGCATGCTGCAACCAAGACCTGGCACAGCCAAATAAGTAAATAAATATAAAAAAGAAATGACGAGACCCTGGGGTAACTGAAGCACCTGGCACAGTGACTGGCATATAGGAGGTGTTCATAAGTTAAAAAGAGAAAAAAAAGTCACAGCAAAAAGAAAAAAACAGCCCCCACCCTACTTCTGGTCCCATTTCCTCCCTATCTCAAGGCTGCCCTCTTGGTCTAGCCTTTCTATTAGGGTCCATACAGGCGCAGAGTAGTGCTGTTGGCTGAGGCCATCTCAAAAGCGCCCCTGAAGGATCAGGGCTAAACAGACCCTGAGGATGGCTGACAAGCGACACTGGGAAGTTTCGCCAAATGTCAAGGGCAAGCCCCCCACCCCCAACCCCCGTGCAGGGGTCCCACCTTCTCGCTCCAATGGGGCGAGGCCTCAGACCTCAAGGGCCTCTGCTCCCCCCACGAGGTTGGCCTCTCAGGGGGCTGTGCCGGTTGGTGGCACTCAGTTTACAGACACTGCACTCTGACAGTGGGCAGCTTGGCGATCAGGGTGAGGTGGGGGCCACGAAGCCAGGCCCCGTACCCAGAGCACTGTTTCTTCCCCATTCCTCCCAGAGTCCTTCTGACGTCACCAGCCTTCTGGAAGCTGCTGCAGAGGGACCAAGGGCATGATCCATCCTTGAACCTGCCGTCCAACTGGGAAGGCCAGATGTCCCCTTGAGATTTGATGACAGAGGGGATATTTCACCAAGTGTGCACAAATACTGGAACCGAGAAGCTGAGAGGCAGAATGGAAGGGCTGAAGCTCAGGCAGACAAGCTGCTTTTAGGACTCCAGGGTCCTCAGCTATGAGCCCGGCTCACCCGAACCTCTGTAAGGACGGGGAGAGGTGTCCCGTCACAGGCCAGCATTCTTCCCAGGACACTGCGCTGCATCCTCCTCAACACGTGGTCTCCCACCCCGCTTGGCTTCTCTGAAAAGAGTGAGAACCACCCTGGGCTGGCTCAGCGAGAAGCTGGGGCAGGACGGACGGCCTGGCTCAAGGCTGCAGAGACTTGGGACTTCCAGTCTGGAGCCTCTTGCATGTCAGGGGAGGGGAGGGAACTGGGCCTGCTTTGGGTGGGAGACAGGAAAAAGATTTGGTGGGCTTAGCTCAGCTAGTAAAGAATCCGCCTGCAGTGAGAGAGGCCTGGGTTCAATCCCTGGGTTGGGAAGATCCCCTAGAGAAGGAAAAGGCTACTCACTCCAGTATTCTGGCCTGGAGAATTCCCTGCACTGGATAGCCCATGGGGTCGCAAAGAGTCGGACACGACTGAGCGACTTTCACTTTCACTTCTTCTTGTAGGGGAGGTACGGCAGCCCTTGGTGCAATCGCTTAGGAGCCAGTCCCTTCCTCTGGCCTCCAGAGGTGTCCACTCTGCCCACCAAGGGCGCTCTCTCCCCACAGACACCTTGAGCTGAGGTGTAGCCCCCTCCCTGCTCCTTTCCCCTCTAGAACAAGCAGGGCCATGTCGCCAGGGCTTGGTGCATAAGGAAACAGTTCCCAGGAAGTGTTTAATCCTCACACAAGCTCAGGGAGTGGGGGGATCAGGTCCCTCGGCCCCATACCCACCACGGGAACCAAGTCCTCCCTTCCTTCCCCTGCCCCTCCTCCCGCCCCCCTGGGAGGCCAGGCTCCTCTCAGAGGATGCTCGGGGCTCCCCTGCTCCCCCTGCTGGTGTCTACGCCACCCGAGCACCTGGACCCTCCCCAAGGTGCTGCCGGTGCCCAGGGTTTTGCAGAAGGAAAGAGGTGAGGACAAGAGTTTGGCTCAGAAGTAGGAGGCTGGGAGAGGCTGAGCGTGGTGCTTTCGCAGTTGCCGTAGCCCTGGGCTCTCCAGGCCCCCCAACAACCCGGCCCGAGGCGGGGCCAGCTCAGCCCCTGTGGTCCGGCAGTTTCTCTGCTGTCCACTCCCCACTCCACTCTGGCTCTCTGTAGATCTGCTCAGTCACACATATGAAGAGAAGGCGGTATGCGATTTTCAGTTGGTCTTCCTGGCCTGGCATTGTGGCATTTAGGCCAGGGCTCTTCGAAGCCAGGGAGGCTGAGGCGCCTCAGTACAGTCTGGCTTTGGCAGGAGGCCAAGGCTGGTTTTGGCCAATGTGTAACTACAGAAGGCACGTACATCTTGGCTGGTGAGGGGGACCAAGGGCCAGCCCTGGGTTCTGGGGTGGAGGGAAGGCAAACACTCCTGAAGATGGGCCCAGCCTCCCACACCACCAGAGCATCAGCCAGGGTCTCCCTGCTTTGGGGCTGCAGATCAAGGCACAGAAGGGGAGGAGGGCCTCAGGTAAAGGCCCTCAGGGAACCACCACATCGGCTTGCAGTAGCCAAGGAGAACTGGACCATTCAGGATGGTGCTGGGGAGGGAAAGGAGACCCCAGCACCAGGGCTCTCAAAATGGCAGGGTCAAATTCTGCCCTCAATCCACGCAGAGTCTAGAGTAGGAGCCTGCAGGGACAGGCCAGGAAGGCCTCACCCCCTAGCCCCCAGCCATCCTCGCTGAGTCTCCCACCTTGAGTTCAGAAGCTTGAGTGAGACCGGGTTCCTGGCTCAGAGCCCTGTCCTCGTCCCTTCTATTCCACCAGACCTCTTGAGGAACCAGCAGCACCAGGAAGCCCAGGGAAGGAGAGGCTGGGGAACTGGAGCTGCCCCGGAGAGCCCATCACATTCAGGTATAAAGATGTAGGCTCACCCCACCTGGGGCCTGCAGGGCAAGGCTGGCCCAGGGGAGGCAGCGGGCTGGGCATAAGGGAGAGCAGATGGTAGTGAAGCTTCCACTTCATGTAAACAGGGGGTGAGCCTGCCTGGCCTCGACAGCCTTGTGGAGGCATGCAGCTGACTTGAGATGCTGCGGATCCTAACATCCGGGATGCAGGGTCCCAAGGCCAGGATGGAGGCTGCTGGGGTGGAAGAACAGAAGACTCCAATGTGCAAACTGGTGCAGGGTTTGAGCTGTGTCTCCACAGGACAGGACAGGGCGTCCACAGGTCCTCCGACAGCTGGCTCGCGGCTCAGGAGATCACACAATTGCTGTTCTTGGCAGGACTGGGACTGCCTTTACCTGCAGAGACAAGGGACACAGGTGAGGGGCTGTAGGCGAAGCACTCACTGGGCTGGCCCCCAGCGCCTCTCCTGTGCACTGCCCACACCTCAGATTTGGGTGCTGGGGTCACTGTCTCCCTCCCAACCTATTGAAACCAGCTCATAGGATCCTTAGGAAAGCAAAATGAAAGGTCCTGTCCTGATGTCCTTATGCAGACCACCTCTGGCTGGGACATCAAGGGATCTGCCGTCTCCTGGCCTCAGCAGGGTGGTTTGTGCATGCGTGCTCAGTCATGTCCGACTCTTTGTGACCCTATGGACTGTAGCCCGCCAGGCTCCTCTGTCCATTGAATTCTCCAGGCAAGAATACTGGAGTGGGTTGCCATTTCCTACTCCAGGGGATCTTCCTGACCTAGGGATTGAACCTGCGTCTCCTGCGTTGGCAGGTGGGTTCTTCACTGCCGAGACACTCTGGAAGCCTCAGCAAGGTGGTTCACCAGGAGCGAATACTCTATGCAGCATCGCAGTCTCACAAGTGCGACCACAGTCGCTTTCGTGAATCCCTGGGGTGGCACTGCTGGGACAGTTGTGCCCTCTGCCCAACCTGATAGTGGGGGCAGTGGGGCCAGCAGCCCCCAGAGCTGGCAGGGCTTATGCCAGCACCTGGCCTGCATGGTGGCACAGACCCCAGGCTTAGGGGGCACAGGGAACACCTTTCATCAGGAGGAAAGAAGGGGGAGCGAGGCACAGCTCTCCTCTTCCCAGGCCCCTTCCATGCGCTTCCACTGCCTTTACATCCCAGGTGGAGGCCAGCTGGGTTCCTGCCCTCAGACCAGCATTCCGTTGCTGCGAGGAGCTCTCCTGGGGTACTGACTGCCTCTGTTCTTTTTCCTCTGGTTCCTCTCCACACTGCCAGGGCCAGAGTCGTCTCCTGGGGCTCACACCACCTTCCTGTATCACCTCAGCTGTGAATTTCATGGAGGTGGCGTTGGCCTCCTCTCGTGGGCCATTAGCAAGAATGACGCTGAACAGGTCTGAGTAGAGCCCTTCCCCTGCCTAGCTGGGCGGGACCCAGGCCTTGGGACTCTCTGAGCGTCCAGCTGAGCCTCCCTGGAGGCCATCTGAGAGCAGGTGGAGCACTGAGGAGGTGGGAGGGGAGCCGGACGACAGTCCACCAGCCTGTGGCTCCAAGGGGCCCAAAGTTGGGTGGTCCTCCAGTCTCCATCCTCCTGGGTTGCTGAGGCTGCCTCTAGGGCCCTCCGTGTCGCACAGTCCCATCACTTTGTCCACTGCTGCACCAGGTACTTAGCACAGTGTCTGGCACAGAGCAGACAGTGCACAGATATACACTGGCTGAAAACAATGAACAATCGGGTAGAGGCAAGCTACACACATTCAGTTCAGTTCAGTTCAGAGCTCAGTCGTGTCCAACTCTTTGCGACCCCATGAACCGCAGCAGCCTCCCTGTCCATCACCACCTCTCGGAGTCCACCCAAACCCATGTCCATCGAGTTGGTGATGCCATCCAACCATCTCATCCTCTGTCATACCCTTCTCCTCCTGCCCTCAATCTTTCCCAGCATCAGGTCTTTTCAAATGAGTCAGCTTTCCGCATCAGGTGGCCAAAGTATTGGAATTTCAGCCTCAACATCAGTCCTTTCAATTATTATTCAGGACTGATTTCCTTTAGGATGGACTGGTTGGATCTCCTTGCAGTCCAAGAGACTCTCAAGAGTCTTCTCCAACACCACAACTCAAAAGCATCAGTTCTTCTGTGCTCAGCTTTCTTTATAGTCCAACTCTCACATCCATACATGACCACTGGAAAAACCATAGCCTTGATTAGACGGACCTTTGTTGACAAAGTAATGTCTCTGCTTTTGAATATGCTCTCTAGGTTGGTCATAACTTTCCTTCCAAGAAGTAAGCGTCTTTTAATTTCATGGCTGCAATCACCATCTGCGGTGATTTTGGAGCCCAGAAAAATAAAGTCACCCACTGTTTCCTCATCTATTTGCCATGAAGTGATGGGACCGGATGCCATGATCTTAGTTTTCTGAATGTTGAGCTTTAAGTCAACCTTTTCACTCTCCTCTTTCACTTTCATCAAGAGGCTCTTTAGTTCTTCTTCACTTTCTGCCATAAGGGTGGTGTCATCTGCATATCTGAGGTTATTGATATTTCTCCCGGCAATCTTGATTCCAGCTTGTGCTTCTTCCAGCCCAGCGTTTCTCATAATGTACTCTGCACAGAAGTTAAATAAGCAAGGTGACAACATACAGCCTTGACGTACTCCTTTTCCTATTTGGAGCCAGTCTGTTGCTCCATGTCCAGTTCTAACTGTTGCTTCCTGACCTGCATACAAAGTTTCTCAAGAGGCAGGTCAGATGTTCTGGTATGTCCATCTCTTTCAGAATTTTCCAGTTTATTGTGATCCACACAGTCAAAGGCTTTGGCATAGTCAATAAAGCAGAAATACATGTTTTTCTGGAACTCTCTTGCTTTTTCCATGATCCAGCGGATGTTGGCAATTTGATCTCTGGTTCCTCTTCCTTTTCTAAAACCAGCTTGAACATCAGGGAGTTCACGGTTCACATATTGCTGAAGCCTGGCTTGGAGAATTTTAAGCATTACTTCACTAGTGTGGGCTGCTGCTGCTGCTGCTGCTGCTGCTGCTAAGTCGCATCAGTCGTGTCCGACTCTGTGCAACCCCATAGACGGCAGCCCACCAGGCTCCCCCGTCCCTGGGATTCTCCAGGCAAGAACACTGGGGTGGGTTGCCATTTCCTTCTCTAATGCATGAAAGTGAAAAGTGAAAGTGAAGCTACTCAGTCGGGCCAACTCTTAGTGACCCCATGGACTGCAGCCTACCAGGCTCCTCCATCCATGGGATTTTCCAGGCAAGAGTACCGGAGTGGGTTGCCATTGCCTTCTCCTACTAGCGTGTGAGATGAGAGCAATTGTGCGGTAGTTTGAGCATTCTTTGGCAGTGCCTTTCTTTGGGATTAGAATGAAAACTGACCTTTTCCAGTCCTGTGGCTATTGCTGAGTTTTCCAAATTTGCTGGCATATTGAGTGCAGCACTATCATAGCATCGTCTTTCAGGATTTGAAATAGCTCAACTGGAATTCCATCACTTCCACTAGCTTTGTTCGTAATGATGCTTTCTAAGGCCCACTTGACTTCACATTCCAGGATGTCTGGCTCTAGGTGAGTGATCACACCATTGTGATTATCTGGGCCATGAAGATCTTTTTTGTACAGTTCTTCTGTGTATTCTTGCCACCTCTTCTTAATCTCTTTTGCTTCTGTTAGGTCCCTACCATTTCTGTCCTTTATTGAGCCCATCTTTGCATGAAATGTTCCCTTGGTATCTCTAATTTTCTTGAAGAGATCTCTAATCTTTCCCATTCTATTGCTTTCCTCTATTTCTTTGCATTGATCACTGAGGAAGGCTTTCTTATCTCTTCTTGCTGTTCTTTGGAACTCTGCATTCAGATGGGTATATCTTTCCTTTTCTGCTTTGCTTTTCACTTCCCTTCTTTTCCCAACTATTTGTAAGGCCTCCTCAGACAGCCATTTTGCTTTTTTGCATTTCTTTTGCTTGGGGATGGTCTTGATTCCTGTCTCCTGTACAATGTCATGAACCTCCATCCATAGTTCATCAGGCATTCTGTCTATCAGATCTAGTCCTTTAAATCTATTTCTCACTTCTACTGTATAGTCATAAAGGATTTGATTTAGGTCATACCTGAATGGTCTAGTAGTCATCTCTACTTTCTTCAGTTTCAGTCTGAATTTGGCAGTAAGGAGTTCATGGTCCGAAGCTACGTAAGGATTCATGCCAATACTAACAGCAAGAGCATCTACAGTGGCCTCAGTGGATGGTGGCTGGGTGACGTATGTGCCTTCACCCATGGAGATGGTGACGGAAGCCCTGGCCGGGCCCAAGAGAAACCAACAGGGCAGGAGATTCTGACATCTGCCAGCGGGACCGAGGACACCTGCTTCTTTGCTAGAGCCCAGTGGGATTAGCTCCTTGAAGGATCCTCAGTCAGCTCCCCTCATCTGTGCCATGTGACTGAGGCCCTGGCTGGTAATGGTGCTCAGGTTTATGGAATCAGAGCGCAGTCTGAGAACATCAGCTGAGGCCTGACCTCAGGTTTGCTGTGGTTTAGTCACTAAGTTGTATCCAACTCTTTGTGACCCCACAGACCGTAGCCCACCAGGCTCCTCTATTCATGGGATTTTTCAGGTAAGAATACTGGAATAGGTTGCCATTTCCTTCTCCAGGGGATCGTTCTGACTCAGGGATCGAACTTGCGTCTCCTGACTTGGCAGGCGGATTCTTTACCTCTGAGCCACAGGGGAAGCCCTCCTGAGCTCAGGTCTGACACTTAGTGTTGAAACTCCATCTTGACAAGACAGCTGTTGAGGAGGCTCACCCTGGAACTGGAGGCCTGGCCCCTTAAGGATCCCTGAACCCTGGCGCTCTGAAGACTGGCATTTACCCAGTCTTCCATCCCACACAGGGGACCAGACCGCCACCCGGAAAATGACCCAGGCAAATCTGAAATCTGGGAGCCCAGCGAGCACAGCCCTAGGAGCCAGCCCACACTGCCAGCCAGGGTGGCCCATCCACGCATGAATCAGGGGACCTGGGAGAGCCCTGGAAAGGGTTGACCGCACCTGTGGCTGCAGTCACTGCAGGGAACTCTGGGAACCAAAGCCGGGCTCTGGACTTCCCTGGTGGCCCACAGGTTAGTTAAAACTCTGTGCTTCCAGGGCAGGGGTTGTAGATTTGATCTCTAGTTGGGGAAGCTGGGATTCCCACATGCCGTGCAGTGCAACAACCAAAAATAATAATAAATCTAAAAGCCGGGGTTCAGGGGCCCTTGGAAGAGGGTGACCCAGAGGCACTCTCCTCTTCCTCTGCACCTCTGGGCACTTGGGGGAGAGTCAGCCATGTGTCCAGGCCTCTGGCCCTTCCAAACTGCCTTTAAAGACGGAGGGAAGATGCCTACCCTAACCTTCCAGAGACCACATGACGCTTTGTGTGAGGCCCTGGGAGGCAGGAGGCCTGCGGCCCTTTCCCCCTCGTGGCCGTGGACACAGGGCCTCGCCTCTCTGCACCTCTGGGGTCTCGCCTGTAAAACGACGCCATCAGGCAGGGCTGCCACGCAAGGACGCTCAGCGTCGTGTCCACCCAGCACACTCCAGGTGCCCAGCCCAAGCCTGTGCCACCCTTCCTCCTCTTACCCTGCTGCACAAAAGTGCTGGCTGTGTCCCAGGGACTTCTCCCGGGGAACTAAGGGTGGGGGGCTTCAGGACACCACCTGGAACCTCCTCCCCCGACCCAGCAGCCCCTGAGGGCAGAGCCTTGTCACTGGATCTGCTGCTCCGAGGGCCTCTGCGTGGGACAACCCTCAGACAACACTGCTTAAAATGCAGATTTCTGAGCCCAGCCCAGCGGGACCGACTCCTCTCTCTTTTCACCAGGCTTTCCAGTGACTGCGGTCCCCTGAGGTGGGGTCTCTGCCCCAGAATCCGGAGCTCCTGGACGGGCGCAGGTGGCCGGCTCAGGGAAGATGCTGACAGGCGCCAAGCGCAGGGCCAAGGAGAAAAACCTCAAGGAAAGGGCGCTCGGTTTCCACCACTAGAGGGAGCTGTGGACCTTCAAACCACCTGGCCGCCCGCAGCGGCCTGACCTGAAGGAAGGGATTTCAGAAGGCTCTCCGGGGGGCCCGCACTTGGGTGTGCAAAACCCTGCACGCTGTTTGACAACTGTATACTTCTTATCAAGCAGTTTTACAGGCTGTCAGCTCTCAGCCCTCCTGTTTTTCTCTCTTTCACCCACTCTGTCATCGGCCTGGGCTTTCTCCCTTGACAAGAGGGCAACAGAGACAGAAAGGACGGAGTCAGAACCAGAGCTCAAAAAGGGGCCTCTGGACCAGCCCCGTCCCCGACCCCACAGGCTCAACCCCTGTCTCCTCTTCTCAGCCAGGAAGCAGCCCTGGGAGGTGAGAGGATATGCGCCAGCTTTGGGGAGCCAGGCACTGGGAGCCGAGACCCTTCCGATAGCTGTTCTGGTGATGCTCTCAGTGCTCACTGGAGGAGCGGGGTCCTTTCCTTGGAGGGACCCAGGGAGCAGCTAACGTGATTTTCTCCCTGATGGCAGTTCCACGCATGCTAGGATCGCTAGTTCCAACATCAGGGACTCCCGTCTGTCGGTAACCTGACCCTCTGGCACGTGAAGTCCTGCTAATAAGCTTTTGCTGCCTGACAAGAGGCACTAAGCCAGTCAAACATTTGTGAGGCTGGAGGCCACCCAAAGGGGCTTTGGAGAGAGGAGTCTGTTCTTCCTGCCCTGCCTTCCAGAGGAAAGGCCTCACGAGGGGCTTGAATTCCAGGTCCTCAGGGCTGGCTGCCTGCCAGGCGTGCAGACACTGCTGGATGAGGCTGCTCTGTGTGTCTCCTAAGGGGCGAAGCGGGACTACTGTGATCTTGCTAGACATCCCTGGTATGGGCCGCTGCACTCTTGCCCTTCTCTGTCTCTGGTTCTCTCTCTGCGTTTTAGGCACTCGGGGGAGGAGCTGGTACAGGGCCTGGTCCCCGGCTGCTTGGCTGGCTACTGGCACCCCGTGAAAACACTCAAAAGGGCAGCAGCATCAGTGACTGTCCAAGTCATCCAAGCAGGGGCACCTGATGCTGAGATTCACTAAAGGAAACAGGAAGGGAGAAGATGATGGCCTTTTGTTTCTATGGAGACAGCACTTCGGGGTGAGGGGCTGAAGGAAGATAAAGCTTCTATTTCACCTCCAGTCAGGACGTGGCAAACGGTCCCTTTTGTGGTTGGGCCTGCCCCTCCCCTTCCCTTCCCTGCCAGGTGTTCACCATGGCAACCCTTCTTCCAAACAAGAGGTGCAGAGCAGCAGCAGCAGCATCTGGTGTCGGGGGAGCCAGGGAGCCCCGGGGGGATGGGACAGGCCCAGCTCCCCCTCCCTGGCTGGACATGGGCCCTGGCCTGGCTTTGTGTCCTGGCCCCACTACCACTTCCTGTGCCACGTCATTCACCTCTCCGAGCTTCCATCTGTCACCTCTGTGGCTGTTCTGAGAGCCAAGTAAGAGAGGCCGCGGCCCATGGAGGTGCTCAATAAATGCTTCCTGGCTGAGTGTAACTCTAGCCCTGACACTGCTGTTGTGCCCAAATTCTCGGACTCTCCAGGCCTGTCCCAACTCTAAGAGGCACAGACTGAGTGTGTAAGGCTCTGCACCAGAGCTGGGGTGTCAATGGAGGGGAAGACCTGCACTCCAGCCAGGGTCAGGTCAAAGCCGGGGCCTCGAGGGGACCCAGGAATCCTGGAACCCAAGGCCTTGCCATCACCCGCCTGACCAGCCAGGGAGCCCGGGCTCACCACTGCAAAGCCCCACAGCCTGGAGGGAGGGAGAAATCCCAACACGGAAACCCCTTCAATCCCAGAGATGCTGACATGAGAAAAGGAGCTGGCAGCGGCCCTGCTGTCCCCACCAGCCAGGAAAGGCCACTCCGGAGACCATTCCAGAGCTCCCCCCCCAAGAAAGATACCACCAGCAGGGACAATCTCCCCCAGAAGTAAGCAGCATGGTAAACGCCACTTCTCAAATGAACAAAGGGAGGAGCCACGTCCAGCTGTTACAAAAGAAGTGAGGAAAAGTGGGTCAGGGCACTGGTGGGGTGTGTCTGTCCAGGACAACACCTGATCCGGAGAGGAATGAGAAGCTGAGGAGGAGCTCTAGGTTCAGAGGTAGTTTATGGTGGAGATGCTTCCCCAGCCTGTGGTACTAGTAACAAGAGCTCCCTGAAGACTCCTGTGCCCAGCACTGTCCTGAGCACTTCATGTCCTCGGAGCAGCTGGGCCGGGCAGGCTCACTCTTCCCCGCCTTTGGAGAAGGGGAACCCGGAGCTCTGATGTGCAGTGCTGGCCCAGGCCACATGCAGGCAGAGGCCAGAGTGGGATGGGGACATGAGAATGGTGGGGCCCAGAGCTCTGTGCTCTCCTGCCCGGAGGCGGCTACTAGAGCAGGGTCGGAGGTGTGGGGAGCCTTGGGGATGGTGGTGTGGTTGGGGGACGGCGAGACAATACTCACCTGAGATGTCGGCACTGGAGCCCTCATTGGGCCTCTTCCCTGTCATAAACTCCGCTTCGGCCAAGGCCTTGGGGGAAAGGGCGCTGGCTGTGCCATTGGGTGCCGTGGGCCTCTTGGACCGTAGGCTGAAGATCCTGCTGCTAAAGCGCCTGCCCTCCTTGGCCAGGGTGGCCTCCCCGTTGGCAGCTTCTCCCTTGCCGTGTCGGGCAAGGGCTTCTCGGCGTCTGGACTTCAGGTCCGTGTGCAGGTGGGAGACCCCTCGGGCGTCCCTCCGACTCAGCTCTCCCAGGGGCAGTGGCTCCACGGGGGGCAGCACCTGCTCCAGGGTGGCCAGGTCGTGCAGGAAGCTCTCCAGGCGCCGGGCCGACTCACCCTTGCTGCCCTCCTCCTGCCCCTCGGCACGGCCGCTGGCCTCCTGCTGCTGCCGGGCAGCCCAGCGCATCATCTCCCCAGGCGGGGGCCGGCTGCCCGCCACCAGGGCGTACTTGGGGTTGATCAGCTTGCGTGCCACGGTGGAGGAGTAGTGGAGGCCGGGCCTGCCAGCGCCTCCTGCCAGGCCCAGCTGCTGGTACAAGTTTACCTCCTCGGAGATGGCATACAGCTCCCGGAACTCCACGTCAAAGGGCTCCACGTGCTGCCCCGTCAGGAGAAGGAGGAGGTTCCTGTCCACGTGGGAGGAACTCCAGGTGAAGCTAGAACACGGGGATGGAAAAGCAGGACACATGATGCCCCGGGCTACAGCCCCGCCCCACCAGCCGCCACCTGGCTAGCCCACCTCAGCACCCCCGCCGCACGGTCCGACCCGATCTACCAGGCGATCCAGCGGACGCCTTGCTGCCTTTGTGCCAGCTGTTTTCCCTCCACAGACCCAAATACTCCCTCGGGTCCAGGTCTTGGCCTCACGTGCAGTAACGCAGGCAGTGGGTGCAGGGTGAAGGCGAGAAACGTCAGGCCTGGATCCAAACCTGCTTTCTGCCCTGCCTGCCTTGTAAAATGGGGCTCGTGAGGCATGTGGTCAGAGCTGTCGTGCGGCTAAAGTCCAACAGCGTATACAGAAGGTTTCTCAGTTCCTGGCACAAACATACATTTAAAAGTGGAATCTGCAGCTGCCACTACTGTTACTAGCATTTCATTTCTTATTAGTTCTTCTCTGAATTTTTAGAACACACGGCATCCGCAAAGCACCATACTTTAACCATGTAAGAGGGCTGATGCCATTTATTAATTGCTCCATCTGCCGGGGTCTTCTTCCAGCCTCAAAATGCAACCTGTTGTTGTGGACGGTGGAAGCCAGGCCATACTGAATGGTCAACAGAAGTTGACCGTCTTTCTTGAATAGTCCATCAGCCAGAGAGTTTGAGGGAAGGGGTTGGTCGGGGGGGTTATTCTTTGCCATCAGAATAGACAGTGTGTCTTAGACTTATGACACTTAGGACCGTGGAGGCTCCAGTCCAGCATCCTTCTGAACATGAACATTTCTGACCAAGAACAAAGACCACCCCCCTCAACCAGGGCCCAACTCACCTGAAGGATCCAGTGGCTACTTTGTCCCCATCTACCATGAGGAACTTTGATGACAGGGTCCCCTTGATCTTCCCCATGGGCATGTAGAAGCCCACACCTGTCACAGAGCGGACACGGATGTTCTGTCGGGAAGAGAAGGGTGCTGTCACTCAGGCTGGGAGCCTAGAAGCTCTGTGCCGAGTATCTTCTTGGGCAGAGGACGAGCCCTCTTGTCCGCAGGGTCCTGCCTGCTGGCCCCTATCTGCATTTGACTCTGCTTCCTACGGCCCAAGGAGGTCAGCAAGTCTTGCTTTGGGCATGGACGGGCCCAGGGAAGCCCTGGTCTGCTCTCAAAGCTTCTCAGCAGAGAAACACAGCCCTACCTTCAACCCTGACAGTGACTTTGTGGGCTGAGCACCCAGGACTGGGCCAGAGCCTCCCCACTCAGCTTCAGCAGCCTTGGGATAAAGTATTAAGCTGGGCGTGCAGTTTAGGGTTATCAGTTCATGAGGCAAGGTTTCAGACAGAGGGAACGGGGCTGGCAGTGCTGCTCACCTGGACCCCTGAACTGGGGAGCAGGCCGAGGAAGGGGCAGAGGGGGTCTCCATCCCACTTCCTTCCCAACCCCTGCCCTGCCCCAGGGGCACAACTTACACGCACACGGAAGTCAGGGAGCTCTAAGCCCTGACACATCTCCAGGAAGGAGCTCACACCTGCCTCATCCAGGATGACATATACGGGGACCCGGCGCTTGGAGGCGGCGTCCACAATGTCTTGGAAGATCTCGCCATCGGTGAAGAGGTCCATGACCACAGCAACGACCTGGGCAGGAACAGGCGCTGGTAAGGCATGGGGCGACGGCACCTCTAGAGAGTCACGCCGTGGCCTGCAGAGGACCAGTGGGGCTGGGCTAAGTGGTGCCCAAGAGTCAGAAATGCCATCTGCACCAGGCTCCCCCCACAACCTCTGAACACAGAGCAGGAGGGGGGCGCTCTGCTCCGGGAAATGAAGATGGTGTGGAGGGTGCTGGCCACGCATCCTTGACAAATCCCCACTGCCTACCCTGGGGGTTTCCCAGCAGCCCTTCAGAAGCCATATCGGGGGAGATCTAGGAGGCTGAGGAGAGATGGTCCTGACGTCCTTGGGAAACAAGCAGGCTCAAAAGGCTGCAGTCACGGATGCGTAGGACGGACCATCTCCGCAAGCTGCAGATCTGCTCAGATACGACTTTCTCTGCAGACCTGAGTGCTTTGATGTCCCTGCAGCTGTGCAAAGCCCTGCGCTTCCCTGAGCACAGATTCGGGCAGAGCTCCAGTTGGCTCAGGCTCCCTTAGCCTCCAGGGATCCAGCCATCCTGCTCCATCCACAAAACAAGGGCCCTGCCTCTGCTGGCTGCGTAGTCACTAAATCTTGTCTGACTCTTATGACCCCATGGACTGGAGCCCACCAGGCTCCTCTGTCTGTGGGATTCTCCAGGCAAGAATACAGGAGTGGGGTGCCATTTCCTTTGCCAGGGATCTTCCCGACACAGGGATCAAACCCAGGTCTCCTGCACTGCAGGCCGATTCTTTACCTTCTGAGCCATGACTTCCAGAAGTCAGTCTTAATTAGTCATCCTGAGAAGGAAGGCCTTCTGCAGCCGGAGGCAGCTTTGCCTTTCTTACCTCAGCCGCCTCACCTTCCTACACAAACAAACTTTGTTCCAGGACTTCCCTGGCAGCCCAGTGGATAAGACTCTGTGCTTCCACTGCAGGGGGCACTGGTTTGATCCCTGGTCAGGGAACTAAGGTCTTGCATGCCATGTGGTCAAACAAACAAAAAACCCTTCTTCCACCCCAGAAGCAGGGTTTTCTTGCTGGCCCCAAGTGCTGTGTATGTGATACAGACGAAGGGCATGCTTTGGGGTCAGAGAAATCTGATTATAACCACTTCCCATTTCTGTAACCTTAGGTAAGTCCTTTAACCTTGATGAGCCTCTGTTTCTTCATCTGCCAAGTGTAGATACTCGGTACCTGGTACATTTGGCATCAGGATTAGAAATGACATCTGTAAGCATCAAACACAATGCCTCAATAAATGGTAACCACCGTGTGATCGAAGGAGGCTGCTCATGGTTGTAACTGAATGCCCGAACTCTGAAGTCGGGCAGACCAGGCCTGGTACACCAACGCCACTGCTGACTCATCGGTGCCCAGCTTCCTTGGCAGCAAAATGGAGCTAATAGTAGCACCTGTCTCAAAGGGCTGTTGAGAAGGCTTAGAGAAGTAAACTGTGAAAGCATTTAGCAAAGTGCCTGGCACATGTGAAACTCAGTAAATGTATCCTCCGTCCCCATGACCTTCACGTGTGCTCTGCCACCATCTTTCCCTCTAAAGACCACCCCCGACACCATTTATGCAATGCTAGAGAGGGCTCTTCTTAGCATCTACGTTTACTGTTTTTTAACAGTACAATTGCTTTGGGTTTCCTTGATGGCTCAGACAGTAACGAATCTGCCTGCTAACGTAGGAGACCGGGGTTCAATCCCTGGGTCAAGGAGATCCCCAGGAGCAGGGCATGGCAACCCACTCTACTATTCTTGCCTGGAGAATTCTATGGACAGAGGAGCCTGGCAGTCTACAGTCCATGGAGTTGCAGAGTCAGACATGACCGAACAACTCACACCCACACACACACACAATTGCTTTGCAGTGTTGTGTTAGTTTTCGCTGTACAACAACGTGACTCGGCTACATGTATCTCTTGAGCCTTCCTCCCACCAGCCTCCCATCCCATCCCTCTAGGTCATCAGAGCACTGACCTGGGCTTCCTGTGCTAGACAGCAGTTCCTATTTTACACATGGCAGTGTATATATGTGAATACTCTCTCAATTCGTCCCGCCCTCTCCTTCCCCACTGTGTCCACAAGTGCTCTGCATTTAATACTCAAGCATTCATATAAGTAACATCTGCTGAGCCCCACTGGCAGAGGGAGGACCTAAAGACAAATAAACCATAGTCTCTAACCTCAAGGGGTTAATCCAGTTGGAATTATAAGACATCCACACAGAATAATATGACATAAGGGAAAACGAGATAAATGCCTTACAAGATGCACAAATGACACACAGTGAGAGTTTAAAGGAGGAGGGGGAGGGAGAGAAGGAGGGATTTAGGGAGGGGGCAGTTGAAAGATTACTTTCAGTCAGGGGAGACAAGAAAGGTTTCCCCAAGGAAGCTGAAAACTGAAGAATGGGCAGCCTTGGGCACCATGAGAAGCTGGGAAGTGGGAAGGGCTGCTACGCGTGGGCCTGCAGGCTGTGCACTGCACACAGGGCTGAGGGGGTAGGTGGGAGCTGGGCCTGCCTGAGAAAGAGAGGCCCTTTCCTAATCTGCACACAGGTGCCACCTGGGCCACCAAGGGCCTAGGAGGCGAACATGCCAGGCAAAGGACACAGCACAAGCAAAGGCACTGAGGACAGGCAGGACTGGCAAAAACAGAGGAGACACAAATAAAATCTGAATGAGAAAAGAAATAGTTATAGCCATATCAGGGCTTCCCTGGTGGTTCTGATGGCAGAGTCTGCCTGCAGTGCGCAAGACCTGGGTTTAATCACTGGGTTGGGAAGATCCGCTGGAGAAGGAAAGGGCAACCCACTCCAGTATTCTTGCCTGGAGAATCCCTATGGACAGAGGAGCCTGGCGGGCTACAGTCCATGGGGTTGCAAAGAGTCGGACACGACTGAGTGACTAACACTTTCATAGACATATTCACTTTTTAAGAAATTCTTACTATTCAAGAAAGGGTAAAAATGGTAAAAAAAAAAAAAGGTAAAAAAGAATAGGACTATTTACACACTGATGAATTTGAAAATGAAAATGATATGGAAAAGTCATAAAAGTGAACTAAACATATCAACTATAGTTTAATTTTTTAAAAAGCGTAATCAAGTAAGGTTTATTCTAAAAATGTAAGGATTATTCAATATCAGAAATATATTAGTTTATAACATTGATAGCATAAAAGAGAGAAAATCATATATTACCTTAAGTTTTAAAAAAAGTATTTGATAACACTATTTATGATTAAAATTCTCAAAAAAACTAGGAATAAAAACAAACTTCCTTATCATGATAAAGGCTAGCTACTAAAAAACCCTCATGAAACATACTTAAAGTTGCATTCCCTTTAAATCCTAAGCAAGTTGAGAATATCACTACTATCACTACTGCTGTTCAACAGTGCTATTCAATGGTGTTGAACAGTTCAGCTGTTGAATTGCTGTTGTACTGTAAGTCCTGAACAATGCCATATGCCAAGAAAAAGAAATGAGCTGGAAGCATTAAAAGAGACAAAACTATGAGTATTTAGAGATGATATTTTTATTAAAAATCCAGTAGGATGCAGAGAAAAACTTTTAGAAGTAATAGGAGAATTTGGCAAAATTTCCAGATACAAGGAAAACAAAAAAAATAGCATTCTCCTAATATAGCAATGATCAATTTTTCTTAAAAAAAAAAAGGAAAATAAGATTCATTCAAAATTATAATTTAAGCAGGTAATATTTAGGAATGAATACCTCTATGGAGAAACTTAGAAAACTCTATTAAAGGACAGTTAAAGTTATTTGGGTAAATATAAAGATAAATCATGTTCATGGATAATATGATTCAATGTTTTAAAAATCCAGTCCTCATACTAACAAGATCTAATACAATTCTAATGAACAGGCAGTAAAATTTTTTTTTTTTTGAGGTGCTCAGATATTTCAAAGATGTGAGGAAGAATGAAGATCCACAATAGCTAAGTCAATTTTGAAAACGAAAAGCTAAAAGGGCACACTTGTCCTACTAGATAGTAAGACATACTGCAGCGTCAAAGTAATAAGAACTGTGGTCCTGAGGTAGGAAGGGACTGCTAAACAGACCGTGGAACAGAATGGAGAGGCCAGAAATATACATGGGCCTACACACATGTGTAAACTTTAAGTCTAGTAGAGATAGAATCACAGCTCAGTGGAGAAAGGATGCTTTTTAGTACATGCTATTGGGACAATCGTCATACTGAACAGAGAAAAACAAAATGGATCCCTACCTCATACAAAATACAAAGGTGGATTTCAGGTAGGCTGTACCACCTAAAAGTGGAAGATAGAGCTAATAAAGGAATTCATGAAATGTGGGAAAATATCTTCATGACATAGGTAAGAAAGGATTTCTTAGGATTCCAAAAGCATGAATCAATAACACAAATAAAAATTTTTAAAATGCCTTTAGCAAATTAGGGATTCTCTGTTCAAAGAAAGATGTCAGTAGACAAAGGGAACTGGAGGTGACAGAAGATACCTGCAATGTCTACAACCAAAAGAAGTTAATAACATACAAGAGATCCTTGCGCATCAGCAAGAAAAAGACAGAAAATTAATTAAGGCTATGAATAGGCAGTTCCTTAAGGAGAAAATACCTGAATGGCAAATAAGTATATAAGGAGAAGCAGACATCATGAGTAATCAGAAAGGTTCAAATTAAAGCCAAGAGATAGTAATAAGAGTAAATGGAACTTTTAAAAATTTTATCAGTTCAGTTGCTCAGTCACTCAGACTCTTTGCGACCCCATGGACTGCAGCATGCCAGGCCTCCCTGTCCATCACCAACTCCTGGAGCTTGCTCAAACTCATATCCATCGAGTCGGTGATGAATAAAATAAAAAAAGCAAAGAGATAAGAGAGATACGACTTTATAACATGAACTAAAAAACCAAAATGTTGGACAGTTCTAAATGTTGGTGTAAGAAAAGAGCACCCTCATTCACTGTGGGTGGGACTGAACACTGGTACAGCTGTTCCTTAGGGCAATGGGCAGAGAGCTTCATGGATTTAAGATTGTGCATACCTAGAAGACTAAACATTAAAAAAAAAAACTAAGATCATGGCACCCAGCCCCGTTCAGTTCAGTCGCTCAGTTGTGTCCGACTCTTTGTGACCCTATGAATTGCAGCATGCCAGGCCTCCCTGTCCATCACTAACTCCCGGAGTTCACCCAAACTCACGTCCATCGAGTCGGTGATACCATCCAGCCATCTCATCCTCTGTCATCCCCTTCTCCTTCTGCCCCCAATCCCTCCCAGAAGCAGAGTCTTTTCCAATGAGTCAACTCTTCACATGAGGTGGCCAAAGTATTGGAGATTCAGCTTTAGCATCAGTCCTTCCAAAGAACACCCAGGGCTGATCTCCTTCAGAATGGACTGGTTGGATCTCCTTGCAGTCCAAGGGCCTCTCAAGAGTCTTCTCCAACACCACAGTTCAAAAGCATCAATTCTTCGGCCCTCAGCTTTCTTCACAGTCCCACTTTCACATCCATACATGACCACTGGAAAACCATAGCCTTGACTAGATGGACCTTTGTTGGCAAAGTAACGTCTCTGCTTTTGAATATGCTCTCTACATTGGTCATAACTTTCCTTCCAAGGAGTAAGTGTCTTTTAATTTCGTGGCTGCAATCACCATCTGCAGTGATTTTTGAAGCCCCCCAAAATAAAGTCTGACACTGTTTCCACTGTTTCCCCATCTATTTCCCATGAAGTGATGGGACCAGATGCCATGATCTTAGTTTTCTGAATGTTGAGCTTTAAGCCCCATTACTACATGGCAAATAGAAAGGGAAAAGGTGGAAGTAGTGACAGATTTCCTCTTCTTGGGCTCCAAAATCACTGCAGACGGTGACGGTAGCCATGAAATTAAAAGATTACTGCTTCTTGGCAGGAAAGAGATGACAAACCTAGACAGTGTGTTGAAAAGCAGAGACATTACTCTGCTGACAAAGGTCCGTATAGTGAAGGCTATGGTCTTCCCGGTGGTCACATATGGTTGTGAGAGCCAGACTGTAAAGAAGGCAGAACACCAAAAAACTGATGCCTTCAAACTATGGTGCTAGAGAAGACTCCTAAAAGTCCCTTGGACAGCAAGGAGATCAAACCAGTCCATCTTAAGGAAGATCAATGCTGAATATTCACTGGAAGGACTGATGCTGATGCTGAAGCTTCAGTATTTTGGTCATCTGATGCGAACAGCCAACTCATTGGAAAAGTCCCTGATGCTGGGAAAGATTGAGGGCAAAAGAAGAGGCCACCAGAGGATGAGATGGCTGGATGGCATCACCAATGCAATGAACATGAACTTGGGCCAACTCCGGGAGATGGTGAGGGACAGGGCCTGGCAAGCTGCAGTCCATGGGGTCACAAAGAATCAGACATGACTAGACAAACAACAACACACCTAGAAGCCAGGAGTGCACTCTTGGCTACGCACCCAGGGGAGCCTCTTGGCTCTTTGTCCAGATCTATCAGGGGGCAGGAACAAAGACATTCACTGTAGCTTTCTTTGGGATAGCAGAGAGTTGGCAACAACTTTGATGCACATCTCTAGAAGAACGGGTGAATGTTCGGGATGCTCAGGACAGAGGCCTCTACGGCAGGCAGAAGCTATGGACGAGCTACACGTGTAGAACTTGGAGAGTTCTTCTAAGACAGATGCGCGTGTGCGTGACTCTTTGGCACTCCATGGACTACAGCCCACCAGGCTCCTCTGTCCATGGGATTTCTCAGGCAAGAACACCGGGATGGGTTGCCATTTCCTATTGCAGGGGATCTTCCCAACCCAGAGGCTTCTCCTATATCTCCCACATTGGCAGACAGATTCTCTACCACTAAGCCACCTGGGAAGCCTTTAAAATGGATAGTTGGATTTAAAATTTTAGAGCATGTACCGTTAATGTAAATCGAAGTACACTACATAAGATAACTCTTCATGTTTTTCAAGGGTATACACTGAATAGAGGAGAGGGGCTGCCTATGGCAGGAGAAAGGGATGGGAGGGAAGCAGAGAGCAAATTCAGAGGGGCCTTCCCTGGATTGATGACGGCAGCAGACCATGAACTGAGGTTCACAATCAGGTCTGCTCCCGAGAGCACAAACAAACGAACATACAGCCGTTGGCCTGGCACGGGTAGGTGTGGGGCAGGGACAGCGGGGAGCCTGGCGTGCTGCAGTCCACGGGCCGCAAAGAGCTGGGCACGACTCAGTGACTGAGCAACAGCAAGGACGACAGGGTGGGGCTGGATGGTGGTGGGGTTTGGGTTTAAGAGGCTGCTTCAGGCTTCATTCCAGCGGAACACCGCTCCCAGCGTCTAGTAGGCTCGGGATAGCTTATCTCCCACGTGCGGCCTGAGGTCAGAGTCCACCGTTTGCTCATTTCCAGACTCTCTGTGGTGTCCCGCTCTAGGCGGACTCTCAATATGTCGCTGGGGAGGGCTTGACTGGCTCAGGAAAGCGCGTCAGGATTCACTCGTGTTCTTGTTTTGTAATTGAAAGCGCAGGGAGCCAGCTCACCCTCGCTGGGACACGAAGGAGGAGGTGCAGGGAGAGCATGGCAAACCAGAGGGAGAGATGCGTCCCGGGGGGGGAGGAGGGGGCACCCTGCTTTGGGGAGGCTTGGTCTGCGGCGCCCTGGGGAGGGCCAGCCATCTGTGTCACTACCAATTAAGCAGTGAAATATCTGTAGTGGGAAAAAAAATCAATTGCTCGCTGACTCCTGCCATCTCGTTGTGGAGGAGAGGTGATAATTACCCTCCGCTTTGGTCTCGGAGGCCTGGCTTGACATTCCGATCCACGGGCGGCATGAAGCCCACGAAAACTAGCTCCCTACTCCCGCCTGCTGTTTAATGTGCCACGTGGTCCTCTGGGCCAAACCTGACTTCAAGGCTCCCAGTATAAATGGAAAATCGGGTTTTAAAAGAGGGACGTGGATTTCGTCAAGAGGAAAGTCATTCCTTCTTCCCGGCGGGCTCCCAGCCTTCTTTACCTGGTTACCCACTGATGCGCAGCACCTGGGGGGAGAGGTTAATTCGAGGCAGCAGGAGTTTCTAGACGCTGTCGCAGGTGCCGGCAAAGAGGCTCTGATGCTGTAATACTTCTCATCAGGCACTTGGTTAGCTAACTGTCTCCTCCGCAGTTATCCCGCCTCAGTGGTGGGGCGGGAAAGCAGGGTGTGTTAGGGAGCCTCAGAATTCCCCTCCTCCTGTCATTTACCTTCAGTTAAAATGCTGGCTTTCAGATTCTCTTCCTGGACGCCTTAATTACCATTAGATTAACAAAACGAAGGGAAAGGGCTCCACCTGCACTGAGCACACCACGCGGCTCTGCTCAAGACAGCGGGGACTGCGCCCCTAGGTGTGCTGGGACGACCTGGTCTGGACGCCCACCGCATTCTGTACCACAGAGCCATGCTCACTGGCCTGACCTGGAGGCACTTCCAAAACCAGCATCCTCTCAGTCACCCTGGCCAGAAGCCTGAGCCTACTGGCCTCGTTCCTCCTCCTCCCTGTGACCAAATCTGATCGCCAACAGGTCCTGCGTCCTCTGTGCACTTCCTCTGGGTCAGCTCCTTTCTGCTCTCACTGCTTGGTTCTCCTCACTTGGCACCCCCTTGTTTTAATGTTTATTTTTATTTATTTGGCTGTGCTAGGTCTTAGTTGTCCGGCCAGGGATCGAACCTGGGCCCTCTGCTTTGGGAGCATGGAGTCTTAGCTACTGGACCACAGGGAAGTTGTCCCCCTTCTCATTTCTTAGTGAACTTCCGGGATAGTTTCCTAATCAGTCTTGCCTTTTCCATCGCTGTGCTCCCATTCTTTCTCCATACCAGTGACAACCCCCCCACCCGGCCCAACCAACAGACTGATGAAGTCAAACTCCTTAACTCGGTGTTGAAGGACCTTATGACGGTCCCTTCCTCCTCTCCAGCTTCATCTTGGACAGTCTCACGTCTGCCCCCTGCTTTCAGCTATGCCAGATGACCTGCAGTTACCCTAACACAGGGTTTCTCTACAGTGGCACTTCTGGGCACAGTATTTCTTGCTGGGGGTGGGGAGGGGGTAGGCGGGGTGGGGAGGGTGCCAGGGCGGGAGGCGGGGCGTGCAGCCCTGTGCCTTGCAGAATGGTTAGCAGCAAGCCAGTAGCATCACCCAAAATGGTGACAACCAAAAATGCCTATAGATACAGATAAATGTCTCCTGAGGACAAAACTGCCTCACCCTCTCGACCCCACTTTGAGAACCACGACACATAACAGGTAGTTTCCGGTTCTCCTGCTCCTTCCCCTCCCGTACTCCTGTGAAACATCTATGCATCTTTCAAGACCCAGGCAAGAATTTCCTGAACATTCCCCACTCCCTGCTTCCTGCCCACATTGTGTCCTGGGCAAACAACAGAGGTCCTTGAGATTTTATTGTAACATCTGCTCAATGGCTCTGTTCTTTACTGGGCTGTGGGCTCCCGGATGGTAGGAGCCATCTGATTTATCTTGAAATCTTCACCCTCAAGGGACATCTCAACAGTCAGTTCTCCATGACTGTGGAATGAATGTCTAAATGGAGGGTGTTTCATGTCTACTGTTTTATTTGTGGGGTGTGGACCTAGCTTTGTGGTTATCTCTTTAATTTCTTTAATGAATATAGACACTGCGGTGGAGGCGGGGAGAAAAAAAAGAATGCTGAGCAGGATTCTTGGTTGGATCATCTTGCCGGAAGGCAGAGCTGGAGTTCCTCAAGGGCGCAGAGAAGGGAAAAGAAATGGGTGCCTTCTGGGACTGCTGCCTGAACGCCGGCCCCAGGTCTGGTCTGCCTCCGCTCCACCTACCCAAGGTCTTGACGGAGCAGCCAGCCGGTGAGTGGGAACAGTACTCAACCAAGGGGTAAAAGTCCACACCAAGGACATCTGGGGGCAGAGGTGCCCCCAGCACGAACAGCCAGCACCTCTGTGCAGATTACGAAAGGTACTCGCCCTCCCTGCGGTGGAAGCAAGCTAGTAAACAGAGCATGACTACAAGTCAGCCCCATAAAGCCACCGAGGCCCAGGGTGGTGCACAGGCGGCATCTCTGCCCGTGGGCCCCGCACTGAGGACATTCCAGACGTGCAGAACCTCAGAACTAGGAGGAAACAGAACGGAGCCCAGCCCCGAGGTTAAGTTTCCCAGCTGGGTCTTTGGCAGAGGTGGGACGGAAGCCCAGGCTTCAGACCCCAGTCCAGCACTGTCACCCCCAGACGATGCGGTCAGGGCAGGCTCTGGGGAGATCTGCTCTGACTAGTACCTGAGGTCACCCCAATCATACAAAACCAGGGTGCACACCTCGAGCCAGACAATACCCCCCTCTCCTTCACTGGTTTCCCCAGGCCTGCTGACGTGGAGCCTAGGCACTGGGGTGGGTGTGGCTGCCACCGCTGTGGCATAGATCTGCCCATCTGCTCCATGGTGGGGAAAAAGCAAGAGGCCACAGGCCAAGCATGCTCCTTGCAGGGATGTACTGGTGATGGCACTTTTTCCTGGGGAGGAAGGGAGGGAGCCCACAGAGGCACAGGGGCAGTCCCAGTCCCCACGGGCCCACTGATGACCCATGTGAGCCTGGGGCCTGACTTTTACCTCCCATGTCTGCCCTGCCTGCCTCCTAGGGCTGTTGGGAGGTTCAGATGAGATCATGCCTATAAAACTCCATGAGAAAGCTATATGGTCATGAGCAGCAATCACCAAACCGGGTTGCTATTGTCTAGTCACTCAGTCATGTCCAACTCTGCGACCCCATGGACCGCAGCACACCAGGCCTCCCTGTCCTTCCCTGTCTCCTGGAGTTTGCTCTGACTCATGTCCATTGAGTCAGTGATGCCAACCAACCATCTCATCCTCTGTCACCCCCTTCTCCTCCTGCCCTCAATCTTCCCCAGCATCAGGGCCTTTTCCAATGAATGGGGCCGGCTGTCCTTACCTCCAGCCCGAAGGTGCCTTGTGGTGGGAAGGGCAGCAGGTGGGCAGACTGGTCAGCTGCTGCTTCCCGGGAGGGCCATCTGTCTGGCAGTCCAGAGGAGTCAGCTCTGAGTGGACCACCCAGCATCCGGCTCAGACAGCCCAGCTGTGGGGAGCACCTTCTCTGACCTGCCCAGGGAGCCGTCCACGTACCCAGAGCACTGGCTGTCACACTGGAGCCTGTGAAGAGCATCACCCCGTGTGGGGCTGGCGAGGTGCCCCTGCTGGGTGGCCAGACTCCAGGGCCCCATCCTCAGCAGGCCCAAGCAAGCACATTTCAACAGCACCCCTCCACCCCTACCCCGCCTGCCTCAGGGGATCCGAACGCAGGTGGAGGATGGATCACGCTTGGAGTAACGGCAGGTACGTGGAAGGAAATCTATTCTTTGGAAGCAGAAGGTCTCACCGGTTGTGCGAGCTTGAGTGAGTCACTTAATCTAAGCCTCAGTCTCCTCATTTGACAATGGGGAGGCGGCCGCTTCACAGGGTTGCTCCCAGTTTTAAATGAGGTGGCGCAGCAGCGCAAGGAGTGCAGAGCCTGGCCTGCTGTGAGCAGAGGGTCCACGCGGCAGCCCCTTCTCTCCTCCGAAGGAACTCAGAACAAAGGGGTGGCCGGGCCAGTGCGGGGGGCACATCCTCCCAAGGAGCCAGGCGTGCAGAGCTGCCCACCGGCCCCAGACATCATGGCGGAGATGTTTCCCCCTGCTTGATACCATGTCCAGCAGACCTGGCCTGGGGTGGTGATGAAAGCCCAGGCAGCTACACTTCCAGGAGTCAGAACCTGAACGGATCGAGGGGAAGGGCAGCTCAATCAGGGAAGAGTGAGTCTGTACAGCGCACGATCCTTCGAGCGATGCTGGGAGACTGCGCTAGCTCACCGAGCAGGAAACACACCGCTAGGAAAACTGTGGGCCTGGGAGTTCCCTGCAGGTGTCCAGTCGTTAGGACTCCAAGCATTCACTGCTGGGGGTCCGCGGTTCAATTCCTGGTTGGGGAACTAGGAGTCTTCAAGGCACATGGCATGGCCAAAAAAAACACAAAAAACCCTGCTGTCCCAGTGGAGAACACCTTCAGGTGGGGCTCGGGACCCAACCGGCCACTGCTGAGCTCACCGCAAAGGCTTTCTTTTGTCATGAAGGCTGCAACTGGCCCCATCCAATTTCTGCCTCAGTGGGATGCGAACAACTGGACAAGAAAGCTTTACCTTAAGCATTCTGGGTGGGCTCCCTGGGGTGAGAGAGGAGAGGAGAGCTCGGGAGAGGAGGTCCACACGGCCACCCAGGGGACACCCACAGACACCTTGCATCCTCCACCCCCTGGACTCTGGATTCATTTCTTGAAATCCCCACAGTCCAGGAACAACTGGGAGCAAGTGGAGGAAGCGCAGACTAGAGTCAGGGGTCCCACAGAGGTGGTGAGACAGTGGGCGTTGCTTGTCCTCTGGGAACTCTGCCTAAAGCGAGGCTGCCTCACGGTTCTTGTGAGGCCAGGTACGAGCTGGGGTCTCAGCGTCAGCACCACAGGAGAACGAGCTTCCAGAGGCCTTCCACTCTTGGCAGGTGGAGCCAACAACCCAACCCAAACTATGCTGCTGCCAGGCCCAAACCCTTGGCCTGATGTCAGCCTCGCCAAAGCCCCTCCATGTGCTTCTGGCCCACTTGTTTCCTTGATGATAACCTCCTCTGCCCTCTCCAGGCACACCCCGCTGGCTCCGGCCCTGGTGCCTTCATTCACACTATCGCTCCCAGGAGGCCTGTCTGCTCAGGCCTGGGTCTGTGAGTGCATGGCGGGGGACAGAGACCTGATGGGCTGTACTACATGGGGAGCACAGGTCTAAGCAGAGTACCTCCGCAGTAGGGAGCTTCCCTCGAGGGGCCTGATGAAGCAGACTGGACCAGAGCCCCGGCCCACTGAGAGGGCAGAGCCAAGACCTCTGGGGTGGTATCCTCCGCCTGGAGGCCGGGTGTCTGGGCTTTGTTCCCTGAGGATTCCCAGCAGTCTGCGGCCACGTTACATTGTTTCAGGCTCACTAATTAGACATCATTAAACACCAGACTCCCTCTTGCGCTGCCAGCCAGGCCTCTTCTTCTCCCAGACTCCCCGGCCTCTGGGCCAGCTCTGTTCCCGACTCTGCTGTGTGCCACTGGGGCACACTCCCCATCCATCTGAGCCTTACGAGGTGCTCTTGACACTCATTCTCCAAATGAGGTGGATAAAGGGGTGATGGAAAGGAGACTTGGGCCAGGTCTCCAGAGACAGAGAACAGACTGTGCCTGTGTGAGCAAGGGCAACTAATGCATCCGCAGAGTGGCATATGTGATCCACCAGGGAGTACGCAGAGCAATTCTTTTTCAGATCCTAGGCCAGCTTTTCACTGCCCCACGGCACGCTTCTGGGATGACTTTCCCTGCTCTAAGTTGGTGTTAATTAGTGAAAATTATCTAATGCAAGCTCATTTAACATTAGCTTAAAGCTAAACATAATTAGGAAGATAAATCAGCTGCTAAAAAAAAAAATCCAATGAAGATACACGTATGATTTTTAGGATCAGCTGCTGGTTTGGGTTACTGGCCTGAAGGTCTGAGCATCACACAATATGTGGGGAAGGCAGGACTCCAAGAAGTACCTTCGAGCAATTTCTTGATTGATCCATCAGGGCAAGATAACTGGAGTTGGCAGTTTGCCCGGGAGGTTCTGCGAGGTGGTCAAGCTAACCTGGTGGCCACTGGCAGGTAGTGAAGCTACCTGGGAGAGCTTCCCCAGAGAGGCAAGTGGAGGGTGTGGGGAGCAGGGGAAGGCAGTCAGGAGGAGCTGGGCGATGGGAATAGTGTGAGTCTGTGCATTCCCAGGCCTCTGGTCTTGCACCCCCTGCCCTCTGCCCACCCGCCCTTCAATACTGGCTGCTGCAGCTGGCAATTCCCAAGAGTTCTCTGTGCCCCTGGAGCTCAGTGAGACTCAGGCTCATCTCAGTTCCCATTCGGCTTCACTATTTACCCACTGCTGTGAGACAAGGGAAAGGCAGGTTCAACTCCTGGGTTGGGAAGATGTCCTGGAGGAGGAAATGGCAACCCACTCCAGTATCCTGCCTGGAAAATCCTATAGACAGAGGAGCCTGGGGAAGTACAATCCAAGGTGTCGCAGAGTGGGACACAACTGAGTGACTAAGCATGTGTGACTTTATGCTCAGCCGTGTCCAGCTCTTTGCAACCCTATGGACTGTAGTCCCATAGGCTCCTCTGTCCATGGGATTTTCCAGGCAAGAATGGAACTGGGTTGCCATTTCCTACTTCGTGTGTGACCTTATCATCTGTAAAATGGAAAGTTCCTGGACTGTCATGAAGGTTAAATGAAATTATATATTTCAAAAGGGCTAGTGTGGTCTGGTATTCAAGAAGTCAACAGTTTATGGCTTCCCAGGTGACTCAGTGGGTAAAGAATCTGCCTGCAATGCAGAATCAGAAGACAAGTGTTCGATCCTTGGGCTGGGGAGATCCCCTGGAGAGTTCAGTTCAGTCGCTCAGTCGTGTCCGACTCTGCGACCCCATGAACTGCAACATGCCAGCTTCCCTGTCTATCGCCAACTCCCAGATTCCACCCAAACCCATGTCCATCGAGTTGGTGATGCCATCGAACCATCTCATCCTCTGTCGTCCCCTTCTCCTCCTGCCCTCAATCTTTCCCAGCATCATGATCTTTTCCAATGGGTCAGCTCTTCGCATGAGGTGGCCAAAGTACTAGAGTTTCAGCTTTAGCATTATTCCTTCCAAAGAACACCCAGGACTGATCTCCTTTAGAATGGACTGGTTGGATCTCCTTGCAGTCCAAGAGCCTCTCAAGAGTCTTCTCCAACACCACAGTTCAAAAGCATCAATTCTTTGGCACTCAGCCTTCTTCACAGTCCAACTCTCACATCCATTCATGACCACTGGAAAAACCACAGCCTTGACTAGACAGACCTTTGTTGACAAAGTAATGTCTCTGCTTTTGAATACGCTGTCTAGGTTGGTCATAACTTTCCTTCCAAGGAGTAAGGGCATGGCAAGTATTCTTGCCTGGAGAATCCCATGGCTAGAGGAGCCTGGTGGGTCCAGTCTGTGGAGTTACAGAGTCAGACAGGACTGAGACGACTGAGCAGGCACACACAGCAGTTAGTGGCTCTCAACACCCTCCTCCCCCTGCCCTGCGTTCATTTCTTTCTCAGGCCCATGTTTTATGAGTCTGTGTATTTCCGTAATGTGGCGCATGCCAGGTGCTCAGTGAAACCTGGGGAGTGAACAAGCAAAGGCAGGGAAGGGAACCCATACTCACAGTTGGTCCTCGAAGACCCACAGAGAGGTGAAGAGCCCCAGTCCCCGCCCAGCCCCCACCTTCCGCTGACTCACTGCTAGGACACAGAACAGAAAAGAGCTTTTATCTGGAGCCTCCCCCAAGCCCCACCAGCACCGTGAAAGGCCCAACAGGGTGACCACTGGACAAGCTGGGTCAGGGTGAGTTAACAGATTATTGGAAACTTGGGCCAGAGAGACCACTAACTAGAAAAGCCACTGGCTCTTTTCTTGGGCTAAGATTCTAGGGTCATTGGCAAGTTCACAGACTCCACGAATTTCAGAGGAGGAAAAGGAAAACAGGGGCAGGCAGTGGACCAGCTCCGGCTGACTGGTCATGGCCCCTGGGGAGGAGGCATGGTGGGAGGGTGGCGGAGGGGCCGGGATCACTAGAGTGACTCAGCCTGGGGTTGGGGGTGACCAGAACAGAGGCAGGCGGTCAGCCAGGACCCGCCCCCACTCGTGGTCCTCTGCCCTGCTCCTCTCTCCCCCCAGACTGGAAGCCTGCCCCAGAGCAGGCTCTGCCCTGTACACTCGGAGGAGAGGGTGGTGGGTTTGACCACCAGCCAAGGCGAAGCAGTGAGGTAGCATCCTGATGGGGTGGCGTGGGGGTGGGGTTGCTGGCTGGGACTCCCATCAAGGTCTCAGTTTGACTGTGAGGACCCAAGTCCAGGGAGGGGGGATCAGAAAGTGGCCAGTAAAAAGTCCCTGGAGACCAGGTCTAATCTGTGGTTGGGGAACTAAGATCTCACGTGCCTCGAGGTGACTGAGCCTGCTTGCCGAAACAAAGAGCCCATATACCGCAACCAAGACCTGAATACAGCCAAAAATACATTATAAAAAAAAAAGGTCCCTGGGAGGGAACTGTCTGGTGGTCCAGTGGTGAGAACTCGGCACTCTTACTGTTAAAAAGGCGTGGGTCTGATTCCTGGTTGAGGAGCGAAGATTCCACAATCAACGCAGTTCGGCCAAACTAAATAAACAGGTCCCTGGGAGCTGCCCACACCAGCTTCCTGGTGATGTGACCTGCCCCAGTGCCACAGGCAGCAAGAATCTTCCTCTCTCCTACTCCCACCCGTTCTTATTTGTTTCCAGAACCAGTTGGTGAGCTTCCCAGAGCCTGGGTGGCAGCAAACATGCTTAGTATCTGGGATTTCAGAGGGAAGAGGTGGCCATGGGGACAGTCCCCAGAAGCAACTGCATGTGTAGCAGAAGGACACAAGCCTTGAGCTCAGACCTGGGTGAAGCCCAGCTGGGCCCTTAGCACCTCTACGGCCTCCTGCTTTCCCTGAGCCTCTGGGAAAAGCCCCTTTTCCATGCCAGGTGCTGAGGACTCGATTAATTAAAGGAAGTAACACGCAGAGCACCTATCTTTCAACAATGTTAGCCCCTCTTAACATAAACCCCTTTTATCTACATCTCTCACTCCTCTTTTTCAAAATGTTGTCTCATGGTCTTGCATTAGAGTCTCAGAGCAATCATATGACAGTAAGCAAGAAGAGTTATTCCCATTTTACAGATGCAGAGGTAGAGGCTGAGCTAATGTCAAATGATTTGCCCAAGGTCAACTGGTGGTGAAGGAAAGAAACAACCAGGGCAAGAATAAGGCTGCCAACTGTGTACCTCTTCCCCTGGTGTTGCCCTGGCTTCCTGAAACCAGTGTCCAGCAAAACTGGCTATGCCACCAGAAGCCCAAGAAGTCGTGAAGAAGGCACGCCCCTATCAAGGCCCCATCTTCTACCTGTGATCCGCCTGGGAGACACCCATCTTCAGAGTTTCAGGGACCTAAAGCATCAGATTTCAGAGGAACCAACCCTCTCCAAAGACAGAAACAGAGCCTGTCCCACGCCTCACCCCACCCCACCGCCGTGTCCCCACGCCACCTGTGCAGGCTCTAGCTCTTGAGAAGTCTTTACGGACTGATCTCAGGCTCCTTGAACTGGCTCTTCCAGGTGACCCTGGGAAGGGAACGCCCTCGGGGATCCCCGGTTCAGGGTACCCATGGCAGATCTACAGAAGGACCCTGGCTGAGAACTTGGCTGCCACAGCCCTGCAGGAGAGCTGCCCTGACAAACAGCCATCAGATCAAGGCCAGCAGAGAAGTGTGGGGCTGGGGGGAGGGGAGGGCCGTTGGAGCTGCTCCTCTGATGAGAAGAGGAAACAGGAAGCACACCTGCCCGGGGCCTCCAACCTGAAGACAGAAGCAACCCCTGGCTGTCCGAACTCTGAGCTCCTGGCTGGCAGCCCGAGTCCTGGGAGGAAGCCCAGCCACGCTTCCCTCCCAGCTCCGAGAGGGGACTTGTACCATACTTTCTCAGTATCCTCAGCTTTCACACTGTTTCTTCCCTGTTTTTCAAAACCATCTGAAATCTAGGTAATATCCTCCAACTGTGCAGGTCAGAAGTTCCAGGGAGGCAAGTGATTCAACCCAAAGTTAGTAAGTAGACAATCAGGGCAGAAACCAAGACTGTTCAGCTTCAGAGCCCATTCTTTGTCCTTGACATGAAGCTGGATCTCTGTTGCTCCCAGGATCAGTGATGGAGCATAAAGGAGAGAGACTCAAAACTCAGTAGCCACAGCACTCAGGGCTAGGCAGAGATGCCGGACAAGCCCAGACAAGATCCTGGAAGGGCTGTGAGGTGCTTGGTCCCTGGAACTGAAGCTGTGTCATTACCAGCCTCGAGGGGGCAAAGACTCTGGAACTGCTCTCAGCCTCAGAAATAATGCCCACATGGAATGGTCCGTGGAGGGAAGAAGGGTTAGGCGGGCAGATGGTGTGTATTGGACCGTAGGTCACAGGCTGCTCTGAGAGGCCTTCTCTTGTTCTGCACAGCAAATTAGGCTTTATTTTATTAACATTTATTTCTTTGGCTGTGCTGGGTCTTAATTACAGACTTGCAAACTCTTAGTTGCCGCATGTGGGAACTAGGTCCCTGACCAGGGATGGAACCCAGGTCCCCTGCCTTGGGGGGTCAGAGTCTTAGTCACTGGACCATTGGGGAAGTCCTCCCGAATCAGGCTTTTAAAAGGCAACTCAGGGGCTCTAGCTAAAACCTCTGCCATGGAAGGGAAGGAGAACAGGGAAAGGTATTAGGGAAAAATTGGGACCAGCTCTCAAACAAGGCAGCAAGGTGGCTAACGAATGTATCATCAGACCCAAATTTCACAAACCAGCAATATTTAAGTCCATATATATGTAAACTGCGTTTTTGTTTCCTCTCTCTTTTCTCTGTTCATTGTCTATATCCCAGTGCCCAGCACAGTGCCCGGTCCAAAGAAGATGCTGTGTACTATTTGCTGGAGGTACCTGAACGAGGAAGAGCTGATAGAGGCTAATGGGGGAAGACAGTGGCAAAGGCAGCCACCCACCAAGCTGAGCCTCCTGGTGAAGTCAGCCACACCCCCTGGGCACGTGTGCCCAGCAGCTCTCACCTGTTGGCTACCCAGACCTCAAAGCAAGCCTGCTCACTTGGCCAACCTCGCCTTCTGCTCTGGGGCTCTTCCCCAGAGGCCTCTGCATCCCCCTCCAGTTCAGAGCACTCTTGCCTCCGCTGCCAGGTGGCTTGTTATGAGGAAGATTAACTGAGACCCCTTAGCAATGCGCAGTTCAACGGGAGCCTCTCCAGACTTCCCTAGAGGGATGGAGAGGGGCTGGGGGCCAGTGGGAGATAGTCTCCAATCAGTTAAACAAATCACTGGTCACCTGTGCCCCTGGGGCTCCACAAAGACAATGAAGGGGGTGTAGAAAGGAAGTCCCGGCTCTTCCAAAGCTTCTGGTCTCCGAGGATCAGACGGGCTCTCCTCAAGCAAGCCCTGTGCCAGGCACACAGGTGGCACAAACAAGGAGCCACGTCTGGGAACAAAAAGTCACTTTTGGATTGAAAACTTGATTGAGTGCCAAGGAAGCGGCGGCCTCTGAGCCAGGCCCTGAAGGGAGGGGATAGACCACTGACAGGCAGAGATGGGGGTACAGCCAGGCCTGCTCCCCATACCCCTCTGCCTCCCACCAACCAGGTGGGCCTGCCCCTCCCAGCTGCCACCAGAACAGAGAGGAGCGGCTTTGGTTCATCAAAGCTGCCTGGCCCTACATCCCGCCCTCTCCGGGGTTGGGTTTATGTTTATGTGGGGTCACTGGGAGTTCTGATCACTGGACCTGGGGGAGCTGTCATCCTCTCTTCCGAAGACAAGTCATCACACCTTTCTGGACCTCAGAGGCTGCTCCTGGGAAAGGAAGATACTACTGACATGGTTACTGATACTGATACTGACATGGTTACTGAGGTTCAGAGGAAATGCTGCAGGAGGGGCTTGTGGTGAGCAACCAGGAGCCAGGTAGCTGGTACCCTGGAGTGTGGGGCACAGGAAGGCAGGGGTCAAGGGTCAGTCTTCGAGATGGTTAAGCTTTCGTCTGCTCCTGAGACACAGGCAGGACTCTCTAAACCTGCCCGGTTGCCTCAGAAATGGGTGCCACTGGTCGGAAGGGAGCCGGGGTGCCAAGAAGGGTGGATGCGCCACGTGGTCTCATCCTGTCTGCTGCGCCCAGACTCGCCCACAGACAGGCGGCAGCATCAGAGGTCCTCCCCTCACACAACTTGGGGGCTGGGTTAGGGCCCCTGCCATGCCTCCTGTCAAGCACTCATCAGTCTGTATTAAAACGATGGTTTAGAAGACTGTTAGGCCATTTAAGAGCAGAGGTGTGTTTTATATGTCCGTTTTCTACTAAAGTGCTTAGCACACCTTGAAATATTTGTCCAACGACCCAACTCACTATCCTTCCAAACTGCAGTTGTTTGGTCCTCTCCGCTCTGCCCTTGTGAATAAGAATCAACCATTTCCCTGTCTTCACGTGGTCTCACTTTAAGTCCAGGTCCCCCTCCCCGCTCCCTGGGCTACAGTGGTCATAAGCAGCCCAAGTGGCAGCAACCTCCTTGGTCCTCTCTGCCAGCAGGAAACAGGCCATGAGCTCACTTCTGGGTCCCAGAAGGCACCCTTTCCGCCTGTACTTTATTAAAAAAAATTTTTTTTAATTAATTAATTTGACTGCACCAGGTCTTAGTTGCTGCATGTGGGATCTCTAGTTGTAACATGTAGGATCTAGTTCCCTGACCAGGGATGGAACCCGGGCCCCCTGCACTGGGAAAGCAGAGTTTTAGCCACTGGACCACCAGGGAAGTCCCGGCCTGTACTTCAAGCAAAGGACATCATTCAGTGACCCTAAAAATAGCAAACCACGTAAGGGGTATTAAAGCAGCAGGAGAAACCGCCACGCCACAAGGAAACAAGGCCAAATGTCTGAACGCCAGTGCAGCCAGGACGGCGTTCTGCCATTTGCAGAGGCCCAGTGAGCAGATAACTTGAGACTGACCAACTCCAAGGCCTCCTCCCATTCCACACGGTCCCCCTCTACCCCGGCTGGGCTGCTTCCCCACTGGCCACCACTTTCTGCCCCTCCTCCCGACACCCAATCATATTTTCGAAGTGTCCTTTAATCAGGCTCCTTTCTCCACATCCCTGAGGCGAGACGTAGGCTTAAAACTCTTGCTGGTCTGTGCCTGTGGGCAAGTCACAGCTACTTCCTCTGAGCCTCCGTTTCCTGTTCATCCCTAAGGAATAAAAATGACAGCCCCTCATGAAGTTATTGAGGATTAAATGAAATAAAATCCTCTGGTGCCCAGTTGGACCTGTGGATTGTGTCCTTCGGCCGCTCCCCAGCCGTATCTGCAACGGTCCCCTGCATCTCTGCACATATATCATTTTGGTCCATCCCACCTGCCCTCACAGCAGCCAGACTCTCCCTGGAGACAAGGAAATTCCCTCCCTCAGGGTGAAAAGGATGGGGAGGGCTCTAGAGTAATAGTCATGGAGGGTGCCCCATGCCAGTTGGCTGAGGGCGCATGGGGTTGGGGGGTGGGGCAGGCAAAGGTCAGAAGGTGTAGCCTTCAGAGTAGAAACTGGGGATCTGGGTGTCTCCATGACCAACCACGTGACCTTTGGGCAAGCCCCTTTCCTTCTCTGTGCCTCAGCTTCCTCGCCTGTGAAAGAGGGTCAAATTTTGCCCTGCCTGCTTCACAAGATCTTTGGGAAGAAGGTGCTGCACGCAGGTGACTGGTCATGATTAAGAGTCAGGGTGCAGAGTCTGAGGGTTTGGGGCACAGACAGCGCCAGAAGCTGCTTCTTCCTGGGGGGGGGGGGCGCGGGGGTGGTCATCTGCTTTGGACCCAGTTTTAGGACCCCTGCACCAGGCCCCCTACATACTCAGCTGTCACCACAATAGCTCTTCCCTCCTGTCATTCAAAGCTGCTTGCTGTTCTGAAGCACAAAGCGCTCTCTCCTGAGTCTCTTAAGGAGAAACAAGAGTTTCTTAACTTTCCTCTTCCTCCATTCCGGTTTCCTCTCTCCCTTTTCAACCCTGCAATTTACCTCCTTTGGGAAGCCCTCCCAGATTGGGCATAAGTAAGTAAAGTCACTCAGTCGTGTCCGACTCCTTGTGACCCCGTGGACTGCAGCCCACCAGGCTCCTCAGTCCATGGGATTCTCCAGGCAAGAATACTGGAGTGGACCGCCATTTCCTTCTCCATATCCAGCCTCAAAATCTGTTTTCCTTACAGCATACCCCCTCAGCAGCATTTAACTCTTGGAGAGCAAAGGCCACAGCTTATATCTTTCTATGGCTAGTGCCTGGAACTCAGGAAATAATCACTGGTTTAATAGGTAAATACTGGATCAGTCCACAGTTGTTAAAGTTTCTGTTGTTAAATATTTAAAGAGTTCAGAACACTCCACTACCTAGGAGACTCCCAACATCCCACATGGGACTGGAGGTCCCAGTGGGCAGGTCTCTGTCTCTCCCTTCTTGTAACCTGTTGCCCAGGTGTGATCAGGCTAGTTCCATTCAAGATCCTTGGTTTAATCTGTTGCATCATCAAACAGCACTGTGGTTAAGAGGAAGCACTTCGGTGTTTGAATTTTGGCTTGGCAAGTGACTTAACTGTTCTGAGTCCCAAAATAAGGAAAATACCCATCTCACTCAGTAGTTGTGAAAATCATTAGCACCGTGGCTGGCACACATTAAGTACTCATAAATCAAGGCTTATTAGTATTACATCGTAGGACTTGACCCCTGACCCCAGCTCCAGCCTGCTACACAGTATTGTCGCCCACATCCTTTCTCCTCCTCTGTTCAAACTTGCCTTTCTCATCTGCAGAATGCGATAGACAAAGGAACTCTCAGGCAGACAAGCTGCGATTCTTTAGAGAGGGAGGGTGGAAACACAGACAGTGAAAACTTAACCCTTCCTTCTGGCAGCCAATCTAGCCAGCCACCTGCATCACGCCTTCCAGAAGAGGAGCCCCACCACTGCTGTCTCAAGTTCAGCCTCCAGGGGCAACAGGACTCCAACCACAGGCATTGAGTTGAACTAGAACAGTGAACCCAAGCCACTTCTGTCGTGTATTCTGAACTGGGTACAAAAGGCTGCTGATGTCTCTTAAGAAATTTCAATGTAGGGGAACCAGACTTAGCAAATAAAAACACAGAATGCCCTCATTAAATCTGATTTTCAGATAAACAGTGAATAACTTTTTAATATCAGTATGTTTCATGCAATATTTGAATCATACTGTATAATGCTAAAAAATTTCTTGTTATTCTGGAATTCAAATTTAATAGGACATCTCATGTTTTATCTGGAAACTCTGCCCGACAAACTACTGGCCCCACCAGTATTCTAACCAGAGACTCTGCAAACGTCCTCTCCTTTCAATACCCAGGCAGAGTAAGTAGATGAGATTACGTGGGAGCTTTTCCCCTGACCTGCTGAGTTTAGGGAGCTGCCCTGTCAAAGTGCCCAGCACAGCGTCAGGCACACAGTAGGTGGTCAAGAAACATCCTTCATTTATTCCAGGCTGCTTGAACCCTAGTGCTGGGCACAGAGCCAGCGTGAATGCCAGGGGCCAGGCCAGCTTTGACTCTAGATGTGGGTGCCGCCTAAGAGCAATGTGGCTGGGGTGGGGGTGGGGAGGCCACACTACACTTCCTGCAATTGCCTGAGGATCAAATGAGAAAATGACGAGGGACGAGTTTTGTTAAATCCCTGGGAAGCACACAGGTTATTATCAAGACCTTTGAAAGTGAAAGTGAAGTCACTCGGTCGTGTCTGACTCTTTGCGACCCCATGGACTGTAGCCCACCAGGCTCCTCCGTCCATGGGATTTTCCAGGCAAGAATACTGGAGTGGGTTGCCATTTCCTTCTCCAGGAGATCTTCCTGACCCAGGGATTGAATCCGGGCCTCCCGCATTGTAGGGAGACGCTTTACTGTCTGAGCCACCAGGGAAGTAGTGACCCATTTTACTGCAGGGCTCCACAGCCCCCACTCCTGCCTAGAGAGAGAAACCAGACCGGCACATAGATGCACAGAGCAGAGGAAAGTCAGCGCCGCTGGACACTGTAAAAATGACAAGCAACTGTCCAACACCTTGTCATTTGCCAAACACATCCATGCTCTCCTCTGCAGCCCCACGGTGAACGGGAGGATTCTGCGCCCCTTTTCCTGAAGGTGGTCAGGGCTGCCAGCCCCAGGCCTTGCCTCGAAGGTGGGGGGCAGGGGCCTGGTCCTAGGGGCCGGTCGTGGGGGTCCCCATCAGTGTGCGTGGCCGGGGCAGGGGCGGGGGCCTACCTTCTGGGCCTGTTGGATCATCTGCCTGACCAGCTGCTTCAGATGGGGCGCCTTCTCGTCCTTGGGAGGGTGGGTGAAGAGGGTGACGCGGCTCACGCCGCGGTAGAAGCCCGCGTCGGTCCAGCCCAGGTCCAGCGGGGGCACCTCGGTGTCCGAGCGGTCGGGCCAGTAGGCCAGGGACTCACCCGGCTCGGCCGCGGCCTGCGCCGGGGTCTTGGCCTTGGCCTTGGCCTTGCTCTTGCCCCGGGCGGCGGCGGCGGCGGCGGCGGCGACATCCTCGTAGGGGCTCCAGGAGGCGCGGAGGGCCTGGCGCTCCTGGCTGGAGAGGAAGTCCCGCAGCCGCTCCTTCTTGACCCGCTCGCGGTAGGCCTGCTCGCCGCCGCCCAGCAGCGCCTCCAGCGCGGCCCGCCGCCGCTCGCAGTAGTAGAAGGCGGCCTGCGCCTCGGTCACCCTCTCGTTCACGTGCGTCTCGTCCAGGCAGCTCAGCTGGGACTCGGCCATGGCGCCCCGGCCCCGGCCCGGCCGCGGCCCGGTCCCACCACCGCACCTGAAGCCGCCGAGGGGCGGGGCGCCTCACCTGGCCGCGAGGGCGGCCAATCCGGCGCGGGCTCGGGCGCGGGAGCGGCCGTCGGGCGGGGAGGGGCGGCCGCGCCCTCCGCCTCTGCAGGCGCGAGCAGCGGCGGGCGACCTCGGCGGGGCTCCGCTGGGGACGCGGCGAGGCCTAGGCCTGCGGGGGCCCAGCCCGGGGCGGGAGCTCCAGAGCCGGCAGGAACTTGGAGCCGGGCCGTACTTAGACCCACGTGCGGCCTTTGGCCAGCTTCCGCCCCCTGGCCCTGACCCTGCGGTGAGGGATCTAACCCTTCCTGCCACCAAGCCGGCCAGACGCATCCCAGGTGCGCTTTCATTTTCCCGGCTGGTAGGGCCTGGAGCACGTGGTCTGGCCAGGGCATTTCTGGGGTGGCCGACCTGATCACTGCCCCGTTGGGGTGGAGGGGGGCGGTGCGGGTCGGGAGGCCTATGCGAGGCCATACTGTGAAGGCCGAGGAGGGGCGGTTGATGTGCAAAAGCGAAATGCTAATAAAACCCTCAGCTCCCCCCACCAACGTGTCCCAGTTCTGAGAGTAGAGGCCTCCAGGGACTGAATATTCATTGGAAGGACTGATGCTGAGGCTGAAACTCCATCCAATACTTTGGCCACCTGATGCGAAGAACCCACTCATTGGAAAAGACCCTGATGCTGGGAAAGATTGAAGGCGGGAGAAGGGGAGGAAAGAGGATGAGATGGTTGGATGGCATCACCAACACGATGGACAAGAGTTTGAGTAATGGTGATAGACAGGGAAGCCTGGCCGTGCAGCAATCCATGGGGTGGAAAAGAGTCGGACACGACTGAGAGACTGAACTGAACTGAGGAGCTGTCAGTCCAGCACCTTTATAAGAACAAAAATTTCTTTAAAAAAAAGCCACCCAAGCACAGCAAGAATGTAAGCACCAGCAGTGGAGCTTTGTCATTTTATTTTGAAGTGGTGTCTGAGCATGTGTGTGTGTGTGTGTGTGTGTGTGTGTGTATGTTGGGCAAGATAGGCAGCCAGAGGCCTGATTACTATATTAGTGATTTAAAATATGTTTGAGCTCAAGGAAGGAAGAGACACACGCATACATGCACACTCACACACACATCACCACCACCACCAGCAGCTCTGCTGTTTCCCACTGGATTAAGTATAATCTTCTTAGTCATTAACATATTATTTTGTTCATGCACTGCTGTACAATTTGATTCTCCACGTTCAAAATATTTTCAGATCATAGCAACCAAAGGTTCATGGTTCTCTCATTTTATAGCAAAGCATCTTAGCGCTGGAAGCAGCTTTAGAAACTAATTCAACCCTCTCATTTGACAGATGAGGAAATTGAGGCCTGGAAACCTGTAGTTTGCCCACATCTCCCTGAAAAGTAGAAGCAGCACGTGGGAAATATTATGTTCTCTGTGTCTCAGATATCTTTGCTCTACATCACAGCCACCCTTGCCACCCTTTCTACTTCTCTAGTGAAATGACAGAAGGTTACTGGGGCCATGGTTTTAACCCTGGGGGTTTTGAAAAGCTCGCCTAGTATTTCTGGTTCTTCCTTTTGATGGCCTGGAAAAATGAGGGTTATATTTTCAAATATATGCAAATTTTGTGGCTAGTTAATTCTAGCATGCTGTATAAGGTCAAGAATGGTGAGCAGAGACATGTCCATCGTCTCACCTGTGTCCTCTGCTACTCTTGGGAATTTGAAGGTCCCACTTCTAGGAACACTGACGTAGAGACAAATTTCACCTCTAGATGGGAGAGCATTTAGTTTTTTTCTAATAACTTGAAGCTCTACAAGATGCCAAACTCTCTGCCCTGGGGACACAGGGGAGCTCAGAGCAGTGGGAGGAACAAAAAAACACACTGGAGGATAACACAGGTGTGATGAAAGTGCCTTTAATAAACTGAGTCACCAGTGCATTGGGAGCAAACATTTGCTCAATGCTTACTATGTGCACACAGTGGGTGCTCAGCACATATTTCTTATAAAAGAATAAGATTAGGGTCAAAAGAAAGGGTGTGGGGAGCTGGGGGGACTTTTAGGGAACAAGAAACTAATCTGCCCAATGGGATGTAGGTAAGAAGGCTTTTACCCAGCAGGAAGGGGTTTTGAATGGAACCTAAAAGGAAGAGAAGAAGTCAAGGGGTAGAAAGGGAGTAAAGACATTCCAGGGAGAGGGAGTTGGGATTGGATGTGGTCGGAGCGTCATGCTGGCATAAGGCGCATTTGGGTTCCGGCTAAGATACTTAACCCTCGGAGCCTTAAGTGTCCTGACCTGCAAAGTGGTGACTCCTGTGACCTCCCAGATTGTTTTAGGGACTAAATAAGATCACATATTTGCTTTAATTAGCACTTGTGACTGACGAGTAGAAAGTAGTTTACAACAACACTTCTAAAACTTAATTGTGCACAGTAGTCACCTTCGGGGTGGGGGTGGGGGATCTTGCTAAAATGCAGGTTCTGATTCAGTTGGTCTGATATGAGATCTGAGAGTCTGCATTTCTAGGAAGTTCCCAGGTAATGTTCACAATGGTGGTCCATAGATCGCATTTGGCATAGCAAAGATTTCAGAAGCCAGTGAAGAAGAGTGCAAACTTTCATGTCAAAGAGTCCTGGAATGGAATCCCACTTTCCTGGTATGAGCTGTGTGTCCCTGATTAAGTTACTTCTCCGTTCTGAGCCTTGGTCCCATCAGTGGCCTGTGGGCAACAATAGGCCCTACCTAACAGGGCTGTAGGGGAAGGAAATCTAGTTAATCGATACTCACCAGTTAGTGGAGTGTCTGGCACAGCGTAGCAGCCAATAAAGGGTAATTAGCGTGGGAAGATGCGACTGGAAAGAGACAGACCTTGGGTCCAAATTGTGGGGACCTTGGCGTTAGATCTTATTCTATAGCTAGGGGAGCCATTGGAGGTTATTAGGAGACTAATATGGTCATAAAAAATTGAAGCAATTACTATATGCCAGGCACTGTGCAAAACATATATCATTCAAATATGCTCATGTAATCCTATTAGAAAAATTATTATTATCCTCATTTTACAGATGAGAAAACTGAAACAGAGAGGTTCAGTAGCTCATTCTTAGGTCACCCAGCTGCTAAGTAGAAGAGCCAGGATTCAAACGCAGACCACATGACTCCTGGGCTTGCCTACCCACCCACCTTGCTGTACTGCCTCTGTTGAGAATGCTAGAAAGGGACATTTTAAAGAAATAGAATTTCCCTTGTTTAATAGTTTATCCATTCAACAAAAATTTGCAGAATGCATAGCATTGTGCTGAGGGTCAGAAACCGCTCATTCATTTACCAAATCTTTATTGAGCCTTAATAGACAACAGGCTTCCCTGATAATTCAGTTGGTAAAGAATCCACCTGCAATGCAGGAGATCCCGGTTCGATTCCTGGATGGGGAAGATCTACTGGAGAAGGGATAGGCTACCTACTCCAGGATTCTTGGGCTTCCCTGGTGGCTCAGCTGGTAAAGAATCTGCCTGCAATGCGGGAGACCTGAGTTCGATCCCTAGGTTGTGAAGATCCCCTGGAGAAGGGAAAAGCTACCCACTCCAGTATTCTGGCCTAGAGAATTCCATGGAGTGTATAGTTCATGGGGTCACAAAGAGTCAGACACGACTGAATGACTTTCACTTCACTTCACAAACACCAGGCTGTTTTAGGGACTGAGGGTACAGCTATGAACAAAACCAAGTCCTGGCCCAAGTGGAGCTTACATTGAACTAAGTGATTAGATATGAGTTGTGTTCTCAAGGAGCGCAAATATCATGTGACAAAACTTGGAATTGGACAGAAGGTTAGAATCAGAATAGAATATTTTAGTAACAGTTCACATTGGGAAAAGGCTTTCCTAGATCTAACTGCTATGAAACACACAGTGGTCTTCTCAAGATATTTCCATTTGCATACTGCTAAGTCGCTTCAGTCGTGTCTGTGCCAGCCTACCAGGCTCCCCCGTCCCTGGGATTCTCCAGGCAAGAACACTGAAGTGGGTTGCCATTTCCTTCTCCAATGCATGAAAGTGAAAAGTGAAAGTCAATTTGCTCAGTCATGTTCGACTCTTTGCCACCCCATGGACTGCAGCCTACCAGGCTCCTCTGCTCATGGGATTTTCCAGGCAAGAGTACTGGAGTGGGGTGCCATTGCCTTCTCTAATGACATTTATTCAGCCAATTTTTTTGAGCAGTCAGTGTATACTAGATAGCATGCCACTGAGAATAAATAAGAGGAATCAGATGTGATGGCTTGTTGCCCTGGTGGTTCCCTTGGTTTAGCTGGGAGTCAAATACCTACAGCCATCTTTACAAGGCAGGGTGATGTGACCCAGTGGCATTCACAAGAGAGGTTACAATGGAGGCGCTGTTGAGTATAAAGTATCTTGTGAAGGAGATTACTGTGAAGTGCTGCATTGTAATAAATTGAGGCTCTGGGAGGCGAGATATCCTGTTTAAGGTTGTTGTTGTTGTTGTTTAATTGCTAAGTTGTGTCCGACTCTTTGCCACCCCCGTGGAGTAGCCCGTCAGACTCCTCTGTCTGTGGGATTTCCCAGGAAGGAAAGCTGGAGTGGGTTGCCATTTCTCTTTCCCAGGGATCTTCCTGACCAAGGGATTGAACCCATGTCTCCTGCATTACCAGGCAGATTCTTTACCACTGAGCCACCAGGGAAGCCCTTGTTCAAGGTTATCAGCCAGTAAGTGGAAACGACGGTGCGCACATCCCTGAGGCCTGATCCCCTGCAAGAGTTTTTAGACACCTTGTTTTTGTTTAGTCGCTAAGTCGTGTCCAACTTTGTGGCCCCATGGACTGCAGCATGCCAGGCTTCCCTGTCCTTCGCCATCTCCTGGAGTTTACTCAAACTCGTCCATTGTGTTAATGATGCCATCTAGCCATCTTATCCTCTGTCATCCCCTTCTCCTCCTGCCCTCATTCTTTCCCAGCATCAGGGTCTTTTCCAGTGAGTTGGCTCTTTGCATGAGGGGACCAAAGTACTAGAGGATTAAATACCTTCCCAGCTGGTCTATGGCCATACCACCCTGAACGCACCCAGTTGCATCTGATCTCAGAAGTTAAGCAGGGTCGGGCCTGGTTAGTACTTGGATGAGAGACCTTACCAGCCAGGAAACTGATTCTTTTAGGCACAGTCCTGATCTACCTGGTGTCTGTGGACACCCCACATGACAGTGACGCCCTAGGAAAGCCCCTGCTCCTCTACCGGTCCCTCCAGACCTGTAGAGTGTCCGGTGTTTCCCTGAACTAGGTGGGGCCCACCATGGTTGCATTTCTTCCAATTTCGGGAGCCACCTTGCCCAAGGTGACCGCGCCTTCCTGAGAAATTATGCCTCCTCCACCCATTCCCTGCGGGCCTCCTTCTCCTCTGGCAGCCGCTTCCCGCTCTGCCTGGACTCCTGGCTCTCACTCGCCTTCCCTCTCCCGGCACACACTGCCGGTCGGGTGTGCAGTCGAGATCTGACACCTTGGCGTTCACATTCATTGTAGTTGCGTTCATCCCTGCTCACATCTATGTTCCCGGGCCTGCCTGTGTAATCCGAGTCCCAGAATAGCCCACTTCATGATATATTCTTAGATAAGCTTCCCAGGGCTGACTTTCCCCCACCCTGCTCTGCGGCAATTTGTGTCATGAGCACCTGTTATAAAACTTTGGGGGCTTTCTCACGCCTCTGTGAGATTCGTGCTTACTGCCTGTTCCCGGAGAGGATGAGAGAGGAAGAGGAGGCGGTTACAGCTGGGGCTGCAAGGAAGAGGCTTTAGATCCTGGGGCTGAACCAGCTGAGCGGTTTCACCTCTGGCCTACTCTGCGGACTGGAGAAGCGAATGCACCCAGGCCTCTCCCCTGCCATTCAGGACCCATCTCAGGCTTTCAACTGTTGGTTCAGGACTGATTTGTGGTGTACTGATTCTGGACCAGGCAAGTATCTGCCCTCCCCAACCTCCAGCCTTGGTTGCATCTGCAACCTTGGAAACATACAGGCTCCTCTTCCCAACTGATTCGCACCTGCCCCTTCTTCCCGACTCTCTGGCCTCTCTGCACCTGCCCACCACTCCTTCTCGGCCTCCTTTGTCCATCCCTTCAATGTTGGCAGCCCTCAATGCTCAGCCTTGGCCTTCTTGGTTTAGACCTCACATGCTCCAAGGGCGCTCCCACCTCCCTAGGGCTCAGATGACTCTCCCACTCTTCTCCTCACTCCAGGACTTTCTCCTCTGCTCCAGACCAGTTGGTCAGGCTGCCTGCTGTTCATCTCTGCTCAGACATCCCTCAGACACCTTCAATGTCTCAAGGGAACCCTGCATCCTCTTCTCCTGTCCCTGTTCCCTCTACTTTTCCCCCTGGGTCCATCTCCTCCAGAAGGTCACCGCCATCTGCCTGGTGGCCTGAGTGGGACACATGGATGCATTTGGACTCTTCCCCCATCTCAGGGCCACCAGGCCAGGTAAGGCTCTTCTGGGATGTCCCCTATCAGCCCTTTTCGCTCCATCCTTGTTGTCACACCCACCCCGTCCACATTGTTGTGAGAGTTTCGTAACTGATCTTCCCGACTCAATCTCCCCCTGCCACATTCTTTTAAAATGCAAGCATATATGTCATTTCCCTGCACAAAGCTCTTCCAAAGTGCCCTAGTATCCCTCCACCATAGGCCAAGCTTCCTGTTAGGTTTCTTCTGCTTCCTCAATATGTCATGGCTTTGCCTGGGGACTTCCTGTAGCTGAAATGCTTTTCTGTCCAGTCCGTGAGTTATTCATCTGAATCCTTTTGTCTTCTGCCTGGTCACTTCTTCCCATGGCATCTCTCCTGGCCCTGGAAGTCTAGGTGAGGGGTGCTCCCTTCATGCTCAGCCCCCGTTTAGCACTCAGGCTCTGTGTGCTGATGGCTTGTCTCCCCCAGCAGGTGGTAGGTTCCTGGAGGGCACGACTGTCTTATTCAGCATAGTACTCCCAGGCATTACACCTTGAACACTGGACCTTCACCCTCATTTTTCCCTTTTCCGCCACTGTTTTACTTCAAACTGACAAGCAATTCCTTCTTTTTAAAAATAATTGTATTTATTTATTTATGCTGGAGAAGACTCTTAAGAGTCTCTTGGACAGCAAAGAGACCAAACCAGTTACTCCTAAAGAAAATCAACCCTGAATATTCATTGGAAGGACTGATGCTAAGGCTGAAGCTCCAATACTTTGGCCACCTGATGTGAAAAGCCGACTCATTGGAAAAGACCTTGATGCTGGGAAATATTGAGGACAGAAGAAGGAGGTGACTGACAGAGGAAGAGAGGGTTGGATGGCATCATCGACTCAATGGACATGAGTTTGAGCAAACTTCAGGAGATAGTTAAGGACAGAGAAGCCTGGCATGCTGTAGTCCGTGGGGTTGCAGAGTCGGACTAGACTTTGACTGAACAACATGCTGGGTCTTTGTTGCTGGAAAGTCTTTTCTTTAGTTGAGGGTGGAAGGGGATGCTCTCTAGTTGTAGTAGGAGGGCTTCTCACTACAGTGGCTTCTCTTGTTACGGAGCACAGACTGTAGGGTGTGCAGGCGTCAGTAGCTGTGGTCTGTGGGCTCAAAAAGTCGCAGCTCCTAGGTTCTGGAGCACAGGCTCAGTAGTTGTGGTTCTTGGGCTTAGCTTCTTTGTATCATGTGGGATCGTCCATGATCAGGGATCAAACCCATGTCTCCTGCATTGGCAGGTGGATTCTTTACCACTGAGCCACAAGGGAAGCCCAGGAATTCCTTCTTAAAAATGGGTAAGATTTTTCTCCCTTGGTATAGAAGAAGTAAGGATATAAGATTAAGGACCTGGAAAGAAAAAGTCAACTCAGTTGAATGTGAGTTGTTTCATCCATTCAGTTACACAGTGTGACCCTGTGTGTGGGCAGAGGGAGGGGGGGGCGGTGGGGGTGGGGTGGGGGGGGTGGTCGGTGGGCTGGGGGATTGTATGTGAGAGAGAGACAGTCCATCCTAAAGGAAATCAGTCCTGAATTTTCACTGGAAGGACTGATGCTGAAGCTGAAACTCCAATACTTTGGCCACCTCATTCAAAGAACTGACTCATTTGAAAAGACCCTGATGCTGGGAAAGATTAAAGGCAGGAGGAGATGGGACGACAGAGGATGAGATGGTTGGATGGCATCACTGACTCTCCAGGAATTGGTGATGGACAGGAGGCCTGGCGTGCTGCCATCCATGGGGTGGTAAAGAGTCGGACACAACTGAGCAACTGAACTGAACTGAAGGTTTACTTTAAAGATGAGGTCAAATTTTTGCATCCACATCCTCCTGGGAGGTGCAACTGAAGAGGAAGTGGGGTGGGGGGCAGGACCGGGAAGGGGACAGAGGGCAGAGTCCTGGAGAGGGCAGGACTTCAGCCAAAGTCCTGCCTAGGAGGAGGCCCAGGAGTTCATGCTTTTCCCCACCTGGAGACATCCCCCCTTGCCCAGGTGTTCCTGTCCCTTGTGTGAATCAGCCCACTGTGGGTCCTGCGATGGATGCAGTGATCCAGAGCGAAAACTGGTCACCAGAGAGATCGCTGTGGTAGCTTAGCTTAAGTTCTGACTCAGAATTCAGTCCAATAAATGTTTGGTGCATGCACTCTGGTGAGATACTGTGGGAAACACAAAGGTCGTCAATGCCTCGTGCTCAGGCGGTTTCTGCTGGTTTAATATCGGAAGAAGATTCCTGACCATGAAGTAGGTGGACCAAGGCAACCTTAGTTTCCCAAACCAGGCTTTCACACCCTCCCCACCCCGACTCCCACTCCCACCCCCCACCCCACCCCACCCCCTGCCAGCATCTCTCCCTGCTCAGGCAGAGGCACCCAGCCTGACCAGAATGGTCTGATCCCAAGGGCTTCACGCCCAGAGTCAGAGGGCGGCGCGATCACTAGCAAACATGTTGCCTCCCATGTTAGATTAAGTTTTCAAGGTTAGGAACTATTGTGCTTGCCTTTGTGTTTCCCACAGTATCTTGCCAGAGTGCATGCGCTAAATATTTATTAGATTGAATTCTGAGTATTGTTATCAGTGAATTCAACGATTCTATCAGCAAACATACGGGGAGCCTTGTGTTACAGGGGACTCAAGAAAAAAAACACACAGACCCACTCCCAGCTCAAAAGGAGCCCAGAAAATGAAGGGATTCTCAGAACCCGTCTCCCCTGCTGTCCTTGAAGCTGTGAAGGAGGTAGAAATTCTACATTATTTTAGGTTGCCTGAATATATTCAAAAGCCTTTAAAAATATTGACAAAGTTAATAGTGGGCTAGAGATCATCATCCAAATAATTATTTAATTTCTAAAGACAAAGCTGAGGATTCAACATTTTTTCTAAGCATTTTCTAAGCACAGGCATCCATTTGTTCATTTTGTCTTTACATTGTGTGTTTCAACCTGTTCCTGATGTAACTGATAAAGCTGAGACTCAGAGAGGTTTAGCAACCCAATCAAGGTCACAGAGCTAAAGATTCAAACCTGAGTCTACTTGCCATCAAGTTTGTGGGACTCAAGGGCCAGTTGGGTTTTATAAGAGAACTTATAATATGGGTGTCCAATAGGGGCCTACTATTTAAGTTTAAAGTAGTCAAAATTAAATCAAAGTTATCAGAAAGCTGGCTGAAGAGTAATTACTCCTAGAGAAGCAGGGAAATTGTGTTCTTCTCATTTGCATCCCAGCTCTAATATGGACCTGGCACTGGGGGAATGTTGGATGGATGAGTGAATGAATGAATAAGTAAGTGAGTGAATGAATGTAATGCTCAAGACAAATACAGATGAAACAACAAATTAGTTTGGGTCATGGTGTAAGTGTATATATATGTGTATTTATGTATGTGTATAAAGTGAGTATTTGGAAAAGACCCTGATGCTGAGAGAAGATTAAGGGCAAGAGGAGAAGAGGACGATAGAGGATGAGATGGTTGGATGGCATCATCGACTCAGAGGACATGAATTTAAGCAAATTCCGATAGATAGTAAAGGACAAGGAAGCCTGGCATGCTGCAGTCCATGGGGTCACAAAGAGTTGGACATGACTTAGCAACTGAACAACAACAAATACTCATGTATCACAAGCTGCAATCAAGATTGCCAGGAGAAATATCAACAACCTCAGTTATGCAGATGATACCATTCTAATGGCAGAAAGTGAAGAGGAACTAAAGAGTCTCTTGATGAGGGTCAAAAAGGAGAGTAAAAAAGCTGGCTTAAAACTCAGCATTCAAAAAACTAAGATCATGGCATCCGGTCCTATCACTTCATGGCAAATAAAAGGGGAGAAAGTGGAAGCAGTGACAGATTTTATTTTCTTGTGTTCCAAAATCACTGTGGACGATGACTTCAGCCATGAAATTAAAAGATGCTTGCTCCTTGGAAGGAAAGATATGACAAAGCTAGACAGCATATTAAAAAGCAAAAACATCACTTTGCTGACAAAGGTCTGTATAGTCAAAGCTATGGTTCTTCCAGTAGTCATGTATGGATGTGAGAGTTGGATCATAAAGACTGAGGGCCAAAGAATTGATGCTTTTGAACTGTGGTGTTGGAGAAGACTCTTGAGAGTCCCTTGAACTGCAAGGAGGTCGAACCACTCAATCCTAAAAGAAACCAACCCTGAATATTCATTGGAAGGACTGACGCTGAAGCTGAAGCTCTAATACTCTGGCTACCTGCTTTGAAGACCTGATTTATTGGGAAAGATCTTGATGCTGGGAAAGACTGAGGGCAAAAGGAGAAGAGGGCAGCAGAGGATGAGAAGGTTAGGTAGCATCACCGACTCAATGGACATGAATTTGAGCAAACTCTGGGAGACAGTGAAGGACAGGCATGCTGAAGTTCATGGAGTCACAAAGAGTTGGCACGACTTAGCAACTAAATAACAGCAACATGCTCCTGTATAGATATGCGTATAAGTGTGTGTGTGTAAGGGCTTCCAGGTGGCTCAGTGGTAGATACTCTGTCCGTCGGCAGGAGACACAGAAGATGCAGGTTTGATCCCTGGGTCGGGAAGATCCCCTGGAGAAGGAAATGGCAACCCACTCCAGTATTCCTCCCAGGAGAATCACATGGACAGAGGAGCCTGGCAGCTACAGTCCAGGGAGTTACAAAGAGTCTGACGAAACTGAGCATACATGGGCATATGTATACATCAAGGATGGGGAGAGGGATGGGCTGGAGACGCAGATTGCCTCATGAAAGTTCTTGAATCTTTGAATTCTAAGTTGAGTTTGAATTTAACTCTTGGCAGTTGGGAGCCGAGGATGGTGCATGAGATGGGAAACGGTGGATACAAATGATGCTTGAGATGGACATGCCTGGCAGAGGGCACAGGATGGCCGTGGTTGGCTCCAGTGACACTTGGTATTAGAGAAGGACCTCTGCTCAGAGGCTGGGGAGGCTTTATGAGGGAGGCCTCAGGAGGGACGGAGGCACCTCTCACTTCCTCTTGGGAGCAGTTCCTGGAACAGCACACCTGGTAGGTGATGGGGGAGGGGGGGAAGCACTTCCTGTGCCCAGTGGCTAGGGAACTGGGGTGTGTCTGAAATATTTTTAGACAAATTTTAAGACAGCTCTGACCCCAGCTGAAGGACCTGGGCTGAAATTATTTAATCACTTAGTATCTGCTCACCTCTGTCTTTGAGGACTGGAACCCCCAAAGTCACAGGGCACAGGCTCTGAGCACACACACCCCTCTCAGGCAAGACCAGAAGAGCACGTGTCTGGAGAAGGTTCTGCAGAGAGAGAGAGAGAGAGTTACTCCAGGCTGAGAAGGGAATCAAGGAAGACTTTGTGAGGGTGGTGGCATTTTCCCTGGCCTTGCAGGCTGGCTAAGAGATAAAAGTAAATAAAAAGAAAAGGGAACTCCAGGTGGGAACCTGCAGGAGCATAGTTGTCAAAGAAAGAAATGAAGGGCAAGGTTCAGAGTAGCCCAGATGTCCTGTCTCCACATCCCCACCCCGACCATCTCCAGAAGGTTGCTTGAACACCAAGCCTGGCATGGCAGGGGGAAAGTTTTCCAGTAGAGAAGGTGCCAGATCAGGGTAGCAGAGAGTCTGGAGGCAGGAAGACGGCCCAAAGGAAGGGATGGTGGTTGCAGGACAGCCCAGCCTGTCCTGGCCTTCTCCCTTCAAGAATCATTCCTGGGACTCCCTGGTGGTCCAGTGGTTAAGAATCTGCCTTCCAGTGAAGGGACCTCAGGTTTGATCCTGGTTGGAGAACTAAGATCCCATATGCCTCAGGGCAACAAAGCCTGTGGCGCTGCAATGAAAGATTGCAGCAACTAAGACCCAACACTGCCAAGTAAATAAAAGTATATGTTAGAAGAAAGAAAATCACTCCTTCATTTGGCCAGCACACTCAGTACTTTGTCCCTGGTGGGCCACCATCACAGGGCAGCAAGCACCTGGGAGAGGGCAGGTGAGGCCCAGGGAGAGGTGCTCCCCCAGAGTTAATTTACTACGTCAGCAAGTTATCAGTTTGATAAGCACCAAGAGACTTACCCCGACAGGACTGAACACAGGGCAGGCAAGTCTAAAGGCAAGGAGGCCGTTGCAGCAGCATGTCTGGGAATGGGGTGAGGTGAGGAAGCCTGTCTCTACCAAGTTGGGGGGGAGGCGGTGAGGGGCTGCCCACCGTTTGCAGGGCCCTCACCAAACAGTTCCCTTTAACTTGTTTCCTTCTCATGACAACTCCGAGTTGCTCTGTTCAGTTCTCTAGAATAGCTCAGGGAGGTGAAATAAACTGCCCAGGCTCAGGATTCATCATAGGCAGAATCTGGACTGGTCTGTCTGACTCAAAGCTTGTGCCTTCCCAACTTTTCCACCTTGGTACAGGAGTCCTTAGAAGGAAGGCGGGACTGGGCTGCATGACTCAAGGACGGGGCTGTCTCTGCAGGGCTGAGACGGTCTTAGAGGGCCCTGGAGCAGAGCCAGCAGTCAAAAAGCCACTCGCCCTGGCCAACCTGGTGGTTCTCATTCTTTGTGTATAAGGTGTGAAGTCCTCATTCTGCCCCCAACCAGGGGACTCTGCAGCGTGGGGTGATCTGACTCTAGCATCCTGGGGCACATTCAGACACGACCCTTTCTGCTGTGTGTGTGGTTGGAGGAGAGAAGGATCGAGGGTGGCCAAGACTTAGAACTAGACCAGGAGGCAGGGTCTGAGGAGGAAGGGAAAGACCAATCAGCTGCTGGGGGTGGGATGGGAGCACAGGAGCCACCTGTGACCACAGGCTTTGGGTGGAGGAGGTCGTGGTGGTGGCATGCAGCTGGCAGCACCAGGGGTAGAGGGAATGCCAAGGGGTGAAGCAGCCGACAGTATTTGGAGCTTCAGGCGGGCAGACCTGCAGGATGGCAGCAGGGTTAGGAAACTTCAGCTGCAGTAGCCTGGATTCTGGGAGGGGTTTTGTCATGAACAAGATGGAGTCAGCGGTAGGGGTCTGTGAAGAGCTGGGTTCTGCAGAGGTCCTGGCATCTGGGCCTGGGTGGGGAGTCTGTGGCAAGGACCAGGAAAGAGGGAGAGGCCGGGTCTCAGAATGAAGGCAAGACCCAGCAGCAGAGCCCACACTGTAGGAATCACGGTTGACCGCCGGGACTCAGGGAGGGCTGGGCGGGTGATATGGCTTCAGCAGGAACATAAGGGCCAGTAGAGCCTGGGAGTGGGACAGCATGCTTTAGCAAGCTGGGGATCCTAAGAGGACTTATTTAAGAAGTCTGATTTCAGAAAAGCACCCGGGGAGCCCCATGGACTTACGAATATTGATTCCAGAAGCTAAGTTTCTGCCAACAGAAGGAAGAACCTCTGTAACTTCTATGTGTCCTAATGGAGACCCAGGCTTGCTAGTTTCTGTTTTATTTTAAAGGCAAATAACTCAATCCACTCCTTTTCTGCACTCATCTTGAGTCACCCTTACCTAAGAGGCATCTGATGATCAGTGTTTATTTAGTTTATGTTGCCTGACTATGTCAGTCATTTAGAGCCAGGAGAGACCCAACCCCTCCTTCATTTTACTGATAAGGAAACTGTGGCTTAGAGGGGTGAAGAGACCTCCCCGAGGTCCAGTGGCCCAGAGAGAGTGAGGTAGAGTCCAGGCTGCCAACCCCTGGCCCATGCTCCCTTTCCCTTGCACATCCCAACTCATCTGGACTTGCCATGGTAACCAGGCTTCCTCGGCGTGGGAAGAAGCAGAGGCTGCGAAGCCGTTACCTAGCAACTCCCCATAACCAGGTCAGAGCAGGGGCGAGAGGCACCCTGCGCTGCTAACCCTGGGGAGTTCAGACCTGTCAGAACAGGGCCACCCACGTCAGGCCATGGCCACAGATGACCCTGGACAGAGCCACACCTGGAGGTCCCTGCCTGGGGGAGTCTCAGGACCAGAGAGTTGCTGGGGCTATGGTGCAGACCCGGGCCAGCTGGGGCCCCACCCTCACAGCTGACGCAGGGCCTTAGTATGTACAGTTCTGGTTTCTTTGAACAGCATGGAACCTGTCCCCATTGACATGCACGTGGGAATCCTTAGAGGAGTGCTGATGGCAGGGGGTGTGTGTGCATATGTATGTATGTATATATGTATGTGTGTATCTGCCTGTATACATGCGTATGCATGTGTGTATGTGTGTGTATCAGTGTATATCTATGTATACATATGTGCATGTATGTGTGTATCTGTGTGTATATATGTGTATGTATACAGGTGTACATATACCTGTGTGCACATATGAGTGTACACATGTGTATGTGTTTATCTGTGTATATGTGTGTATATCTGTGCGCACACACATGTATATGTATGTGTACATCTGTGTATATGCGTATCTATGTGTGCACATATGTGTGTATACATGTGCATGTATATGTGTGTGTGTGTGTGTATGTGTGTGTATCCGTGTGTGTGTGTGTATCAATGCAGGTATTTCAACCTGGAGTGGGGAGCTAGGAAGCCATATTCCCTCATGTTGCCTTCTTGTTTCTTAATTTTAAAAAATAATAAAAAATGCATTTTATTAACATTTTACTAGACCACGGTGAGTGTTTTGTTCCTTTGGCCACACTGTGCAACATGTGGGATCTCAGTTGCCTGATCAGGGCTCAAACTTGTGCCCCCTGCAGTGGAAGCTCGAAATCTTAACCACTGGACTCCAGGTCCTTAATTATTTCAAGAAATGCTTATGAAATGGCCTGGTCATAAACCAGGTGGATCTTCTTCTAATAATCCCTGTAGTTGGGTCTCGACAACCATTGCCCTCTGCTACTCTACCCTTACCCGATTCTTCCTGTGGGCAGAGCGCTGCCTGGGTTCCCAGGTTCTGTCTCCTTTCAGGTCCCCCCAGGTGGCCTAAGCCAGTCACCATGGTCTTGTCCCTTGGAAGCAGTTGGTTTAAGAATGGCATGTGGGACTTTCCTGGTGGTCCAGTGGCTAAGACTCTGGGCTCCCAGTGCAGGGGGCCTGGGTTTGATCCCTGGATGGGGAACTAGATCCCATGTGCCTCAGCTAAAGATCCTGTATGCTGCAGCTAAGATTCTTGATTCCTCACCCACATCTCAGACCTCGTACAGTCAAATAAATAAATAAATAGAGAAAAAAAAAAAGAATGTCATGTGATCTAGTCATTTCCAGTGGGATCTGAGGAGATGGCTGCTGAAGGGCTTCCAGAAAAGGTTTTTTCTCCTTAACTAAAACTGGGAGAGAATATGTCTCTTCTTCATTGGATATTGTTGTTATGCCTGTGATGCCTGGAACTGCAACTGCCACTGAGAAGAGACACCACCAATGCTGAGAGGATGGCATCAATGAGCCATTGAATTCCACAAGGCAGGAACTTTCCTCCCTCTGGAAACCTTATATAGGACATCACAACCCTTCTGGTCAGGTCGAGGTTCTGTGTTCTTGACAGCAAACCCTCCTAACTGGTTCTCTTACTTCCTGGCCTCAGGCTCACTCACTTTCCTCTAGTCTTACTGGGGCACTCAGTAGACACCCCGACAAGGCTTACTATTAATGGTAATGGACCCAAAGGAAACAAAAGCCTGTCTTCCCGAATAAGTCTAAGACATGATGCCTCAGTCCTTTATCTGATGGCGTGGAGCTGAAATCAGACCTGCAGCCGCAGGTCCTGCTTCTTGGAAGTCTGAACAGGCTTCTTCCTCAGGAGTCTGAAGGCATCTCTTATGTTCCCAGCATCCGGCACCTTCATTCGTTCACTCGTGCAGTGGTGTGCTGGGGCCGGCTCCTACATGCTCGTGCGAGTCGATTGTGCACATCTCTACCCGACTCTGAGTTCAGTGATGTCATGCTGGTAGCTTGAAGTCAGCCAAGGTGGTTTTTTGTGTGTGTTTTTTTTTAATAAACTTGAATTTTTGAAGCAGTTTTAGGAGAAGTTTTTAGAGAAGAAGATAGAGATTTTTATTATTTTTCCTCCACATCCCCACATATGCCTAGACTCCCCCATTATCAATATCCCCCACCAGAGTGGTCCATTTGTTCCAGCTGATGAACCTGCATGACACATCACTATCCCCCAAAGTCGGGTTCACTCTTGGTGTGGGTTTTGACAAATGTAAAATGACGTACAACCACCATTATAGGATCAGAGGGACGAATTTCACTGTGAAGCCCTACAAATCCCCTGTTCCACCTCTTCTCCCGCTCACCCTTGGCAACCTTTGATCTTTTCATTATCTCTATAGTTTCGCGTTTTCTGGAATATCAGTCATATGGTTGGTATTGTAGCCATTTCAGATTGGTTTGTTTTGCTTAGTAATATGCGTTTTGGTTTCCTTCATGTCTTTTCATGGCTTGATAGCTCATGTCTGGGTGTCCTGCAGTTTATTTATCCATTAACTTCCTGAAGGCTATCTTGGTTGCTTTCAAGCATTGACAATTATGAGTAAAGCTGCTATAAACATTCATATGCAGATTTCTGTGTGGATATAAGTTTTCAACTCTTTTGGGTAAATGCCAACAGGCATGAGTGATTGATAGATCGTATGTTAAGACTATGCTTAGCTTTGCAAGACACTGCCAAATTTTCTTTCAAAGTGGCGGTACTATTTTGATTTCATTTCATTTGCACCAGCAGTGAGTGAGAGTTCGTTGCTCCACACCCTTGCCAGCATTTGGTGTTGTCAGTGCTTTAGATCTTGAGTTTTCTAAGAGGTGTGTAGTGGTATCTCACAGTTTTAATTTGCATTTCTTTAATGACATATGAGGAGCTTCCCTGGTAGCCCAGCCAGTAAAGAATCAGCCTGCAATACCGGAGACACTGGTTCGATTCCTGGGTTGGAAAGACCCCCATGGAGAAGGGATAGGCTACCCACTCCGGTATTCCTGGGCTTCCCTGGTGGCTCAGATGGGAAAGAATCCACCTGCAATGCGGAAGACCTGGGTTCAGCCCCTGGATTGGGTAGGTCATCCAGAGGAGGGCATGGCAATCCACTCCAGTATTCTTGCCTGGAAAATTCCCATGGACAGAGAAGACTGGTGGGCTACAGTCCATGGGATCACAAAGAGTCGGACACGCCTGAACAACTAAGCACAGCACAGCACAGTGACATGTGATACTGAGCATCTTTCATATACTTACCTGCCATCTTATATCTTCAGTGAGGTGTCTGTTCACGTCTTTTGCCCATTTTGAATTGGGTTGTTCATTTTCTCATTGTTGGATTTTAAGAATTCTTTGTTTATTTTGGATCTCAGTCTTAGATAACGTATCTATCAGATAGGATTTTTGCAAATATTTTCTCCCATCCTGTGGTTTATCTTTTCATTCTCTGGTCACGTAGTAGGAGTATTTACATCATTGAATTTACAAACATGACAAATCAGGGCTTGTCCTCAAAGAGCCGGTTGTTAAACTTGTACCAGTGCACTGAAGCATTCTTGTTGTTGAGTGAATTGTTTGCCCTCAAAAATGTTCAGGGCAGTGGGGGGGGGGGGGGGCAGGATGATGCAGTGAAGTTCTGAGTGGGAAGAGCAAAGAGGCTACAGGACATAAAGAAGGAGAATCCACATCAGCTGTGAAGTTGGGGTGGCTTCCCAGTGCAGAACACGAGCCTTGAATGAAGTACTTTAAAGGGAGTATCAGTTGTCTAGATCCAAACAGCCCAGTAAGTAGTCACTTGGCTATCTAACTCAGCTGCACTGGACACACTGCATATATGACCAGAGGCCACCATGTTGGACAGAGCAAATAGAGACTTTCCCATCATTATTGCAGTATTGGACAGCACTGATCTAGATCAAAAGTGGGAGAAAAACAATCCAGGCAGAAGGAACAGGCTGGGAAGACTCAGCGGTCTGAGATATTATGACTCATTCGGGGCAGAGGTGGGGATTTTAGCTGAACAAACAAGCAGGAGTCAGGACATCACAAAATGTCTTTAGTGAGAAGCTAAGGAGTTTATACTCTAGCTTGAAAACCATGGGGAGCCCCTGAAGGCTTTACTAGAAGCCTGATGTCATCAGGTTTGCATGTTAATCAGCTCTGGCAGTGTGGATTGAGGGGGCCAGCCAGGAGGCAGGGAGGCCAGTTCTGAGACCATGGCAGTGACCTGGGAGGGAAGCAAGGGAAGTCTGAAACAAGGCGATGACCGTGGCACAGAAGCAGAGAGAGGGCAAGGTCAAGAGATAGGAAGGACCCAATGGCTGATTGCGTGTGGCCCCTGGGAGTGCTTTGTAAATATTTGTTGATTTCACAAATGAATTATAGCTAAGCCCAGATTGTACAGCTTGAGTGTACATCTCCTGGGACATTATTTCACAAATGAATAGGTACAGGAGCATTTTTTTAGCTGAAGGAGAAAGGGGTGATAGGGAGAGAGACAGAAAAGAGACAAGGACTTCCCTGGAGGTCCAGTAGTTAAGACTCCACATTCCCAATGCAGGAGGCCCAGTTCGATCCTGGTCAGGGACCTAGGTTCAATCCCTGGGTCAGGAAGATCCTCTGGAGGAAGAAATGGCAACCCACTCCAGTATTCTTGCCTGGAAAATTCCATGGAAAGAGGAGCCTGGCGGGCTACAGTTCACGGGGTTGCAAAGAGTTGGACACGACTGAGCATGCATACGTACACAGACCTCACCTAAGAGTTCATCTGCCACAACTAAAGAACCCGCATGGCCGCGACGAAGATGGAAGTTCCTGCGTACTGCAAGTAAGACCTGGCGGAGTCAAATAAATAGATTAAAAATAAAATTTAAAAAGAGTAACAATTTATTTTAAAGAAAGAAAAGAGATGAAGGAGAAGGTGGCATCACTGTCCCATCTGATGGAGAGACTCTGGTGAGGGACCCTGGACCCAGGCAGTGCCTCTCCGGGGCCCAGGGATAAGGGCTCTCAGAGTGGGGTGCAGGTCATCCTCCCCCCAACTCCTTGCCACATGGATGATGGGGCAGGTTTGTTTTCCTGAAGGACTGGGCCATTTCACCAGCGACAGATGCAATACACAGTGAATCTGCAGCATCAGGGGAGACGTTGTCAGCAGAGGGTGTCCCGGGCAATTGAACATGGCCAGGGTAGGAGATACCAGCAGACTGGTGCTTAAACACATGAGAGATACCATCCTGTGTCTCTTGGGCTTCCAGAAGTAGCTGGAGATTTTGAGGTCAGATGGCCAAGAGCCAGGTGGCTCAGTGGTGAAGAATCTGCCTGCCAATGCAGGAGTCACTGGTTCAATCCCTGGATCAGGAAGATCCCCTGGAGGAGGAAATGGTGACCCACTCCAGTATTCTTGCCTGAAAAATCCCATGGACAGAGGAGCCTGGCGGGTACAGTCCATGGGGTCGCAAAGAGACACGTCTTAAAGAGACTGAGCACGCACACGTGGCCCAGAGCTAGTATAACTTGGGCATCAACGTTAATATCAAGATGCTGGGGCTACAGTGGTTTACAAAACAGAGACAATTCTGCTCGCAAGGAGCTTACCATCTAATAAAGTGAAGTGAAGTTGCTCAGTCATGTCTGACTCTTTGCAACCCCATGGACTGTAGCCTATCAGGCTCCTCCGTCCATGGGATTTTCCAGGCAAGAGGCTGGAGTGGATTGCCATTTCCTTCTCCAGGGGGTCTTCCAGACCCAGGAATCAAACCCAGGTCTCCCGCATTACAGGCAGATGCTTTACTGTCTGAGCCACCGTCTAATAGGTCATAGTAATCATTCTGGTACCACCCTCTGTGTATGCGCTCCTCAGGAGAAGTACTAGGAACCACGAGATAGTCTAATGGGAAGGATGACGATAAGGATGATTATTTGTGGTTGTGCCACATGGCTTGCAGGATCTTAGTTCCCCAACCAGGAATTGAACCCAGGTCCTTGGCAGTGAATTAACCACTAGACTGCCAGGGAAGTCCCAGGAAGGATTTATTTTAAATTAGGGGTCAGGAAAGGACAATTTGAGAAAGTAACATTTAAACCAAGAGCTGGAGAGGTATAGGAGTTGAGCCAGGTGAAAAGCAGGGGATATGCATTCCAGGCAGAGAGAACAGCAGGTGTGAAAGATACAGAGACAGATCCTTGGCCTTCTGGAGGCTGAGAGAAGGCCGGGGGGCAGGGACATGAAGCAAAAGAGGCGAGATGAAACAGGAGGCTGCGGAGGGTGAAGGGGGGCCAGACCTCACAGAGCTGCGTTAAGACTTTGGATGTAAACCTAAGTGCATTGGGCGGGAAAGTGCTGCCATTAGACTTCATGTTTTACAAAGCTGGCTCTGGGATCTGTGTAGAGAATGAACAGGGGACAAGGGAGTGTACAGGGAGAAAAGGGTGGAGGTGAATTCAGTTGCCTAAGGGAGAGATGATGATAACATTTCCAAGGTGGTAGAGGTATTTAAAAACCTGAGGGCAGCCCTTGGGGCTCAGTGGTAAAGAATCCGCTTGCCAGTGCAGGAGACACAGGTTTAATTCCTGGTCTGGGATGATCCCACATGCTGCGAAGCTGGGGTGCCACAACTAAGCCCATGTGCCGCAACTATTCAGCCTGTGCCCCAGAGCCTGGGAACTGCAATTACTGACCCTGCCTGCCCTAGAGGCCCATTCTCTACAATGGGAGAGGCCAGGACAATGAGAGGCCCATACACTGCAGCTAGAGGATAGCACCCCCCGACCACAGCTAGAGAAAAGCCTGCGCAGCAACGAAGACCTAGCACAGCCAACAATACATAATAAATAAAATAAAACGGGCTTTTCTCAGGCTCTCTCCTTGGTATTCCTGGCCAACTTTACACAAAGCAAATGGCAAATATTTGAACCACACCAGTCTGTCCCACGTGTGACCTGTTTTGCTTGGAGTTACCGGAGATCTGATGCTGTCATAGGGCCATCCCCCTGCCTCCAAGCTGGACCACACCTCACAGGAGCGTAAGGCTCTCCTGAGAAAGCTTTCACAATTTATATAATCTCTGCTTGTGTTTACAGTAATTACTGTTAGGAAATCTCTATCTGCGTTTCATCGGAATGCCTCTTGCTCTGATGTTCCTTGATTCTTGATGGAGATGAAGATGCTAAAAGAAAAAGTCTGGGCTGCCAAGCGCAAATGGTGTTCTGACAGTTCTGAATCATGTCTGTCTATTCCACAGCTGAAGTGACTTGTTAGCGACAAAGAAAAGTGCCTGAGTATCCCTAGAAGAGGGATTTGATTAGATTGTGTAGCTGTTTAGCTCGCTGCCAAGTTCTTTCCCGTTGCTACTCAAATGTGGTCCATGGACCCAGCAACATCGCCTCAGAGCTTGATGCAGGATTGAATCAGCCTCTGCATTTTATACTTTCTCCATTGGGCTTCCCAGGGGATGCTAGTGGTAAAGAAAGTGAAAGTGAAGTGTATGGACAACTGAAAGCTCAGTCGTGTCTGACTCTTTGCGACCCCACGGACTCTAGCCTACCAGGATCCTCCGTCCATGGGATTTTCCAGGCAAGAGTACTGGAGTGGGTTGCCATTTCCTTCTCCAGGGGATCCTCCCGACTCAGGAATCAAGCCCAGGTTTCCCGCGTTGTAGGCAGACGCTTTACCATCTGAGCCACCAGGGAAGCCTAGTTTGGAAGTCTAGTGGTAAAGAACCCACCTGCCAATGCAGGAGACAGACATAAGAGATGCAGTTTCAGTTCCTGGGTCAGGAGGATCCCCTAGAGGAGGGCATGACAACCCATTCCAGTATTCTTCCTGGAGAATCCCATGGATAGAGGAGCCTGGTGGGCAACAATCCATGGGGTCGCAAAGAGTTGGACATGACTGAAGTGACTTAGCAAGCATGCATTGGGCATTTCCTGGTGGCTCAGTAGTAAAGAATCTGCCTGCCAATGCAGGAGACACGGGTTCCATCCCTGAGTCAGGGAGATCCCTTGGAGAAGGAAGCGGCAACCTGCTCCAATGTTCTAGCCTGGAGAGTCCCATGGACAAAGGAGCCTCGTGGACCACAGTCCATCAGTCTCAAAAGGGTCGGACATAACTTAGCGACTAAAAAACAATAACCAGGTAATTCATAGGAATGCTGGTTTTGAGAAGCGCTGCCTCAGGTCACCCTAGGGCCATCTGAAAGTGGGTGGGCAGGGGCAGTCACAAGACACCTGAAATGCTGTGAGCCTCGGCAAGCGGTGAGGGAGCCCGGACTGGTCCAACAGGAACTGAATTTTCTCTGGAAGTTCCTGGTAGCTCCCAAGTCACTCGGAGCGGTTCAGAGACAATGCTGTTTCCCGGTTGTGTGACTAGTGTGAGGCCCTGCGGGGGACCCGCCCCTGGTGCTGAAATGCTGCAGGTGGAGAGAGCTGTCCTCGGTAGGGCTAGAGGGCTCCCCTCCCCGCCACAGCGTGGAGAGAGCTTGGTCCCTGTCCTCTTAGTCTGGTCCATGTTCTCTCTGTGGGTGGTTAGGGTGACTCTGGCCTCCTTCTGAATTGAGCTGTCCAAAGAGCAGGAGACAGGCTCTCTGAGCATCTCAGAGAGGTTAAAAGCTCTGGTGGATTATGGACACAGCTGGGATGGGGGGAGGAAAGAGAGGGTGGGATGTATGGAGAGAGTCACATGGAAACATGCATTGCCACGTAAAATGGATTGTTACTGTTTAGTCGCTCAGTCATGTCCGACTCTTCGAGGCCCCATGGACTGCAGCACGCCTGGCTTCCCTGTCCTTCACCATCTCCTGGAGCTTGCTCAAATTCATGTCCATTGAGTCGGTCATACCATCCAAAATGGATAGCCAGTGCGAATTTGCTGTGTGACTCAGGGACCTCATACCCGGGCTTGGTAATGGGCTGGAAGAGTGGGATGGGGTGGGAGATGGGAAGGATGTTCAAGTGGGAGGGAACATAGGTAAAAACCTATGGCTGATTCATGTGGATGTTTGATAGAAACCAACACAATATTGTAATTCTATTATCTTTCAATCAAAAAAAAAAAAAAAAAAAAAGCTTCGGTGGAACAGAAGGTCCAGATCCAGGGGTTCTGAAAGCTTTGCCCACACTGTGTGGTCAGCCGCTCCAGGTCAGTGACTCCTGCCCTCTGCCCAAGGGGTGTGTGACACAGACACCAGACCCAGCCCGGAGAATCAAAGGCATTGTGTTTTATTAATATGACCGCTCTCCTGAGAAGCGTTTCAAGGCGCAAAACCCAGGCTAAAATCAAGTTGTTTTCCTCTGTCTTCCCTGGGACTGGTCTTCCCACAGCATCAGACAAAAGGGACCCAATCTGCAGGGCGCTTAAAGCATGAGGTTTGTAAACAGTGTAGAATCGAACACTACTTTTGGCTTTTACTTACTGTAGCTTGTTCACACCGCTCAGCACTGGAACATTTATCAGGGCTCCTTGGCCTTTGTTCCTTTGCCTTTGGTCCTGCCGAGTCCTCTCTGCCAGGTCCCTCCTGCCCACCAGCCTCGGTCCCTCCTGCCTGCGCCCAGTCTGCTCCCTGACCCATCACTCCAGTGTCTTCCTAGCCTGTTCCCACTTAACCTCCCGTCCCTTCTCCTCCCCTCCTGCCTCTCACGCTGCTCCGGGATCTTTTGAAATGTCTCCGCTCCCTCCTGCCTCCCCGCACTTTCATTTCCAGAGGCCGGCTTCCTCACTCTCACCCCCTGCCTCTAGGGCTATTTTTCTCTTCCCTCCCAAGATCCACCACAGAGTTTTTTCATTTCCCCCTTTTCTCTAAAGGCGACAGGGGCATCAGAGAACGAGAGATTTGAGTCAACAGGACAGCCTGTGTTAACACGGACAGTTGACTTTCTGAGTCAGAAACGCTTCTTCGGCGCCGTGGGTGGCGGCTGCCACCCTCAGAGCAGGAGGGGTGGGAAGAGGACAGAGCCACAGGTCGTCCCCCCTCACCTCCCCACCCGCGCCCCGCACCATCACTTCCGCCCCAGCCCTTCCCTTCACGTCTCAGGACGCGCCCCCCGCCCCGCCCCGCCCCGCCCCGCAACCAACACACACACCCGCCCCCTGAGTGCCCGCGGGGCAGACAGGTTTGTTCCAGCTCCGCTGAGACCCCGGGCGTCCTCCTGCAGTGTCCCTCCCTGCTCCCCAGCCAGCCTGCTCTGTGCTTCACGCCCCCGGGGTGAGCCCTGGGAGACAGGAGTCTATTTTGAGGTGAAGGAGAGACAGCAGCAGTGGGGTTCCTTCCCAGGTGCAGCTCGTGGGCCCGGGAGGCGCCAGCAGCGGGCCCACAGTCGGAGGAACAGGAAGCTCTCTCAAAGCCCCCTGCCATCCAGGGTCACGGCCAATCGGTCCATGAGGCGCTAAACAACGTTCTTGAGGGATGGGCGTCTCTCTGTGCCGCTGGGCAAAGCGTCTTCAAAATACAGAAAACCAAGAGGGGAAAGAAACAGAGCCCTGAAGAGACACCCTGGGAACCACGAGACAGTAGTTCTAAAGTCCGCCATCTTCAGCTGGGCCTTCTCCAAGCGCCTTACAGAGGCTAAGACGCTGCTTTCTCGGTTGCAGGGGGAAAGGGAGGTTACACCCAAGAAAGCCAGTGAGGGATTTGTGAGAAACCCCTCCTTTTCCCAACAGTGCTTGGCTCTCACGGTGTTTCCACTTCTCCACATCAGCCACAGGCAAAAGGATTAGCTGAGGAATGTTCGCTTGAGGGAGCGTTGGCCAGGGGGGCCAGCCTTGCCCAGGCTCCGGGACCCCGGGCTGCTCCAGCCCTCCACTTGCACCCTTTCCGCGCCCAGCTCAGACCTGTGCCTTCATCCTCCAGCCAGCAGTGCCCACCCTGGCAGGAGAGGAGGTCAGGGGCCTGCACACCCACCCTAGGGTGGGGGAGAAGTGGGACGTTCAGGTAAACTAGAACAAGCCCCGCCAAGCCCAGCCCCGCCCTGCTGTTCTGCGTCCAGCGCCAGATGCCAACCTGCTTGGCTCCTCTCAGCGAGCATTTCTGAGATGAGGAGGGAGCCTGCTGACTTGAGGACAGGAAGCGTTTTGATTTCTTTTCCCTGCCTCCCGCTTCCCAACGCCCCCACTGCCTTCTTTCCACGCACCGGCTGAGGGGAGTAGAAAAATCACTATGAATATAAATCTCCACCTGAGTTCCTTTCCCATCGACTAAGTAAGCAACTAACTTGCCAATAAATTACTATTTAAAAATGTGTGGACACATGGGCATATATATGCGTGTGCATATGAACATATACACATGTATATATATGCCTGCATGTATGTGTAGTTCCAAGCTTTTCTTCCTTGCCCTGTCCCTTGCAGGCAGGCAGCTTCAGACAAAAGCCTCCGTCCCCTCCAGAGGGCCTCATCGGATCATGGGTGCCACGTAGTTGGCAGGGAAGAGGCCCAGCTTGTTGTGCAGGCGGCCGGTCCACCAGGAGGGGTTGGAGCTGTCCAGGACCTCAACCACCTCTCCGCAGCGGAAGCCCAACTCGTCGTCCTCCAGGGCCTCGAAGTCATACAGCGCCCGGGCCCACCGCACCCGCTGTTGGGGAAAAACAGAGGGGCCCTGCTGAGCCCGGGCTGGCCAAGCTGGGCTCTGAGTCACTGGCACACACACGGAAGAGAATCTGCTGGCCCTGTGGTCCAGACAAAGCTCTCCGTGAGCAGCCTGCCCTGAAGGCTGATGGATGGCTCTCCAGAGTGGTACCTCAAACCCTGCTGCCACTGAAAGCAGACCCGGGTGTCTAGCCCTGAGCAACCCCTGAGCCTATCCCCCAAGGCCCCGAGAGGATCCCTACATCAATAGGTGGTCTTTTTTATCTTCTTCAAGTGACAAACAGAGCACAGCATGCCCAGCCTCGGTGCCAGCACAGCCTCATCAGTGACAAACGCAACAGGCCTCCCCCTGCTAGAATGGCAGCCAGGAAGTACGGGCACCGGGCAAGACTGAGGGCAGCAGGCCGGATGATGCCAGCTGGGATCAGCTCTGCCGGGAACTCTCGCCCCACCATCACTGGCTGGGTTCCCTCCACCTCTATGTGAACTCCACGCAGTGTGAGGCCTCTTCTGGAGGACCAACCGTCTCTCTACTTGGCCCCTCCGTCTCCTCCATTGAGCCCAGAGAGGGACGTTCACATACCCCAGCCACTTGGAGTTGCACCGGGTCAGTGTGTCTCCGGTGCATGAGGGCGGCATTCATTTCGGTGCCCATGCCCAGGCCACAGGGCCCATCGTTTATGTCCAGGCTGGTTCCACGGCGTTCCTAGAAATGGATGTGACAGATAGCCATCACCACACTGCTGGAAGCACCCCTCATGGGCTCCCCCAGCGCCTTGCTCCGATGCTGCGGATGCAGCCAGAGCTCCAAGAATACTTACTGCACGGGACAATAAACCCCAGATAAGGGAGAGAGGGTATAGGGTGACAAACAGACCTGAGGTTGTGAAGATGATGCCAGATTTCACCCGTTCAACCAAGGACTATTTATCAGGCACCTACCATGTGTCTAGGACTGTCTGAAGCGTGGGGATGTGTATCTGGAAAGAGAAGGCCCCTGTCCTCAGAGAACACAGTTCAGAGGGGGAACCGTATGCATTTATGTGATGAGTGAGCAGAGCTCTATACAGTCAACAAAAACAAGACCAGGAGCTGACTGTGGCTCAGATCATGAACTCCTTATTACCAAATTCAGACCCAAATTGAAGAAAGTAGGGAAAACCGCTAGACCATTCAGGTATGACCTAAATCAAATCCCTTATGATTATACAGTGAGAAATAGATTTAAGGGCCTAGATCTGATAGACAGAGTGCCTGATGAACTATGGAATGAGGTTCGAGACATTGCACAGGAGACAGGGATCAAGACCATCCCCATGGAAAAGAAATGCAAAAAAGCAAAATGGCTGTCTGGGGAGGTCTTACAAATAGCTGTGAAAAGAAGAGAGGCGAAAAGCAAAGGAGAAAAGGAAAGATATAAGCATCTGAATGCAGAGTTCCAAAGAATAGCAAGAAGAGATAAGAAAGCCTTCTTCAGCGAACAATGCAAAGAAATAGAAGAAAACAACAGAATGGGAAAGACTAGAGATCTCTTCAAGAAAATTAGAGATACCAAGGGAACATTTCATGCAAAGATGGGCTTGATAAAAGACAGAAATTGTATGGACCTAACAGAAGCAGAAGATATTAAGAAGAGGTGGCAAGAATACACAGAAGAACTGTACAAAAAAATCTTCACGACCCAGATAATCATGATGATGTGATCACTAATCTAGAGCCAGACATCTTGGAATGTGAAGTCAAGTGGGCCTTAGAAAGCATCACTAAGAACAAAGCTAGTGGAGGTGATGGAATTCCAGTTGAGCTATTTCAAATCCTGAAAGATGATGCTGTGAAAGTGCTGCACTCAATATGCCAGCAAATGTGGAAAACTCAGCAATAGCCACAGGACTGGAAAAGGTCAGTTTTCATTCCAGTCCCAAAGAAAGACAATGCCAAAGAATGCTCAAACTACCGCACAATTGCACTCATCTCACACGCTAGTAAAGTAATGCTCAAAATTCTCCAAGCCAGGCTTCAGCAATACGGGAACCGTGAACTCCCTGATGTTCAAGCTGGTTTTAGAAAAAGCAGAGGAACCAGATATCATATTGCCAACATCCGCTTGATCATGGAAAAAGCAAGAGAGTTCCAGAAAAACATCTATTTCTGCTTTACTGACTACGCCAAAGACTTTGACTGTGTGGATCACAATAAACTGTGGAAAATTCTGAGAGAGATGGGAATACCAGACCACCTGACCTGCCTCTTGAGAAATCTATATGCAGGTCAGGAAGCAACAGTTAGAACTGGACATGGAACAACAGACTGGTTCCAAATAGGAAAAGGAGTACGTCAAGGCTGTATATTGTCACCCTGCTTATTTAACTTCTATGCAGAGTACATCATGAGAAACATTGGACTGGAAGAAGCACAAGCTGGAATCAAGATTGCCGGGAGAAATATCAATAACCTCAGATATGCAGATGACACCACCCTTATGGCAGAAAGTGAAGAGTAGCTAAAAAGCCTCTTGATGAAAGTGAAAGAGGAGAGTGAAAAAGTTGGCTTAAAGCTCAACATTCAGAAAACGAAGATCATGGCATCTGGTCCCATCACTTCATGGGAAATAGATGGGGACACAGTGGAAACAGTGTCAGACTTTATTTTTGGGGGCTCCAAAATCACTGCAGATAGTGACTGCAGCCATGAAATTAAAAGACGCTTACTCCTTGGAAGAAAAGTTATGACCAACCTAGATAGTATATTCAAAAGCAGAGACATTACTTTGCCGACATTACTAAGACATTACTAAGTCCGTCTAGTCAAGGCTATGGTTTTCCTGTGGTCATGTATGGATGTGAGAGTTGGATTGTGAAGAAGGCTGAGCACCGAAGAATTGATGCTTTTGAGCTGTGGTGTTGGAGAAGACTCTTGAGAGTCCCTTGGACTGCAAGGAGATCCAACCAGTCCATTCTGAAGGAGATCAGCCCTGGGTGTTCATTGGAAGGAATGATGCTAAAGCTGAAGCTCCAGTACTTTGGCCACCTGATGCGAAGAGCTGACTCACTGGAAAAGACTCTGATACTGGGAGGGATTGGGGGCAGGAGGAGAAGGGGACGACTGAGGATGAGATGGCTGGATGGCATCACAGACTCGATGGACGTCAGTCTACTCTGTGAGTGAACTCTGGGAGATGGTGATGGACAGGGAGGCCTGGCGTGCTGTGATTCATGGGGTCGCGAAGAGTCGGACACGACTGAGCGACTGGACTGAACTGAACTGAGCAGAGAGAACTGTCTGAGTTGGCCTGGTGATCAAGGAAGGTTTCTTAGAGCAGGTGATGCTTGAACTCCAATTTAAAGAGTAGAATTGACTAGGAAACGGCATTTCAGGCAGAAGGGACAGCAAATAAAAAGACTCAAAAGCATGAGAGAAAATGCAGTGAACCATTCTGATAACTAGAGGAAGTACAGCAATGCCAGGATGTTTGTTTGCATGGGGAGGGAGCAGGGGATGAGGCTGGAGAGGCAGACCTGGGCAGCTCATGAAGGACTTTGTGTGCCCTGCTAAGGAATTTAGGGATGTTGTTATCTGGCTATATTGTCCATCTCAGTGAGCCACCTAAAATCCCACCTGGAACAAGGCGGGGGATAAATAAATAAATAAATAAATAAAGAAGTAAGGCTCCATTTCTGGCCTTAATCTGTTTTTCCTGTAGATCTCGACAGCCAGATGGGTTAAGGGGCACTAAAGGTTTGGAACTGTGCTGATGGGAAAAATGAAGTCATTGTTCACGGAGTCCTCAGGGTGAGTGTGTGTGTGTGTGTATGCATGTGTGTCTGAGTGTAGGTGTAAGTGTTTGTGTATATGTGTGCATATGTGTGTTTGTATGTGTGTATGGGCATGTGCACGTGTGTATTTATATGTATATATACGTATGTGTGTGCGTGTATGTGTTTGTATGTATGTGTGTGCATGTGTGTATGGATGTGTGCACGTGGATGTGTATATGTGTGTATACATGTGTATGAGCGTATGTGCATGTGAGTGTGTGAATGTGTGCGTGTGTGTATATGTGTGTTTGTGTATGTGTGTGTGTGTATGTGTTTAAGCAGGGACTCATTTAATTTCACAGAGATGTCTTTGCCAAAAGCAGTTTCCATGTTTCTGCCCTCTAAGGACCCAGGATATTTTCTCTGGGCTCAGCGAGACCAGATGGGACCAGGCTTGGAGCGGGACATTCCTCCCCTGACAGACAGTCCTGGGGCCTCAACTGGCCCCCAACATTTATTTGTTTCCGTTGTTTTCGGCACTGTGGGGTTTTTCACACACTGAGTGCCGGTAGGGACAAGGTTGCTGAAGCCTGGGAGGAGAGCAGGTCCCCCTCCGCTCCCTGTGCCCGCTGTATCCTCCCCAGGTACCTGATTAAAATGATGCTGATGCTGCGGCAGGTACCGCTGCTGTGACTGCAGGGGGGCCGGGGGATACTGCGAAGCAGGGAGCAGGGGGTGATCTGACGGCTTCCTGTTCATCGAAGGCCGGATTTCTTCTCCCACAGCCCCACTCAGGGGATGGCCTCCCTGGGACCGCCGGTCCAGGCTGTTGCCCCGCTGACCCTGGGACAGAACAGAGAGAACACAGATCCATCTTCCTCCCACCTCTCCTGGCCCAACCCAGCCTTTCCAGCAGCTGTTCCCAGACTTAGCTTCTGACAGCTCCAAGAAACAGCTGATGGGGGTGGGAGCAGCTTAAAGAAAATCAATGGTTCAGATCATCACATTTTCACAGTGGCCTGTGCATTCTCAGATTCTCCTGTTTTGGGGAGTTTGGGTCTCTGGTTTATACACTTTCTACCTGGTACCCATCTCGTCCCTTCTTCGTGGGCTTGTGTTTCTCTGTGTAATCAAGCTTAAATGTTCCATTTTACTGACACAATGCCACCCCTCCTTATCGCATGTTGCCATACCGCTGGACATCCTATCCTCCAGATAAGCTCTGCTATTGACTTTGCATGATTTTGAACTGTCATTTATAGCCTGGTGATAGAGACCCAAACAGCAACGCTCTCACAGCACCATGGAAACCAGGCCTGCTGCTGGGCATGTAGGGAAAAAAACAAGACCTTTCTCCTGAATGCTACCACAACCTCATGACTCAGAGACACTTTCTTGTTATTTTTATTTAACAAACAATTACACAGAGCTCTGGGCTTAGCATATGCCAGGCACTGTTCTAAGCACTTGGCAAAATGAACTCATTAAATCCAGTTTAGTGCGGTTTTATGTTTCCTCTCTCATCTCTGCATGCACATCATAGTAAATGAGTATCTCTGTCCATTTCCTGGTTGAAAGAATTCACAAGGTCAGTATTAACCTTTGTTTTCCTTTCTGAACTTTTGTGTGCATTTGGGAACACCCTTTTCTCCTTTGATTGTAACTTCTCAGGCTTAAAATCAACCTATTACTTGAAAGGGATGGTTTTCTTTACTTCTCCAAAGCACACGTTGCTTTGAAAAGTCTCAATGCCTTTTCAGATAATCTGTCCTTGGGATTTCAACTCTTCCACTCAGTGCTGGTTCCTATAATACCCATCTCCTCCTATAACCATGATATTTCCTTTGAAATATATTTTATAGATTGCATGTGTGTGAATTTACTTTTGGAATCAAATTAACATTTCCTTAGTGCCATCTGGGGACCAGACTCTGTGGTGAGTGCTATGATTATATCTCACTTATCCTCACCACAGTCCAATGAAGAAGGCATTATATTCTCTCCATTCTACAGATGAGAAAAACTGATGCTCAGAAAGTTTTCTTCACTTGATTGGGTAATCAGGATAGTTAGCAATGAAATCAGTTTTTAAAGCCAGATCTGTTGGAGATGCATTTTTTAAAAGATTTTTTGATGTGGGACCATTTTTAACATCTTTATTGAATTTATTGCAACATTGCTTCTTTTTATGTTTTGACTTTTTGGCCCCAAGGCGCGTGAGATCTTAGCTCCCGGACCAAGGATAGAACCCACACCTCCTGCACTGGAAGGTGAATTCTTAACCACTGGACTGCCAGGGAAGTCCCTGGAAGTATTTTCTATTAAGACAATACTTCATGTTCCAAACTGTTCCAAGAGCAAGAATTCCATCTCTGGTTTTCTCCTCCAGTGCCTCCTGCTTCTACCCTCCACACCCCCAAATCCTGTCACAAAGCTCTACTTGCTGCATTAGTCCTGGACTCGAGGTTCTAATACCCCCATGGGTAGCCCTACCGCTTCCCCCAAGTTACTTCATCCTTGGGTAGCTCCTGAGCTAGGCTGAAAACTGTGATACGGTAATGGCTGTGAATAATGAAACAACAGTGTCTATAAGAGCCCATGTATACTGAGTGCTTGGGGCTTGATTAGGAATGAAGGAAGGGATGGATTACATCCTTGTCTAACCTTCAGAACCATCCTATGAAGTAGCTGTCACTATTATCCCAATTTTGTGGATGAAAAAACTGAGAATTAGAGAACTTTTCAAAGTCACATACCTAGAAAGTGTTAAGCTAGGATTTAAACTGAGATCTCTGCTTTTCAGAATATGCAGGGACCTGCCCATCAAATGCATGGTTTTAGGGGTTCACAAAGGGACCCAAACCACCCAGAATCTCTGGATTGGGGGTGATGGGGGCTAGCAGCATACCTGTTCCTCCCGGGTCCTATCCCTCAGAAAGATCTGCTTCTGTTTGGAGATGGAATTCTTCCTGTAGTAGTCCACCAGCTTGTTGAGGGATGGAAACTTCTCTGTCCACAGGAAGTAATTACCCTTGTTGTCTCTCATGACTTTGAAGTGCTGAACGTCATCCTCATGCCTAAAGAGCAAGACAAATCCAAATTATGTATCACGTGGTGAGCATGTCTCTGCCTCCAGGGCCGACTGCATCCAGGGATGCTGGAGTTCTGTTTGGGCAGGAAGCAGAGGTGAGGGTGGCTGGCCCATCCCTCGGCAGGTGGGCTGGCCTAGTCAAATTCTAGGGGTGATTTCTGGGAGAAGCCACTCAGCACTCAAGCTGAGCTAGAGGGGATTTTTTTTTTTTTTTTTGCCACGCGGATCTTTGTTCCTCTACTGGCCATTGAACCTGAGTCCACTGCAGTGAAAGCACCAAGTCCTAACCACTGGACCACCAGGAACTCCTGAGAGGAGGGTTTTTGTTTTTTTTTTTTTTTTCACATGAGCAGAAAGCAATCTTTCTTCTGATACTGGAATCGCCCTTTTACAAGAAAAAAATATTCCAAGTGCTTTGAAGACTACAAGGTTGAAGACTTTTTCACAATGTTTATTTGAAGCATGGCAATGCCTGAGACCTTACCAGGCTAAGAACTCTGCCAAGACTCAGAGGGGAGGAGTTTTTCAAGCCCTTCTTGTCTTTTCTGTTAACAGAAATAGTCTGAACCAGCTCCTTTAAGTTCAAAAACTACCCTGAGAACTCTTGTCACACTTTGTTCTCTACATAGCGGGGATCTCTTGTTTGGTCTTGTTTTGCATAAATAAGGTTACAAAGTATTTTGAGTTGTTGGCAAAAAAAACGTGCTGAGGCTCAGAGGTGGAGGGGCTTGGTCAAGGTCACTGTTAAGGGTAGAATTGAGGCAAGGACCCTGGTTCTCTAATTCCAGTCTAGTGAGCTGGGACTGTCACACCAAGCACACACGCTAACTTTTTTTTTTTTTCTCATGTTAATTTCTTTTAGATCAGCACTTTGACACCAGCTGAACTCAGAAGAGATGGAGCATGTTTGTACTGAGGGTGGAGAATTTGGGTTTTATTCACTGAAAGAGGAGACTGGGCCTTTACTAACAGCCCCAGCCATTTTCTATCACTAAGTCATTCTTGTTTGGATGTCAAGTTTTCTTGGTCAAATGGACACACATTCATGTCTAAAAATAAACTGATGTTATTGATATCAATTGCATGACTCAGCAGAAAGGTATAAAATTTAGACTGTTGGAGAGCAAAGATAATTCTTTCTAAGGGATGGATTTAGAGGTCTGTGTTCAGAGGGGGCAGGCGTTTTGATCTTCCTCCTCATCTGATTTTCAGGGCTCTGCTCAGAGACAGGCAAACCTATGTGGTGACCTCTGCCTAACTACCTTGGGGTCATAGCCGACACTTGGCAATCAATCATTGCTTGCCCTTCGCCTTTTAGCTTCGGTCACTCATATGCTTTCTTCACTCCAGCACCACATGGCTCGACTCACAGTCATCACTCCCCACATCTGGGTGAGGAAGAGGGAATATTCTTGTGACACGATTATTCATCCACCATCTCTTAGTCAAAGAACTGGGAATGAGGAACATTAACTCTTTCACTCCCATGTACTGACAGGGTGCATGTCAGGACTGCGGTTGGTCATCTGGCCAACGGAGAGAGAGGGGCTGGACCACTGTCTTGAGGTCTGAGAAGGGCAGAGAAAAGGGTGTAATTCAGGGCTCCAGAGTCTCAGTCTAGTGTTTCAGACCCTCAGCTAATCCTATGTGATAGATAATTACAATTAGCTCTTAATTATCTGTGCCAGGACAGAAAGCAGATGTATAAATAAATTAGTGATTTTGCTTTGGAATATATTAGACTACATTTCTGCAGAAGAGGTTAAACTTATCACAGTAATAGTCACCATCACAAGAGCTTGCATAGCGTCAGTGGCAGGGAAGATCATGGCAGACATCAAAGCCGATCGTTTTTTATAGAATTCAGTTTAATCAAAGAATGATAAACCCTAATTCCTCACTGAAAAAGCCAGCCTCAACATGCAAACCAAGGGCACGAAGAGATGCCTTTCAGTCTAACAAGTTGCTTGGTATTGCCTCTAACTGTGGCCCTGAAGAAACAGGCTTGAGTTGTAAGATTTATTAATAGAAAAAAAGTTCATGAATTAAGACCTAACAAGTTTAGAATTGGTGATACATTAATATTGGCCTGAGCTAAAATTTACCATCATCCAAGCTATAAAAAAGAAAGCTTTAGTTAAGGAAAATTAAGAATTTGAGTCAGCTTGCAAGGGCAGTGCTTAAGAGACCAAGCTATTCTTCAGCCTACTGGGGACACAAATGCATACAAATGCTTGACCCCTTATTATTATTATTTTAAAATTTCTTTCCTTGGTTGCACCAGGTCTTGGTTGCAGGTATGAGATCTTTAGTTGTGCTATGTGGGCTCTAGTTCCCTGATCAGGGAATGAACCTGAGCCCTCTGCCTTGGTGGCGTGGAGCCTTAGCCCCTGGACCACCAGAGAAGTCCCCTTAAGCCACTCTTTCTAGGTCCTTCCTGCTTATTCCTTAAAGTACTTATCCTTAAAGTACTGCACTTTCTTTCTAAATAGTGATGTGGCCTCCACTTATTACCCGAGATTGGACTTAGGAACTTAAAGCTGCATGCCTTTCAAATCACACTGCAGAGTCCAGACAGCACCTCGGGTCAGGTGACTTGCCAGTGAGGGTTCGCCGTACAGCTTGCTGCGCCGCTCCCTGCGCTGCTCTTGCCATCCTTACACTTTCACATGTGGTCACCAAGTCTGATGTGTGATTCGCCGTCCCCAGCACGCTGACCACACGCCGTCTGTTCAGACTTGGGGCTTCTGTGCGTGGGGCTATGTCATGTTAAACTGAGTCATTTCCTCCCGAGGGGTGGGGTGCCGCACGCTGGCGAGACTTTGCTGTCAGAGTGCCCCCACCCCAGGCCTCCTGGGCTCTGCTCTGTCCCGGTCAGTTTCACAGCATTACAGAGCGTGGAGGTAGGCTTTCTTTCTGTGCAGCCACCTATGATTACGGATGTGTCCTATGGCGGTGCCTGGGGGTTTTGATTTTTCTCTGCCCTTCTTCAGACAGGCATTGGTAGTAAAAGAAAATGCTAAGATTGCAACCCTGGACTTCCCTGGTGGTAGAGTAGAGAAGAGTCTGGCTGCTAACATAGGGCACATGAGTTTGATCCCTTGTCTGGGAAGACTCCACATGCTGCAGAGCAACTAAGCCCATGAGCCACAGCTACTAAGCCCATGCACCTGGAGCTTGTGCTCCACAGGAGAAGCCCCTGCAGTGCACTGCAAAGAAGAGTAGCCCCCCTCACTGTAGCTAGAGAAAGCCCGAGTGCAGCAACAAAGACCCAGCCCAAACAAAAATAATTAATTAAAAAAAAAAGATTGCAACTCCAAGACGGATGTGGACCTCTGGAAATTCTCTGTTCCTTCTCCCTTCCCATTCCCCTTCCACAGACACTCACCCAGCACCCATGGTGCTGTAAAACACACAGAAGTGAGGTTGATAAAAATCCTGTCTTTCCAGAAGCATCAGGGCTGGAAGCGGAGGCAGGTGAATGTATTGATACATTGTGCCCGGGCTCCTTGCCACCATGCTCCTGAGGGATAGGTCATGTTTAAGAGGTCACCTTGTCGTTTTAGTGCTTTAGTAGGTCAGGGCGGAGTCAGGATTGGCCAGTACCTGACGGATATGGAGAAGTCCCCTGGGGAGCTCTGGCTGGCCCGGATGATGAAGAAACCGAGCTCCTTGCCCATCAGCAAGCTCTCTGCCTGGTGTCGTGAGAGGCCTTCGTGAAACCACCTAATAGGTGAGATAAAAACAGAGGATCCTGGTGAGATGCCAGACTGATGGGGTTTGGGAGTAGGGAGGGAAGGAAGTCAGCGAGAGATGACCCAGAGGGAGAAGGGTTGAGGAGAGACCCCAAGAGGGGCCAGGCGCTTTTGAAACCAAACAAAAGCTCTAGCAGTTTCCAAGCGAGGCAAGTGAGTGTCCCCTGAGGTACCTCCTGCCCCGTCCGCCCAGGAGAAGTCTCTCTCCTGCCTGCTTGGAAATCCTGAGTCATGGAAACGTGCCACTGCACAAAAGGGACAGTATGGGAGGGACTCACTGCAGGAGTGGCCACCTGCCGGTGGCTGTGAGAGGGACATCTCCAGAAAAGGACTGCAGGGGCAGAGAGTGCGCCGGGAGGACAGGGATCCCTTCATGCTGGGACGGACAAGGCCCTTGGGTGCTAGCTTCAGGCTGAGACCTCTGTGGCCGGGAAGAAGGGTCACAACCAAGGGCCTCTGGGTGGCATGGGGCTGGAGTGGCAGTGCCTTGTGCCTGGCAGACGCTGGGGGGCACCCAGGGAGGTCCCCATGCTAGCTTGGAAGTAAGCAAGGCTAGCAGCAGCCAGAGAGAGGCATATACCCAGCCGGCTCCCGGGCCCTCCCTAAGACACCCGGCTGGAAAATAACCTTTACTGTGGAAAGAAGGAACCGAGGAGAAACTGCTCTTTCAGGTTAGCAGTCAGGGTGGCATCCTTTGGAAGTGTTGCTGCAGGCGGTGCAGCGAATGTGAAAAAGGCTGAGCACTTGCATGCAGGCAGGACAAACAGTGGCTCCAGCCGCAGGGCAGGAGGCCAGGAGCCGCTCTCACCCTCGTGGAGCAGAGCAAGTGTTCGCAGTTCCTCGGCGGCCAAGGGTGGGGTGGGGGCAGTGCCCCTTTGCTGCAGCATGGCTACCTAATCGCTGCCCCTGGAAGGCGAGCACGTGTGTCCCTTTAAGGTGAGCGTCCAACGGGCCTCTGTGAGCCGTTCCCTTGTGCCCTTTGGAACTTAGGAACTGAACAGACAGGGGTGGGGAGGATTATCCTTTTTCCAGACCTGGGACTGCAGCAGAAGGTTGGTCAGGCTCTGAGGGGCCGGAAACAGAGGGTTTCTGACTGTCATCTGCCTGGAGATCCTGCCGGAGTAGGTGCTATACAAACCCACAGGACTGACGAGCGACCACCACAGCAATATAATGGGGAGGGGAAAAGAATGGGACCCCCTCCACAGCAGCCATCCTCAGAGGAAATCTCTTGAAAGAGGGAGAAACCAGAGAGGGAACTGTTTAGAAAATACACACTTGTCCTCTATCTGGGTTTTGTTGAAGTCACTTGAAAGAAGTGACTTCTTTCAAGACTTACAGAAATGTCCACACGCTACTTGTGAAATGAGTGCCAGAGTTTCATATTACACTTCGGTTCCAAAGCTATTCATTCACTGAACAGCTTTTGTTAAACATGTACTGTGTGCCGGGGGCCCTCTTCTGAGGATGTAGTGAATACAGCGGTGAGCAGAATGGACAAGCACCCTCATGGAACCCACATTCTAGTGGAGTAGGGGCAGACATATCATAAACAGTGAAGTAACTAGAATATGGAGTCAGCTGATGTAATGCTATGGGGAAAGTGAACACAGAGCAGAGGTGGGGAGGGGGGAGCCTTTAAAATGTGGTGGTGGGGAGGGCTTCACTGCGAGGGCCCTCCAACCCCAAAGGAGATGCGGGAGGGGAGGAGGAAACAGCAAAGGAGACGAGGAAGGAGAAGCCAGGGAGGTGGGAGGAGAACCAGGAGGAAGAATGTCCCGGAAGCCCAGTGAAGAAAGTGATGGTGCTGAGATGATGGCCAGCAGTCGACCACTGGGCCCTGCAGTTCACTGGGACCTTGATAAAAAGGTTTCCAAGGAGTCGTGGGGCTTCTGGGGAGAACAGGAGGAGAGGAATTAGAGACAGCAAATATAACGATTCTTTGGGAGAAGCGGAGTCGTAGCGGGAAGGGGATTTGTTGGCTGGATTCATGTTTTGTTTTTTTTGGTAAGCCGGGAAAAATCACAGGATCTTTGTTTGCCGCCGGGTATGAGCCAGCAGAGAGGGCGGAAAGCTGATGTGGGAGAGAGGGGAGGACTTCTGCTTGAAGCACAGACGGTTCTTTCCAAACAACTGCAGGAAAGGCAGTGTCTGAGCAGTTGTGGGATGTGGGTGGAGGCAGTGAGTCAGGACGGGTGGCGTAGACGGGCTTTTCTGGGGGCCTCCGCTGTCCTGGAAGCCAGGCGGTCGGTTGAGAGTGTGTGTGTCGGGGGTGGGTGGAGGAGCTGCAGGTGTGCCGTGCTCACCTGGAAGGTGACAGGGCAGCCTCAAGGGCCCCCCGGCTGAGGCCAGTGGTCATTCTGTTGGTTCAGTGGTCAGTGCTGATTCCCTGTGAGTGGTATGGTTGCACCTCACCAGAGTCACCAACACCGCTTTGGTTTTCTAACAAACCTTTGCTCTTCAGCTAGACCCTGACTCTCAGACAAGATTAGATTTCTATCTAACCCTTGTGGTCAATTCTTGAGACGCACGTGACCCAATCTCAACTTTTCATTTCCTCTTTATGGAGGGAATTTCCCCGACCTCTCTCACTGAGTGCAAACATGGTTTCGGGAAGCTCACGGTTTCAAGAGCTTCATCATGTCATCCTGGAACTGGGATGGAAGGTGGGTTGGGAGATAGGGGAGAAGAGCTCTTGAAGCACCAGCTGTGGAGGTGGGGTGGCCGACAGAGCCCCCACTGGAATTCTTGGAAACACCATGGTTACAATCAGAGACGGCTTTGGTTTATAAATTTAAAACAGGCGATACTTGCACATGGTATCAAATTCAAAAGAGAATGCCGTGAAATGCAAATCTCCCTCCCACCCCTGGCCTTCAGCTGCGTGGTTCCCTCTCCAGAGGCAACCGTTTTTGACAGCGTCTGGGCTGTGCATGGATAATTTTAGTGGCTACTGAAAAAGTAAGGGGAGTGTGTGTGGGCAGGCCTATCTCCGCAGGCTGGAAATACTTACTCAGGAAACTTGATGTCTATAAAATTCTTGGGTACATATCCTTCTTGGCTCCCAAGCTCCGCCTTGAACCACTCCTCTTGGTTACTTAGGATCTACAAGGAGGAGAAGGAAGGATGAAGTCACTGAGGGGAGGACACCAAGAAGCAGGAGAAATGGGCTGCAGGGCAAAGAACCCATGCACCCCAATCCAAACTCCACCCAATCCAAAAGAACAAAGGCTTTTGAAGTTAGAGGAAAATAAGTCAAAGAAGGCTTCCCGGGTGGTGTAGTGGTAAAGAATCTGCCTGCTGGTGCAGGAGACATAAGAGACAAGAGTTCGATCCCTGGGTCGGGAAGATCCCCTGGAGGAGGAAACGGCAACCCACTCTAGTATTCTCGCCTGGAGAATCCCACAGACAGAGAAGCCTGGCAGGCTACAGTCCACAGGGTCACAAAGAGTCGAACAAGACTGAACGACTAAGTGTGTACACACACACACACACACACACACACACACGCCAAAGAAACCACGGAAGCACTGGAGTGGGGAGCAGCAGGCTTATCTTTGGAGTTTGGCTTCTCTTGTCCCCAGGCTATTTTTGTACACTTGGGCCACCTCCTCATGTGACTCCACCCTGGTGTGGCCTGCCAGACTCAGTGCTCAGGGGCTTCTCTGAACCCCTCTTCTCCTGTTTTGAAGATTTGTGTCTCAGATCTTAGCACTTTAAGCTCCTTATCTAGGCAGGTGGTTTCTCCTTCTCAGCCAGGTAACCGAGAACCTTTTACAATTTTAATTTGTTCTTACTTTTTTACATTAGTGGATTAAAACTTAAACATCAAGTTGGGGCTAGCTTTGAAAACAGTAACTCTTTGTGTTCATATTCCATGTTTGCACAGTTTGGACATAACTCAAGATACCCGGAATACCTTTTCTAAATTTGCTTTTAGACCGGGATCATAGGCAAAACCAGAAGTTTTTTCTCGTTACTATAAGGTCTTGCCTTGACCATGACCCCAAATGTTATCACCTGCCTTGATTACTTATATGACTCTCCAGACTTGGCTCTATATGGCTTCTGGTCATTTCAGAAAATCTCCTATTATCAAAAGACAAATACTTGACTTCCTCTCCACCCTCCCCTACTGAGAATATTTCTAAAATATGTAGCGCAGACTCAAACAATAATTCAAAACAAAGATGGCAGAACAAAAGGATGGGAAGAACCTTGACGATGTCATGGAGCTACTGGATTAGCCGCTTAGGAGCCCTCCAACGCCTGGACTTTGTATGAGAAATTATAAATCGTTGTTATCGTTTAGGCCATTTTAAGTTTCTGTTTCTCATAGCTGAAAACGTCTTAACTGATGGAAGAGAAATGATAAAGAGGAAAGCGGAAGACGGATAGGAAAGCTTACTCGGCGCAGGGAGTGCCTGGGTTGCCCGGGTGAGTTACCTAGGCGAAGTCTGATGACGAAATAACTACTTCCGGGGCGTGAGGAAGTGAGGTGTGTTCTTGGGACAGAACTCCTCAATCTGGCGGAAGTTTAGGTTGTGACCCCAGGAGTAGAGAGAAGGGAAACCAGGGTTACAGGGCCTTGTAGCCCACGTTCAAAAGTCTGGATTTCCATCTTGAAATGTATGGGGAGCCATCAAAGGATTTTCATCAGGGAAACAGCACAGTGAGAATCAGTGTTAAGAAAAGCGTGCGATATCACAACTTGAAGATGGACTAGGGGGTGAAGTCAAGGGAGAGAGTGTAGGAAGAGGAGCGTAGCCATCCAGGCATAGACGCAGGAGATCTGGGCTAGGTAGAAGTGAGGACAGATTTCAGAGGAATCAGGAAGCACACATGGGCAGGATTTCGTGACTGTTCGAGGAGCTGAGTGAGAAGGGGATTCTGGGATGGCTCTGGATTTCTGGCTTGGGAGACTGAGTGGGTGGTGACGCTTTTACCAAAATAGAAAAGACAGGAGGAGGAAGAGGTCTGAGGGAAAGCTCATGGACCCCAGATTGCCTGCGGGTGAATCAAGTTGCCCCTGGGACCCTCAGAGAAGGAAGGCTCAGAGAGCATTGGAGATGTATGTCTGGGCTCAGCAGTGAGGTGGGGGCTGGAGCTGGATTTCAGAGTCATCCAAAAAGTGGGTGGACTTGAAGCCTCTGGTTTCTGCCTCCCAGAGACGGGAAGAGAATTGAAGAGAGCAATGTAATTGAGAAGCAGTGATGACCTAGTTCTAATATCACTCCTGAGTTTGGAAGGAGAAGCCCTTGGTCCTTGGGCCCTTGGTCCCCTAGATGTCTGACCTCAGGCGAGTCAATTATCATCTGCAAAATGGGGGCAATAAAAACTGGCAGCCCCTTCACGGAGCTGATGCGAGGATCAAATGCTCCCTCATCCCTGGACGTCCTCCAGAGAGTACAGGCTGTGTTTTTAAATATAATTCTGTCAAACGTAATATTCTTATGAAGGAGAACTCCAGGTCTGAAGGACATGGAGGGTTGATAAGTTCTTTAAAGTGTTCTATGTGTATGTTTTGAATGTGATCATTTGCTCTGAAGAAATAAAAGTGTGTCCCATATTTGAGTTCTAGAATTGCTGAGAAAAGGAAACTTTACAGTTTTTAACATCAAATGTGACTGGTGGTATCGCTAAGGACGTGCGGGTATGTGTGTGCTGAGGGGGGTGGCGGGGGTAGGGGAGCAGGAAATCTAGGTCAAAAGAAGAACTAGGAAACTCGGCACCAGGGCATCGTCATCGCATGAAAAACACAAGGGCATTTTACTCTGTGCCATCTCTCCCAAATTTCAAGGCTCTGGAATTCCTTTCTCCCATCACATGGGAAGATGTGTGGCTTCAGCAGCAAATGTCAAATACCAAGGTGAGCAGGGATGAAGTAAAAGAGGCCATTTGGAAATGGGCTCATTGCGGTAGGAACTACATTTTGCACTTAGCTCTCTGACCTAAAACTGGCTGTAATTTTAGCAATCATGGCTCATACTCATTTACACCCTGTAGCCGCTGAAAGATTACCCCACAATGCCGTCCATTTTCCTCACCACCTGATGCTTGGTCTGCCTGACATCGTGTTCCCAAAGAGGCAAATTTATAGGCTTTTTATGATGTATAAAAGGCAAGGGTTTTAAAAAAATCTCATTTTTAGCAAAGATGAGTCTTTGGGGGGGGGTGGTGGTGGTTTCCTCCTGCCGTTGTTGGCAGGGCTGGTACTTCCTGTCCCTCTCATCTCTCCATCTCCTCCGTTTCTCTATCTCTTGTCCCCATCGTGCAAACCTGCGCAAGGAGTTCAGCCTAAACCCGTGAGGTTTTACCCTCAACTTCGCTGTAACTTAACTCTTACGGTGTTGCCTGCCTTGGAATCATTTTCTGGGTTACGTGGCCTGAGAATAAGTTAGATGTGGGAAGAGGACAAAATGTACGGTTGGAAGAATTTCAAAACTGGATGAAATTATAGCTCGTAGAGGCAGAGCAGAAATCAGAAGTGTTGAAGAAGTTAATTACATAGGGCCAACTCTGGGGGCTCTTTGGTCGCTGTTTTACTGGGAAGAAATGGGGTCGTGTTAGATGAACTGCAGAAGCACACAGAGATGGCCTGGGTCAAGAGGCATTTTTTAATAACGACTGGCAGATTCGAGTGGGAAGTGTAAACTGGGTGCTATGTGCAGCTGCAGGTCGAGAGGTCGTGATATGCACCTGCAACATTCAACTGTTGACTTTTGGAATGCTTCTCTCACAGGAGAAGTGGGATCCAGTCATTTGGCTAGAGTTCCATGTCTGCCATCTTGTTTACCATTCTGGAATCAGCATCTAGTGAGCAACTGCTGTTGGCACTTGAGTGCTGGGAATACAGAGATGAATAAGCTGGGGCCTACACCATGGGGGCCTCACAGTCTGCAGGGGGCAGCTGGTGATGAGCAAATCCGCCAGTTTTTGTATCTTCTAATGACAAAGTCTGTTCAGTGTTTTAGAACTAAAGGCATAACATGAAAGAGCACTCAGGAGTGCGTTGCTGGGGTAGTCAAGACCTGGCCTTGAAAACAATTTCTAAAAAACCCCCAAGAAACAGAATACCAATTTCCAGGCTCCTGGGGCTTGCTACCCATATCTGGAGGAGACACTTGTACGTGGAGACCCACAGGCGGGCCCACTGACCACCACGATACAGACCTTCCATGAGGCTCAGCCAACAAGCCCCATCCCTTTTCCTCTTTACCACTATGGCTGCAATGGATAGAATTTGAAAGGAAGGAAGGGTTTTGCTTTCTGATAGAATTCTAAATGAGTGTGCAGAAACACAGTTTAACAACTCAAGAAATATGTACTGAGCCCCCGTCTGGGGCCGTGTTAGGTGCTGGGAAGACACAAAGATGAACCCGGCAAGACTCTGCTCTCAGACCAGCGGTGGGATGACACACTCATTCAATCATTCGTTGACTCTTCCTCACCTTTCTGCAGGCCCAGCCCCCACCCCTGCAGAGCTCTGGGGAGTGAAGCAGCCACTATGAGGCCAGACCATCAGGATGGCATGGGGGGAGAGCAGCAGAGGTGGTGCTCCGGTGCAGAGAGTGGAGCTCGCCTGCTTGTAAATAGGGTGTGAAAGCCTTGAGCAGAGTGTGTGAAATGCCATGGAGGAGCTGAAGAGGGCATAATGAGTTTCCTGTGGTAGTGGGGCATGGGGAGGATTCATGAGGGTTCCCTGGCAGAGGTGGTCAAACGCATGTGTGCAGAAGGACATTCAGAGTACAGGGAGGACCTGAAAAAGGACAGTGTGCATACTGCAGTGTGACTTGGGCCATTTCATACACAAAGATGTGTATGTGTGTTTGTGTATGTGTGTTTGTGTATGTGTGTTTGTGTATGTGTGTGTATGTGTGTATACATGTTCTTGCACTCAAGCATGATGAGGCTGGGTGGTAGCTTGAGTTCAGATGGCTTAGATTTCCATCCACTGGTCACGGGGAACCACTGAACACTTCTGAGGAAGGAAGTAATATGATCCAATTTATCTTCTAGAAAGATCCCTCTGGGTTTAGTTTTTAAAATGAAGGAGGAAGAGAGAGGAGAGAATGAGGTCAGTCAAGGGGATGTGGCAATAGTCTGAACACTCAAGGGGAGAATGGGTGATATTGACAATATGGGATCATTTATGGATCATTCGGTTTCCTTTTGACTGGTACCAGGCTCCTCACTGATGAAGACGTGGGTTGCTTGGGAGACAGGATAAAAGGAAAATATTCAGAGTGGAGTACAGCGTTTCGAGGTGGGACAGAGCAGTTTCAAGTCCTATAGGTGTTTAGCAGGGTCCTTACATTCTGCACTCAGGAGGTCACTGGTGGACTTTAATGGAGTGTTGTGGGTAAGAGTCAGATTCCAGAGGGTTTCGTGGAGTGAATGGGAAGTGGGGAAGTGGAGACAGCCAGCACAGAGAATTCTTCCCAGTGTGGCCATGAAGGAGAGGAAAGAAATTAGGAGCTGAAGCAGAGTTGAGGAAAGAATTTTGCTTTTTGTTTTTCCTTTTCTGGAGAATAGGGAAAACTTAAGCCAGATGGTTTGGTTTGAAATGGGAGGTGAGGATGGGACTTGCCCCTACATCCACCTCCTAGGGGCCTCTTTTGGGTGCGAACACTGCAGAGTGGTTGATAACCGCATGGTCACAGTACCCAACAGGGAAGGGAGGGACTTCTCACCTTGTCCCAGACCCTTCAGTGACCTTGGTAAAGTCCCGAAGAAGTGAAGGTCACTTTTTCCTGGGTCAGCAGCCCAAGCAGTATTTTGACCTTGAGAAGCTCCAGCATTGAAGGCGTGCTCTCGGCAACCACATTGCCAGATCTTGCGCAGTGGGGTCAGTTAGAAAGATAAGCACTCGGAGTGGGGAATGCATGCACGCTAAGTTGCCTTAGTCATGTCCGACTCTTCGTTACCCCATCGACTGTAGCCCGCCAGGCTCCTCTGTCCATGGGATTCTCCAGGCCAGAAGACTGGAGTGGGTTGCCATGCCCTCCTCCAGTGGATCTTCCTGACCCAGGGATTGAACCTGCCTCTCTTACGTCTCCTACATTGGCAAGCAAGTTCTTTACCACTAGCACCACCTAGGAAGAGGGCAGGAAGGGGATTGTTCAAATTCCACCTGGTTTGTGCCCTACAGACACTTTCTGATTCCCCTGCTCATGTGTGACAAGGTTATTTCCATAGTGAGCTTTTACCTTAATGGAGAGACAATGGTGGCCACATGGACTGCTGAGGACTGGGGTCAGGCTATCTGAGGTGCTCAGAGGCCAGGGGGCATGGGTGCCACAGACTCTCCCATCACTTCTTTAAGGGCTTGTGCTATTTGGCACTCTGAGATGCAGAGTCCATGTAAGTGTGGCTCATGGAACGTGGAAGAAGTCCAAGGCCTCTTCAGCTCAGTAAACTGCCACTACAAGTCAAGTGCGGGTGGAAGACAGGTTTTGAGAAACCCCAGAGTGGCCAGGTGTGAGTGGTTTTCACTGACCTGAGTTTCCTCCAGCAGCCTTTCCAGGCATCCCCACCCACACCTTCCGCCTGTAAGTTCCAGCCGTGCTGAGCCTTTAGCCAAAAGCCTGACTCACCTTTACTGCTTTCCCTGACAGCTGACATTGCCACCCCTTCCTACAACCCCATCTTTCAAGGTGGGATCACTTGTCCCATACCTGTGCTCCTGAGCGCTTAGATCAAAACATCTATGAGAAGCCCTGCACATGGATGTATTTCCCCCTCCAGACCACGAGCATCTCAGGACAGGGATAGTGGCTTATACCAATCAGATTTCCATCACCCTGCCTGGTGGCTAGTGCACGGGTGCTCAGAAGAAACCTTTTTGGTTGAGGTGAATTTCAGATTTTGAAAGAACTGTTTGTGTTTCTTGAGAAACAGTTTAAGCAGTTCAACTGTTAGATTAACTCCACGATTAGACCAGAATAACCTAAACTCGCCCTGGCTCTCCTGGGCCCCATGTCACCTACCTTCAGAACATCGCCAGCGTGAAAGCTCAGTTCATCTTCTCCCGAGGCCATGAAATCGAACTTGGCAATGGCTTCCATGTTGTAACGTGAAGCTGGAAGAGAAATAATGTAGTCATTACGTTTTCTGCCAGGAGAAGGGCAATCCTAGCGGTTGGTAGTGGAGGATCCAATGTCTCCAGGCTGGAGAGGGAGGTGCAGGCACACAGGAAGGGTTTTTGTTTTCAGAAAGAGCTGCCTGACCCCGTAGGATCCGCTTTCCGACATCGTTCTCTGAATCCCCAGATGCCAGGAGCAGGAAATGAAGGCCAGTGACTGCCTTCCCCCTCTCCTTTCATCCCCATTTGCTGTCCTGGCCTGTGATCATTTGTGGGGCATCTCTGTTTCCGGTTGATAAGGACAGAAGACTTGCTATCATTGCTACCTTGGGGCCTGAGGGACTGGAAGGACTGTTCTGTAAACACTGTCCCTCGGCAGCTATATTTAACCAGCCGGTGTTAATTAGACAGATGCCATTTTCTCTTTTACATCTGAATCATTTAAGAGAATTAGACAGCTTTGGTCAGTGGGGAACTTAGCTGTCTTCTACATGGTTTGAGAGTAGAAAGCATTCTCGTTTTAGAACTGGGAGACTCAGATTCCAAATTTTATTATTATTATTATGGAAGCCAACACGTTTTGGAAATTTTCATTTTCATGCCTCTGAATTGCGTGAAAATATTGGCCCCTCTTAATAATATGTGAGACCTGTATAAAGATAAATAAGTCAACTTATGAATGAAATATAGTTGGGTTTTTTAGGAGACAGTGAGGTGTAATAGAAAGAGAGCAAAGTCCTGGTTTTGTTGATGGACAGCTGTATGATCTTGTGCAAGTAAATAAACCTCCTAGAGTCTCAGTTTCCTTGTTTGTAAAAGGGTGATCATAATGTTCAATGAAGAAGGATGTCAAGATGAAATTAAATAATAGACACCAGATGTTATCCAAGATAAAACCGAGTGAGTAGCATTTATGTTTTTGAATAATTTTGTAGAATGAACTTATCCTCAGCAGACACAGCCTAACCAAAAGCTGCAATAATTTTCTTCGGATTTTCCCCAACTCCTATAAAGTTTTCTCTTTGAAATTTGATGCTTATTCTCCATGACCCTCAAGTTCTTTGGTTCTCTGCTCACCATCAGGACATCATCTTGAATGTTGCTGTTTGGCATTAATGTTTTGCAAAATTTGTCTTAAGTATGAAACCCTGTAGCTCAGAAACCTTCAAATCTAACTGACTGTCTATGACCAGTTAACTGGGACCACAGTTGTCCTTTCAGTGGGAATTTCTGCCCAAGTGAGGAGATTTAGGTAAATAAGGAAAGTGGTTGTGGGGTGGGAGGGGGTGATTTGCATAGATCATGGGATTAAAGCTGACTGCTGCAGCAGTGATAGCAAGGGGTGCCTCCTCTGATTCTCCACATTTGCTTGGTCTTCCAAAGGCCATTTGTAGGGATGAGCATTACAAATCCCAAAGACATATTAAGCAAAAAATATTTCAGGAGCCAAAGTAAAGTGGCATAGCTCACTGCCTGAGCTTTATCACCAACCAAAACTTATTTCCAGACTCAAAATCTGTATACTTTTTATGCACTTTCTTCAAGATCTGTCCATCTAAGGCAAATTAAAATTTCTGTGACCTGGGATGACCCACTCAACAGGAAGGAGTACTCTGTCCTCCTGGGTGAAAGCTAAATGCTTTTGCTGATTGGATTCACCCCATTACTTTCACATGCAAAGCTTTCCCTAATTAAGGCCTTGCCTCTGGTGTGCAGGATGATGGGTTCCTGTGGGTCACCCTCATGGTATCAGCAGCAGACACTGGTCACATCAGGAGATCAAGTGTCAGGTGAATGGTCCCGAAAAGCAAGATCCCATTTCTATGCAAATTTACCTTAATAAGCAGAATGGAGACAAGGGGAGGGCAAATGCTAGACATATTAGAAAATCACATACATTAGAGATGAAAAAAAGAATCTAAGGCATGCTCTAGAGATGACCTTGAGCTTAGAAAGATCTTTCCTACATTACATATAACTCAGATCAGGCCTGGATGCTTGGTCCAGGCTGGCTCTAAGTCATTCAGTGAGAAGGCTGGAAGCAGAAGGAAAATTGCTTCTGAATGGTGGCACTTTTCTCTGCCTTCCCCCAGGAGGCAGGTGGTGTGGCAAAGCCAACAGAGGCACACTGCAGAGCTCCCCAGCTTGTAATATTAATCCTGGCTCAGAAAACCCAATTAAACAGGCCCACTCTTCATGAAATCACTTTGAAAAAATTTGGTTGCATCCCATATCCATTTGTGAAATGAAATCCGCTCAGATGCTGCTTGGTGGCAGAGAGATGCCCCGGCTGGAAGGGGTGGGGGGTTGCTCTGTTTTCGTTCAAATCACAGGGCTTTGCAAGCTCTTCCCTTGAATTTACCGTTCTCTGCTTCCCTAATAGCAGAGAATGGTAAGTGTGCCAGCCCCAGGTGTTGGTCTTCTGTTTGATCATAAAAATGTGTGGAAATTGATATCCTATTCCTTGCTATCCATTAGTTTTAATTTTAAAAAGTTAAAAATTATCACCTAGGGGAAAAAAAAAACAGAGCTAACACAGTTTATTCAGTATTTATCCATTTTGTTTGATAGTCTGTACCTACCACTACTACATACGGCATCTGCAAGAGAAAAGTAATAAATGATGGAGATAAAACATGGTAGCAACAATTCCACGAGAGGAAAGGTGGGGGGTGGGGCAGAGAGAGAAAGGGCAGCAGCCTCAAGAACTCAAGAACGCAGTAGAGCCTTCTTCTCACTGCTGTTTGCAGTAGCGTGCTCCTGACCTCAGGGGAACATGAAGACAGACACCTCTTCAGAGAGCCGCACAGATGGGTTAAATGTGCTTTCCCTTCCAGTGATCAGTCTTAGAAACGGCTGCATTGCTACCTGCCATAGAGTGTGAATAAGAAGTGACAGCACTCAGGTGCCAAGCCACTGTCAGCCGCTTCCCCCCATTCATCCCAGGCCCGGGGATGGTAGCATTTGTCCAGGAATCCTGCCTCTGAATTGTGCAGGGCTCCTGCCCCAGGTGCTGGCTCTGTTTCCTCACCAGCCCTCTGCATCTCTCTCCCTCTCCCACTTGACAAATGGCACGGAATGCCCATTAGCAGCCCCAAGACATAGATCACCCCACATGCCAACAGGATGCCCTCAGCACGATTTTATCTGCCCTTGTATTTCCATTTAAGTTTCTTGTACCATCCAAATCCCTGAAAAACAGGCTATAGACTACGGATGTTTATCTACTTCTAAAATATGTCACCACAGAGGATGAAAACAAAAGTTGGGAGACAGTTCTTTAAAAGAGTCTGCATTGGAAAGCCAGAGTCAGGGGATGTGTTCAGAAGAAACACATAGTTTCCATCAAAATGGTACCAGGGAAGCAACTTCTTGAACAGTTTCAGCTCCTCCTAATTTGGCTATGAACAGCCAAGGTTTCCGTTTTCTGTATCTCTGAAAAAGAGCGTTTGCATAACAGCACAGAGCTGTTGGGAGATTCAGGCTCAGGGAAAGAAGGAATCCTGTGTGTGTGTGCTCAGTTGTGTCTGGCTGTTTGTGACCCCATGGACTGTATCCCGCCAGGCTCCTCTGTCCATGGGATTTCCCAGGCACACATGCTTGAAATCCGCACCCTTTCAATCTGCCAGGCAAAGCCCTTCTTGGAGTCAGTGGGAAGGCAGCACTTCCCCACCTGCCCGCCTAAATTGACAAGGTCAGTGACTTTTCAGATGTGGGAAACCTTATGCTGCCAGGAAAAAATGATGCTCGCTAAGGCTCATTGTACGCAACAGATCTGTTCTTGAAGAGTTATTATGAAGAGAGCATTTGTAAATGGAATCATATTAGCGTGCATTATGGAGACTCATTCTACAAAGGAACCCCATGGTGAATCCCTTTATAAAATGAAAGGGAAAATTTGTTATGCAAATAGCTACCTTTTAATTTCTCTGTTTTAAAGGCTGGGCTTTTCGTGCACTGCGTCTTAAAATAGAGCGCACCTGTGTATCTCTTCTCCCACCTCACATGGTGGGTTAAATAAATATTAGTTTCCCCTTTTCTTAACACCCAAATGCTTTGTAAAAACCTATATATATTGATATATAACATTTCACCTTGGAGTATAGACTTGTGTGCGTGTGTGTGTGTGTGCACGCACACATATATGGGCTCAGTTGTGCCCAACTCTTTGCAACCCCATGGACTGTAGCCCACCAGGCTCATCTGTCCATGGGATTTCCCAGGCAGCCAAGAATACTGGAGTGGGTTGACATTCCCTCCTCTAGGGGATCTTCCCCACCCAGGGATTGAACTCTCATCTCCTGCATTGCAGGTGGATTCTTTACCTGTTGAGTCACTGGGGAAGCCCGAGTATAGACTAGTAATCCTCCAGACCTTTTTTGCGAAGGACCAGAGAGGAGATTTTCAGCTCTGGGGGCTGTACAGACTATGCCACGAGCAGGCGTCTGTCCCTTTTCAGGCAGGCAGCCCGAGAGAACGGTAAACCAACAGGCGGAGCTGGGTTCCAATACAGCTGGATGGCATCACCGACTCAATGGATGTGAGTCTGAGCAAACTCCAGGAGGTGGTTAAGGGAAACCTGGTGTACTGCCATCCATGGGGTCCGAAAGAGTCAGACACATATTAGCAACTGAAAAACAACAAGTTTTATTTACGCTCACTGAAACTTGAATTTCATATAATTTTTACATGCCAAAAGATATTATTATTATAATCTTCCTTCACTGTTCAAAAAAGTGAAAACCATCTCATTTGCGGAAAAAATACATGAGTCAGATTTTACCTACTAGCCATAGTTTACAGACCCCGTAGAGTCTTTAAAATTTTTCTTTTTGTTTTTTTAGAGCATTTGGGAATAGGCTATTTTTATTTTATTATTTATATATTTTTGGCCATGCCCCGAGGCATGCGATCTTAGTTTCTGGACCAGGGATCAAACCTGTGTCCCCTGCAGTGGAAGAGAGGAGTTTTAACCACTGGATAGGGAAGTCCCATGTAAATGTTTTTAGCTATATCCTATCTCCCCTGGTAGTCTGTAAACTTCCTGGGGTCTCAGGAGTAGATGAACCTGGATTTGAACCTCAGACGTGCCATTTACTTCCTAAGCATCCTGCTTCTTCATCCCCAACCCGATTCAGTTCAGTTCGGTCGCTCAGTCGTGTCTGACTCTTTAAGACCCCATGGTCTGCAGCACGCCTGGCTTCCCTGTCTTTCACCAACTTCCAGAGCTTGCTCAAACTCATGTTCATCAAGCCGGTGATGCCATCCAACCATCTCACCCTCTGTCATCCCCTTCTCCTTCTGCCGTCCTAACCCGGTAGCAGCCACCCTTACTTCATGGGGGTCTTGTGTGTAAATGTGTATAAAGACTCTGGCACACAGTAGGCATCTGATGAACAGTAGTAGCAGTTGTTGTTATTTCCCCTTACATGCCTTGTGCTACCTCACCAGTGCTTAGTGGCACCTAGCAAGTGCTTGCTGAGAGACTGGCAACATGATGAACGACCTGCCATCAGAATTACAACTGTAATTGATTTCCTCAGAAGAGGGGCAGCCGACGGAGGGACCCATTTACAAGGATCGATTAATTTCCCATTCAAAGGTGCCCTGACTTCTTGGCAGACTCAGCCAGAGATAATGAAACATGCACCCACATTAAAGGTTTGATTTATTTAATCCAATAGAGGGCAATGGTGCGCCCCAAACCATGGATTTCATCTCGTAACTTTTCTATGCATCTTGAGTCCCTCACAATCTTTCTCCAGACAGGTTGGCGACTGTCTTCTTTGTCTCTGGTGCATTTTAAGGCATAAACTTTAACATTTCAAAGACTCTCAAACCCATAAAATACAGAATTGCTTCGATGGAAAAGAATCAGAAGACATCTGCTCCTACACATTTTCTGATGCTTCAATTCTCCTTGAGCTCCCTGGGAAGCAGGTCCCCTTTCATCTCCAATTGACCAGCCCCTCACTCCTGCCTGTGGGTCTAGGTTGATGTGTGTTGAAACAACTGTGTTTTCTTTTATCTTAACATTCCAGCTGTGCTTAGAGCCCTTCTGCCTTTGTTTATCATCTCTTACTAGGCATTGCACAGAGCAACAAACCGAGAAAGGTCATAGAGGGCCCTTCTTGAAAATTCATACTCATAGAGTGGACAACAGGGCTTCTCTGGTGGCTCAGATGGTAAAAGAATCTGCCTGCAATGCAGGAGACCTGGGCTCAATCTCTGGGTCGGGAAGATTCCCTGGAGAAGAGAATGGTGACCCACTCCTGTATTCTTGCCTGGAGAATTCCATGGACAGTGGAGCCTGGTGGGCTACAGTGCACGGGGCTGCAGAGTGGGACGACTGAGTGACTAGCATGCACACACACAGGGTGGACGGCCCTATCACTCACCTGTTAACCTTGGCTTATCTATTCTGCCAGAGACCCAGATCAATCTGTTTTGGAAAAGAAAGTGAAAACAAAGAAAAAGGCTGAGTGTGACCAAGAGATCAAGGCTGGTCATTCCTCACTTTGGGTTCTCAAATGACAATATTTTGACTCTGTTCTAAACCAGCAGAATTCTTGCTCACAGGGTGCCTCTTAATCAGCCAGCCATGCTGGAAATAACCTTCTTGCTGAACGTCTTACAAGGCTTACAAATTCCTTTTCTGCACCTGCTCTTGAATTACTCCTAACTCATCCTCTGGAACCCTTATAATAGAGTGCCTCCAATCCTATTTTCATAAGATCCTTTTTCTCCTTTCTCTGGAGATTTGGATCTGAAGTCATGTGTGGAGGGTGAAGTGGGAATTGGAATCATGGCCGCTACCATCTACAGCAGATAGTCGTGAACTTGGGAGCAGCCACCAGGGGCTTCTGCTTTAAACAATTTACAACCAACAGGTCCTATGCTTTGGATCTCCAAGTTAGAGATGCAGGATCATTCCTTTTTGGGTTTAGCGTCTCCAACGCCTTCTCAAGAGGATCTGGCCTGTTTCCATAGGTACTCTCTCCATGGGATATAAACATTTCCGGTTTTTATTGCAACCAGAGTGAGCTAAGACAAGCAAAATGTACCCCACCAAACCATTTCTGGCTAGCTGGCTGAGATTTTAGTGCTCTCTAAAAGCCTCCATTTAAAATGATTTTGTCCACAGGAACATTCTTATTTTCCTCTTGTCCCCAGGTGACTCATTATTTCCTCCTCCTAAGCTCCAGGAAGGACTTCCCTGGTGGCTCAGTGGTAAAGAACCTGCCTGCCAATTCAGGAGACATGAGTTCGATCCCTGGGTCAGGAAGAGCCCTTGGGGAAGGAAAAGGCCACCCACTCCAGTATTCTTGCCTGGGAAATCTCATGGACTGAGGAGCCTGGTGAGCTACAGTCTATGGGGTCACAAAAGAGTTGGACACAACTTAGTGACTAAACAACAGTGACAACAACAAGCCCCAGGAAAGGATAAATCCCCTGACATGACCACCTGGGTAAACACATGCAACGAGAGGGAGAGGGGGCCTTTGAAGCTTGTCCGAGGACGGTGATTCCTTGATGGCTGACCTGCTGATGCCAGTCCTGGAGCCACTGGGAAGTGGCTTATGAACAGAAGCCTCAGGGAACAAGCCATCTCCCTGCACAGGCGTGTCCCACACAGAACAATGCATCCTCTAAATGCTTCATTGAGGAAAGCAGCAACAGAGCGGTCCCTGATGTCAGGTAGCTAATGGGCAGCAGGCAGTGGGATAGGAAACGTGGGGAGGGAAGGCGTGCTGCCTGGGATGGACTCAAGCTCAGCCCATAACCATCCACTGCAAGGCTGGTAGCACCCAGCCCAAACTTCTAACATCTCTCTCCATCAGGGCCTCTTGCAGAGGCCAGCCTCTTAGTTTCAGTCCAACCTGGGATCCCCAGCCCCACCTGGACCCCTTGGCTTTGCCCTGAGATTTTTTTTTTTTTTCCTATTTTCCAAATGGGAGTCATCTCCCCAGCTAGAAGGCACTTGGTTTCCAGGTTTGGAAGCTAAAGAAATATATTTCAAAGACTAACAGACAAAAGTGACACAAACTAGAGAGTCCCTCTAAGCTCCTGATATCCTTATTTAATCAAATTGCTCTTCTGCTGCTGTCTGTCTGTCACTGTGGATTATGGAGATTTCACTGGTCTCAAGGATGCTTTCCTCTCTAAAATTAACTCTTCTTTTCCGCCTTAAGGTTTTTTTGTTTTGTTTTGTTTTGGGCAGAGGATGGCAAGGGGAGGGAGGTAGAAGAGGGAAGAGACAAGTCAGGAGACAGCCCCTGTGCAGGTCCCTCCCCTCCCCTGCGTTGTGAATTGAGTGATGCCCAGGAGAAGTATCATCAGTCACGTAAGGATGTGAGAGTTCGACCATAAAGAAGGCTGAGTGCCGAAGAATTGATGCTTTTGGATTGTGGTGCTGGAGAAGACTCTTGAGAGTCCCTTGAACGGCAAGGAGCTCAAACCAGTCAATCCTAAAGGAAATCGACCCTGAATATTCATTGGAAGGACTGATGCTGAAGTTGAAGCTTCGCTACTTTGGCCACCTGATGCAAAGAGCTGACTTATTAGAAAAGACTCGGATGCTGGGAAAGATTGAGGACAGGAGGGGAAGAGGGTGCCAGAGGATGAGATGGTTGGATGGCATCATCGACTCAATGGACATGAGTTTGAGCAAATTCCGGGAGATAGTGAAGGATGGGCAAGCCTGGCGTGCTGCAGTCCCTGGGGTTGCAGAGAGTCAGATACAAGTGACTAACTGAATAACAGCAACAACACAAGAAGGGTCACTTGCTCTTCTTTCTTCCGAATATTTATTACCTTACTTTTCTTTCGTCAACACCAGTGTGGCTTATAAAACACAACTTTCTCGTTAAACTCAAAGCATCCCATATAAGATCTCATTCATTTTCAAGCTTTTTGTAAGAAAAAGATCTCTTTCTTTAAACGTAGTGTGTATGTGCTCTCAAACTCAAGCAAATTCTTTTTTTCCTGTCTTGTCACTCTGCCAGGTGAGGCTGCCAGCCACAGTGACCTGGTTTCAAAGCTCAAGTCTGTTGCTGACTTGGTAGCAGGGGAAAACAAGTTCTCTGTGCTACAGTTTCTTTATCAGGGCTTGAGAGATTTCTCACTTGGGAAGATAATACAGAAGGTATGGCTCATCCTTGGGAATCGACAGTTTAGTGCTTCTTTCTCCAAAGCACTTTTTGCCTCTTAGCTATCTACCGTTCTGTTTCGTAGAGGAAAAAAAAAATTGTTTTTAACTTCAAAAATGTCAAAACTCGTAACACAAGCATAAACTCCTTTGCAGCTTTTCAAGGCCCCCATCTCTGCCCCCATCTTCCTCTGGGCAAGTGTGAGCTTCTCCCTGCTTACTGAGGACCGCAGGCTGCAATGTCATCACAGTGCATTGTAATCAAGACAATCCAGTAAGTAACGAGAAAAGATAGCATTGACCAACGGGAAGTGGGGAAATGGAAGTTTGAGAAACACTAAAGTGATTTGGCTTCTGAACCTTATCCGTGGGCCCAGAGCTCGGTCACTGTGTTGCTATCTTGAAACAGGAAGTCCCAGCTCTTCCCTGTAGGAAGACCTCAGGGAACATGCCTCACCAATGCCTAGAAACAAGAACCAGCTAAGACTAAGTTCCATTCATCAATATGATCCATTACGTGCCAAGGGCTTCACAATGGGCCACTGTTTGCAAAATGCATAATCATAATCATTATTATTATTCACATTTTCTATATATTTTTTGTTGTGCCGTGGAGCATGTAAGACCTTAGTTTCCCGACCAGGAATCAAACCCGTGGCCCCTGCACTGGAAGCACAGAGGCTTAACAGTTGGACCACCAGGGAATTCCCTCATTCACACTTTATGAATGAGAAAATGAGGTGAGAGATTAGGGTCCATGTCTGCTGGCTCCTAAGGCTGTGCTCTTTCTTCTCTGTCCTAGCAAAATACGCAAGTCCTGGACTAGTTCAGGATAATTGCTAACTAGCTTAGGGCCCCCTGAACCTTCCTGGGTTGCTGTCCTTCAGCCAAGAAATTGATGGGAAAAATTCTCACATACCTTCAAAATTCAAGCACATTGCTCTTTGGCCAAAGAGCAAAGACTCTAATAAACCTGGCTGACCTTACACCAAGCAATTGTGCTTTCAGGCAGTTGCAGATGTGGAAACAATCTCAGTTAATACACTTATAAGGAGCTGTTCTCTTGTTTCCTTTCTGTTCTCCCTCTCTTTCTCTCTCTCCCTCCCTGTTTCTCTCTTGTGATGCCATGTTTTTCTAACCTTTCCCACCATCACCTTTTCCTACAACGTGTTCTACTTCTTCTTCTTCTTTTTTTTTTTTAATGTGGATCATTTGCAAAGTCTTTACTGAATCTGTTACAATATTTCTTCTGTCTTGTGTTTTGTGGTTTGAGCCTGAGGCATGTGGGATCTTAGGGATTGAACCAGCATCCCCTGCACTGGAAGGCAAAGTCTTAACCACTGGACCACCAAGGGAAGTCCCTGTTCTGCTTTTTTTCAACTTCTTTTTCTGTGTCTTCAAAACATCAGCGAAACTTACCATGAATCTAGTTAGAAAAAGTATATCTAAAATGTCCCTGTTTAAAAATCTTCTACACTGTTCTTGTTTAAATAGCCCCATGAAAACATCAATCCAAAACAACAGCAACAAAAATGAGACAGAAAGAGCCCACCCCGCTGAGATGTTACCTCTAGCCTGACTCTGCTGCAAGATGAATATCACTAGCCACTTCCTCATGTTATCCTGATTGTTTCCTAAAGCAATAACAATTGTCTGCAGAAACACCATGAGTCCTGCTGGCGAAACCCAACCAGGAGTGAAGCATTGAAAATACCCACACAGAATCAGAAATGACTTAAGGAGCCCTGTACGGAGGGCTGGGGGGAATGGTGGTATATGTGAGAGGAAGACAAGAAAGAGACAGACCAACAGACATTTTACAAATCTCCAGGCTTCATTTTTTCACTTCCTATTTTCTACTCACATCATGATTTCCTCTGGAATTTATCACCAGGATTTTATGGTGTCTTCATGTTCTCTTTCCCTTTCCCCCTTCTGTTCGCTTCGCATTTGTTTTTATTGATTTGGGCTCTGAAGCCTTCATCTTCTTACTCTGTTGTCACCGGGCTGTAACACCATTCACAAACACCACAAATACTCTTGGCCTCCCTCCTCCCTTCCCGCACCATCTGTGCTCAGGGCCACCTTAACTTCACCAAAGCACAAAGGGTAGAGTGGATGACTGCGTGACCACAGCTACTTCAATCTTCTTGTCACTTTTACTTATATTCCCCAGCCCCCATTTATTATTGGAATTCGGGTCATTGTTTTAGTTCACCAGTCACAAAAGCTTGCAAAAGCGGACACGCACCCTTATGACAGCTTGCCTTGCTTCATTTCATGTCTATCCCTGAGAAATTGGAGGTAATTACATTTTTATTGATCAAGTCACCCCATAAAGGTACTAAAAAGCTGCCAACAGAAGGGAGGATATTGTGAATTGCTTCCATCAAATGAATAACTGCAATATTCTTGCTTTTTGGATATGTAGGTCTTAATTTGAGTTTGTTTGAACAGAGGAACACCTGTATGGGCCTTGTTTAAAGTCATTCTCTTTCTTTTTTAATTTCCAGCTTTATTCAAGCAGGCCCTAAATCTCGGATTCTCAAAGCTGAAAGTGATTCAGAAAGTTGGTCTTTTCTTAATTTATTAAGATGATAGAGAATGGACACGGCAGGGGTGGAGCGAGTGGACTTGAAAGGAACAGACTAACAGCTTGGTGAACTGGTTACATGAACCCAAAATGTCTGATGATAATTTTCTGTCTAAATTTTCCCGTAAGTAGAAAAGAAAATATAAGAAGATGATGCTCACAAGCCCCAAATTCTGTGTCTAAGCTTAAATATCACCCTCCCCAATTATTCCAGGTCCTCCACCACACTAACTCCTTGCGCTCCTGGTCACACTGCAGTTTTCCAATATTCTTCTCAAAATGTGTTACCTAGAATTGGATTCAGGAGTCAAGATGTGGTTTCAGCTGGGCTGAGTAGTGTGTGTGTGTGTGTGTGTGTGTGTGTGTGTGTGAAGTCACTCAGTTGTGTCTGACTCTTTGCAACCCCGTGGACTGTAGCCCACCAGGCTCCTCTGTCCATGGGATTCTCCAGGCAAGAATACTGGAGTGGGTTGCCATTTCCTTCTCCAGGGGATCTTCCCAACCCAAGGATTGAACCCGGGTCTCCTGCATTGCATGCAGACGCTTTATCCTCTGAGCCACCAGGAAAGTAGTATAGGACTATTTAATTGTTTGATCTATACAGAAGGTCTGTGTAGTCAAAGCTACGGTTTTTCCAGTAATTATGTGATAGTTGGACCATAAGAAAGCTGAGTGCCGAAGAACTGATGCTTTCAAGCTGTGGTGCTGGCGAAGACTCTTGAGAGTTCCTTGGAAAGCCAGGAGATCAAACCAGTCAATCCTAAAGGAAATCAACCCTGAATATTCATTGGAAGGACTGATGTTGAAGCTAAAGCTCCACTACTTTGGCCACCTGATGCAAAGAGCTGACTCATTGGAAAAGACCCTGATGCTGGGAAAGTTTGAAGACAAAAGGAGAAGAGGGGAGGCAGAGGATGCGACGGTTAGATAGCATCACTGGCTCAATGGACATGAATCTGAGCAAAGTCTGGGAGATAGTGGAGGACAGAGGAGTCTGGTGTGTTGCAGTCCATGGGCTTGCAGAGAGTTGGACACGACTTAGCGAATGAACAGCAACAAGATTTTTATAGTGGTGTCACACTGTTGGCTGTGAGGGATATAGCAACTACAGCAAAAGTCCAAGTGTTTCTCAATGTGAAGGAGGGTCAAGCCAGGCTTGTCCACTTCTTCAGGGGATGTTTTTGAGAAAGAAAATGTGAGGTTCAACTTTAATCTCTCTGACTTTCCTCTTGTTTTTGTTCCCTGTTGGCAGGTCTTTATTTCATCGCAACTTGTCTAGGTGTGGCTTTGTATCCCTCCTCTTGGTTATCTCTTCCAACCGTTTGTTCATAAGCAAATTCGATGGCTTTTTGGTCTTTACTCCACAATAAACGGAACACGGGCTTTGGAGTCAAGCAGAGTTAGGTTTGAATCCTGGCTCCTTCATTTAATAATTGTGTGGTCATAAGCAAACTGGTTATCTCTGAACTCTTGTTTCCTTCCCTAAAAACTCCCTCCAGGTTGCCATTCACCTATTCATCACTATTTTTTGTGTATCAACTGCAGACCTGCCAGCTTCAGTAGTTCTCTCTCTGCCTGTCTTTCTTATCTTGTTCTCTAGGGTATCATGAAAAACGCAACCAGATGCCTTGCTGTGAAAACAAGCTGTGCCATGCCCGTGGCCCTTTCCAATCCTCAGGAGAAGAAAATTAACCAGAACAGGTCAACTCTTCCTTGAGGGACGGTTGGGGAAATACAAAGTGGAAGGAATTCGGCTTTCCCTCTTTTGTGTCTTCTGTTCCCCGTTCCTTGTCCTCGTTTCCAGTCTGTTGTTTCCTTTTCTTATGTCTTGGATCAGCTGCTGTCACATTAGCTGAGGCACTCCCATCCTCCTTCCACCCTACGCTGTCTGCTTGACGGAGCAAAGACCCCTGTGAGTTGAAGAGTCCCGACGCACACAGTTTCTGAGGGTCATTGTTCTATTCAGAATTCGTTAATGTCATAGGTAGGTAAATAAACTTTTTTTAAGTCAGGAACAAGACTAGTGCCTGCCTCATAGTGTGCTGCGGAAAAACAAGTGATATATCCGCCCCCTACCCCTCCCCCACCCACTCAGCATGGGGCCTGGCATATAGTCATTGTTAGCTATTTTGACTTCTTGCATTTTCCTCAGTTATTGAGATGTGTAGCTCAAGGGGAGCATGAATGAGGAAGTGTATATCTCATGAAGTCGGGGTGTGAGATAAAAGACAGAACAGCCAGTTCAATGCGAATTTCAGATAAATAACAAATTGTTTCAAGCTACCTCCCAGATCCACTCAAGTCTCTCTTGGGACTTTCCTGGTGGTCTAGTGGTTAAGATTTCACTTTCCAAGGCAGGAGATGTGGGTTCAGTCCCTGGTTGGAAAGCTAAGATCCTACATGACTTGGGGCCAAAAAACCAAAACATCAAACAGAAGCAATATTACAGGCAAATTCACCAAAGACTTAAAAAATGGTCCACATTAAAAAAAAAAAAAAAAAAAAAACCAAAACCTTAAAATAATAAGACTCTCTTGTTGTCATTTCAGGCCTGCAGCAATCTCTTTCCAGCCTGTCTCTCTAAGCTGACTTCAGAGCATGACCTACCCTTTGCAAATGTGCCTTAGTGAATGGCTCTTCATTGCTCTCTAAGTAGCCCATCCACATCCTTCCTCTGTACTGGTCCTCCTCCTGCCATCTAACTCAGGCTGCCGTGCATGTACAGCTGTCCAGGTTGTCTACTGTACAAGGGCCCCCAAATGGGCTTCAGTGGGGATTGAAAAAATTCACCTGGTGCCCTTCTAATCAAGCTTCCAGTCCCAGTGTGGGACTGCACGTGGTTAAAGTCATGGGCACACTCCTCTAACTTAAATAAAAGCAGCTGGTTGAACTTCAACTGCTCCTGTAAGGCCTCAGTCAGGGGATCCCTACTCATCCCCTGTGCTCTCACTCTCTCTTACTCTTCTTGGAGACTCAGTGTCTCTACCCCTTGCCGGCTGTTGTCGCCTTGTCAAGTGAGATGAGCAAGTGTGTAGGCTTTGCAGTCAGATTGCCAGAGTTCAAATCCTGGCTCAACTACTGGCTATATGGGTGAGCTTGAGCAAGTTATTTAATTGCTCTGAGCCTCAGTTTCCTCATCTTTAAAACAGAAATGGGGCTTTCCTGGTGATCTAGTGGTTAACAGTCCACCTGCCAATGCAGGGGACATGGTTTGACCCCTGGTGTGGATTTCACATGCAGCAGAGCAGCTAAGTCCATGAGCCACAACCACTGAAGCCTGGGTGCCCTGGAGCCCATGCTCTGCAACAAGAGAAGCCACTGCAGGGAGAAGCTGAGCATCACAGCTAGAGAGTAGCCCCCACTCACTGCAGCTAGAGAAAGCCCACGAGCAGCAACGAAGACCAAGTACAGCCAAAAATAAGCAGGTAAATAAGATTTTTAAAAAGTCAGGAACAAGACCAGTGCCTACCTCATGGTGTGCTGGGGAAAAACAAGGGATATATCCCCCAACCCACTCAGCATGGGGCCTGGCACATAGTCGTTGTTAGCTAGTTTGACTTTTTGCATTTTCCTCAATTATTGAAACGTGTGGCTCAAGGGGAGCATGAATGAGGGAGTGTATATCTCGCGAAGTCGGGGTGAGAGATAAAACACAGAACAGCCAGTTCAATGTGAATTTCAGATAAACAACAAATTGTTTCTAGCATAAGTGTATCCTAAACGTTCACCTTGTCCAGAGAACTCTCGAATGGGTAGACTGGCTCACGGTCAAGAACGATGGCCCAGCACTGTTTGATCTTTTCACCCCCTTATCTCGATTCTCCCTGCTGCCCCTTCTCCCCACACAAGGCCTGTCCCATGAGATCTTTTACACAAAATGTGTGGCGGAGGCTCTCCTGAGGGATGAGAACTGAGGTCTCCGAATGAAGCCTTTAGGCGTTCTTGTGAAGGTTGTGGTTTGTGTGTAGAAGTATGTATTTTCCCGTTCATATGCCCTGTGAGCCACAAAATGTCATACTTCCCACTTTCTCTACCTTTCTGGTGTTGTTTGCTGCTTTTGATATTGTGTGTGTGTTTAAAGACACACTATTACTATTATGCATTCTGGAATGCTAAGTATTTTGGTGAGTGGGTTTTGTATACTGGAATTTCTCTTTTTCATAAGTGACTTTTCTTGTAATCCATGTTTGTGGTAAAGCTGGAATCCTCTAAACCTTCTTATGCATTCAGAATTTTCTCTTGTGATTATTCTGGCATTTCGCATCGTTATTCTCAAATTCACTATCTGCTCTCTCCTATCTATAACGTGTCAAAAATTTCCATGCTTGGCATTTGCACTACAGTAAAAAAAATTCCTGGGCACCGGCCCCAGTAAATTATTAGTAGTCTCATCACGTAGTCATCAGGTTGACATTTACTTGTATCACCCATGTATCTAGTCCTGATGACAAATAATCCCTGAATGGGCTGCTGATACTTCATCCTTTCTTTATATGATTTTGCCTTCCTAGAGCCTTGTCTCTTCCTGGAATCATTGCAGAGGAAGTTACTAAACCACCAGCAGTACCAAATGTGGTTCTGTTCTTTTCATGATCTTCTTGTTTTTTACAGTCTTTCATTTCAAATCCTTCATGACTGACTCCCTGCCCAGATTTTTCCTCTCTCTCTTCTCTGTCTGCACGACCAAGAAGCATCCATTTCTCCTCGGGTTAGTCTTCAGATTTTTTGCTGTTTGACCTCACTGCTCTCACGCTCCTTCTTCCTCTTGGGAGAATCTCCTATACTTTATCCACTCACTCAACAAGCATCAGTGAATATTTGTTGAGTGAATGGATAAAGTATAGGAGATTCTTCTATAGGAGATACCCGGCATTGTGCCAGGCACCATGCTTGATGTGGAGATCTGGCATGGATCTGAGAACACATCCCACCCTCAGATGGCTCAGAGTCTTGTAGGACAGACAGACAGGTCGACCAAATAAGCGAGAGAAGTGTGACGATGGAGCCAAACCTCAAGTAGATGAGGGGCTACAGGAGTGGCTCCTAATATCTGGCTCCTGGTATGGGTACAGGCATAGCAGCGACCAGGGGAAGCTTCCGTAAGAGGTGCCAATTGAACTGAGCCTCGTGGACAAGTAGAAAGCACATATATCACAGACAGAGGTGTGTGTCAGTAGGAGCTGGGACACCCAGCTGTTTCATGATGGCCATTGTGGATTGGGAGGAGGTGGGGTTGGTGTTTCCGGTGGGGTCAGGTCATGGAGGGCCTTGCATAGCATAGGAAGGATGTTGGACTTTATCCCAAGGGTGATGGAGACTCACTAAATGCTTTGATACTGTTTGCATTAGGTAATGTTTAATCTGGTGGCAGTGTGCAGGGTTAGAGGGCATGGTAGACTAGAGATGAAGAAACTATTGCCGGAGCCTTGGCCTGAGATGATGAGAGTCTGAACTATGACAGTGAGAGGGCTCTTTCTTGGCATTCCTATGCTTTTATCTCCATTGTAAGTGCTTCACATGTATCCTCTCACATTTATCCTCTTCATTTGCAAGAACCAACTGAACTGAAGAATAAGAACTATCATTTAATCCATCTGATAGATAAGGAAACTGAGACTCAAAAAGATTAGATAATGCCCCAGGTTCATGGGCATCAAAAACTAGTGGAGCTAGAAGGCAAATTCAGCCCACTTTGCTCACATGGTAAACCTTGTTTTAACTCAGGTGAGTCACTGAGACTTTTTGACCAATTAGGAGTGACTAAAAGGTAGAGAAGAGTCTAGAGCTGGACCATCCAATAGGAATAGAATGCAGATCACAAATGCAAGCCACACATGTAATTGAAAATATTCTAGTTGCACATTAAAAGAGAAAAGGAAAAAATTTAATTTATTCTATTTAATCGTATATATCCAAAATACTATCACTTCAACAAGAAATCAGTCTAAGATATAAAAACATTTCATCTTCTTTTCTGAGCTAAGTCTGGTGCGTAATTTACACTGACAGCACATCTCGGTTTGGATCAGCCATACATGAGGTACTTAATAACATGCATGTCCGGCAGCTGCAATATTGGGTAGTGTGGTAATAGAACGGCTTTCATCTTTCTTCTGTGGGCAATATGGTAGATAGAGATGACATTTTGGGAGGTAAGAGAATATAGGAAGAAATGATCCTTTGGAAGGAGTTTGAAATTCAAAACATCTAGGTAGAAACATCTAGGTGGAGATTCCTACTCTGGGTCTTCTCTTGTCTGTAGGTGTGGATCTCAGCAAAAAGGTCTGAGTGGACTTATAAATTTGGGAGCTATTCTCATTATATGGTTGTTAAAACCCCAGGTAAGAAGGAGTCACAAGGGGAGATTATGTAGATGGATGAGCCTTTGGAAACAGCGGGAAGGCATGGATCCCTTGTACAGATGATGGAGTTTATCAGTAGCAGCAGGTGAAGTCTCTCCCCTTGAACAGGAAGAAAGGACAAGATGAGAACGGATGCAGAGGGTAAGTCTGTGCAGGTAAAGGGTGTGGGGATGATGGCAGGGGTCCTTCTAGCTCATTCTACTTCTTTCTTCCCTTCTGTAGAGAAATGAACCGTGGCTTTTATGTCTGACTGCTCACAAAATCTGTATGTGAAAAGGAGAGCAAAAGGCAAACAAAATATAAATATTTGCCTAGTTGGGGGCCAAAACCAAGATGAGCCTGCATTACTCCTAATTATCACCCCATTTTCTTTCTCTCTCATTAAACTTTTTCTTTTGAAATCATTATGGACCCACAGGAAGTTGCAGAGTACAGACAGTTCCCCTATTACCCTTTATCCTGCTTCCCCTGATAAAGATGTCACGAAACTATAGTATCAAAACCAAGAAACCGATATTGGTACAGTACTACTAACTGGACCTCTAGCTTCCCTTTTACCACTTCCTAGCAAAAAGTAACCTGCCTAAAAAGAAAAAAGTGATGTAAGATGTAATGTCCAACCTGGTCAAGAGCTTGGTGTGTGTTAAAGAGGTTTATCCCTGTAACTAAATGACCTACAAAGACACTGCAGTAAGTGCCACTAAAATGCTCAGGCCAAAAATACCTTCTTACAGCCATTTGTAATTTGCTCCAGCATTATTAGGTTAAACCAGGCTCTTCGTGTTTGTTTGGCAGTTATCTCATTCTAGAGAACAGCAAGGAATAGACTGCTGTATTAGAGATAGGTATAGATATATAGAGAAATATTCAGCAGCATCTCTGACAAGAAATGCATGGTTCAGAAGAGGGAAGCCAAGTGCCCAAGACTGTACTGTTTTATGATCTGGGTCTTGCTGACTACAGCACTTAAGCTCAGTTTATGAGATTATACTGTCTCTTGGTATGTGGCTATTTCACGCCCTCATCAACACAGAGGAAAACTGGTGGATTAGGAAGGAGTCAGCATTCAGATAAGTGACTCCATTCAATGTTCAAACAAGGAGGATTTCAGAAGAACCCACAGCACCCAACACAATACATTCCTCGATAAACGCTAAGGGGTTAATCGAACCAGCTCACAAAACAAACAGACTCAAAGGAGACAGGCGCATTCCTCAAAAGCAGGATCAAAGAAAGAACCAAGAATCTCTTTGCTTCAAGGAAACAAAAACCAAAGAGAGAAAATTAAGCTGACTTGAAGAGAACAGTGGCTATCCATCGACCGAGGGTTGGTCAAGGCGAGTAACACATTTATTCACAGAGTGAGAGAGTGCTGCTGTATTTTCGCTGCAAGTGGTAATTTGTTAACGGGTAAATATGGAATGACTTTCTTTCTTCCTTGGTGATAAGTGAGCTCACTTTCTCAAAAAAAACCCGAATATGTCTGGCAAGAGGTAGAAGACAGAAAAAAAAGAAATATTTCATCCATTAAGATCTGAAAAGCAAAAGAAATACATATTTCTGGTAGCTGGCTGGAAAGAGGTTAGCCTTGACAATTCCTGGGCGGCTGAAGAAGGAAAAATTTAGCAGGAACAGGCTGAATAAGGGTGGTCAGATGCCTTAAGGCTGAGTGCTCTCTATAAAATGACATTTTTCCTACATGGGCTCCTTATTTATTCTGTGTATCTACACCTTCCCTTATATCACCAAGTATTGTATGTGTGCTCCCAGTAATAAAATAGTTTTTGTCAAATCCAAGAAGACAGGCTGAGAGCAATTTGCAGCTGTGGGAGCAGGACACAGGGACTGGTTTTGTCGTCTGTTACAGCCACTGGGAAGGGTCTTCAGCCTTCAAGGCCAAGACAGAGCAGCACACACGTGATAAAAGCAGAGGAAACAACTGAAATCAGCTCAGCTCTATAAATGTTGTTATCAAGTAGTCAAGGGAGGGAAGAAGAAACAAGTCCCTCTTTTGATGGATTGGCTCTGTATCGACCCAAGTTCAAATTCAGCCAAGAGGTCAGTTTTGTCATTGATCTCCCACCAACTGTGCCACTCGACCATTCATATCGAACCCCAGCCATTGGTTTGGGGATGAAGAAATGCAGCCTGCATTTTGAAATCCGTGCAAATGCTTAAATAGACCCTGCTTTCCAGGCAGGCAACAAGAATCACCACCAGATACAACTTCAACTCACCTCACCTTCTAGCTGTTGAAACAGGACTCATTCCTCCCATATCTAGTCCACTGCAGGGGAACTGTTTTTATCAGGGTCTTTCAAGACCGGCTCTGAGACATATCATAGATATTACCATCAAAGTCTCACAAGTCGACAATGAAATAAAACCAATGCCAGGCCGACAGGCACATCCAGGCAGGCAGAGAAGGTAGGAGTCTCATCACTGCCACCTTCCCCCAGATCACTTTGAACTGCAGATAAGCTAAGTGGGGGCAGCGTGGCCACTGGGGCAGAATGTAAATGTGATCAATGGGGCATCTGGTTTCCCGTCTCTCTGCAGCGTTCATGGAAACGATCATGAAAAAAAAAAAAAATGGGAAGAAGGGAGGAGGAAAAATAAGGAGAGACAGGGCCCCTTCTGGGGAAAGCAATTCTAGTCCTGAATTCTCAACTGTGCATTCCGGTGATGGCTTCTACCGAGCGCTGGGTGACAGACACGCTGAGTTAGATCCAGGTTGGGGCCAGGCAAGGGGTGGCAGCTTCTGCCTCAATCTTTCTGCTCTCCCTTCCCCACTCCAATCATGATAAATATATTTATACTCACTTGATTATGTCAGCCAGACAATGCTCCCCTAATTGGCAGTGATCAGGGTTCCAGAATTGCTCAAGTGAACCCGCTGTCTCTATCAGGCAGATTGAGAAGGGGCCGCTAACAGCGTCCTCATTAACAGTTTCCAGTGGAATAAAAAACAATCCCCCGACTCATGCATCGTAGTGAATTTTCCTAACAGCTCCTAAAACCAGCCCTTGAGGAACTCAGGCTTATATGAACCTGCCCAGCATAGAATGCTTTTATAAATCTTCCCCACCCCCGGCTCAAGTGCACAGAAAAAAAAACCCATAGCCACTTCCTTCTGCTCTTTTGTTCTTTTATGCTTTTTCTCTTTTCTTTTAGAGGGCTTATGGAGCTAACTGTCATTTTTGGTTCTTGGTTCTTTGCAAATTTCAGAGACATCTGGCATGCACTTTACTGCATTTGCCAGCTCTGGTGTTTGTAGATACGTACATGGTCTCTGCTGCGTGTGCCTGTGAACATGCCACGTGTATAACTTACCAGTGCATAATTTGGAGCTTGAGTGTGTTGGTATATACTGACACGTAAGTGTGAATACCACAGTACTGATCATAAGTAACTGCTCAATAAATATTTGTTAAATGAATGCACTAAGGCAAATGCTATTCATTCATTCATCAGACACTTGAATGCCTCTTGGGTGCCAGGCACTGAGCTAGATGCTGAGTGTTTGGTGATGCATACTAAGTCCCTGCCCTCAGGGAGCTCACAGTTGAAGGGCGGGAGGCAGGCACATGAACAGGCAATTATAAGACATCTAAGAGACAGAGATAGAGTCTTGTGTAAGGCAGCACAGAGCTCCAGGGAGAGAGAACTCAGCCCACCTATGGGAGGAGCTGAGGCTGGGTGTTTGTGGGGGTGTCTTCCGAAGGTGGTAAGGGTTCTGGACAAAGAAGACAGCACAATCGTGGCAAGACACAAGAAACAACAGGATGTGAGCAGAGAACCAGGAGCCAGAGGATGCTGCAGGAAATCATGGAGGCAGGGGGTTGGCCGGAATGAAGAGGGGGCTCAGGCAGGGACTGGATCTGGGGGGATGGATCCTGGGGAGAGTCAAGGAAAGTAGCTTCCACTGTCTCAGTTAGGGCCCCAATTTTTTTGGATTCTGCCGAAATGTGTATACGCACACCTCAAAAAAAGAATTTGGACCAACTGCAGGAACTTTCCTGGAGTGCAGTCAAGGAGCTCTGGTCATGCCTGGAGCCTGACATTGATGAGCTGGATGAACCTGACCAAGGCTGGCCTCTGGATGGGTACACCGAGGGGGTGGACTCTGAGGCCTCTAAGAACCCTCCCAGCTTTTATTCTCTAAGTTACCTAGATTTTCTGAGGTTTGCAGATAGACCATGCCTGGCTCTGGTCCATGTACACACCGTGGGGCTAAAAGGAATGAGACCTCTTCCGAGCAGCATTCAGGATCACAGAATCACTCACCATCTTTCAGTATGGAGTCAGCTAGAGAGCAGTTTCGTAGAAATCACTAAGAAGTGCTGCATGGGGGAGATGCCCTACAGTCTTCAGCCTGGGTCACAGTCTCATTATCGCAATTCTGAAGACCCCCAGTTAAATTTATAGCACAGATCTCTGTTTGATTTAATTTCTGTGAAGCATTGCTTAGCTCACATCCTTTCTGCTCGAAAATTCTCAAGGATTCCACTTTACTTCGAGAATCAAACCCCCGGATCTTAGAGTGGCATTCAAGACCACCCCTGATCCAGCCCCCTACCTTAGCTGCTACAACCTGCAACTCTGCCAGCTGGGACTCCTAGCAAAGGCATCCAGGAGTGTTCCTAGCACTCTTCTCTATCTCACTGCAGCCTCCCCACTAAAGGTCCAACTCAAATCCTAGTCCGTCTCCTCTGGGAATGCTGTCTGATGACCCCTGTCCTTTTCTGAATCCCGTGGAGCACTCACTGACCATTTAGTTCATTAGTAGCTATTCAATTTGCCTTGTGGTTCTGGTCTTCTTGCCCTTAGCTAACTTGTAAGCCCCAGAGGATAGGAACCATGCCTCATTCCTCTTTGCAGGGTGTGGACCTGGCATAGTATCCAGCTCATGGAAAGTTTTTCGCTGCTGATGGGTTTTCCACATTGCAGCCTCTATGAGACTATTGAATAAAGTCCACCAGAAGTGTGGTTACTATTACTGTTATCATAGTGATGTTGAATTTTTTTTAAAAAAATATTTATTTATTTAATAAACTGTGCCAGGTCTTAGTTGTAGCATGTGGGATCTGGTTCCCTGACCAGGGATTGAAATTGGGACCCCCTGCAATGGAAGTACCTAGTTCCAGCCACTGAACCACCAGAGAAGTCCCTGTTTTTCCTTCTTCTTGGGAAAAAAGGAACCTTGGAGAGAGTGGTTTGGTGCAACTGTGCTGGAGTAATGAGAACGTGAAACATTTCTCCCACGTTTCATAAACAGCATTTTACATGCGCTATTTGGGAGCTTAAAGTTCATCCAGGAATGAGTTATTTCACAGATCAGAAGGAGCATATGTGTAGTCCACCAGGGGCAATAAGCTCTCTGCTAAATATAAAGGGGAAAACAATTGAACGCTTCATCCTGAAAGTAGAAAGGTTTTGACATCACCTGACCAGAGACGAACATGAGGGACCTGTTTAATTTCGGGCCCCCACTGTTTGGGTTTTCTTGTACATGTTCCATTGAATAGCACATGGGAATTTTCACAAAAAAGGAACTGGCATGAAATCAATAAGGAAAATCACTGTTTCCTTACCGATCCAACAGCACTTAAGGAAGCTGAGCTCTGCCAATTTGTAGCTGGGCAGTTTTTTAACTGTGCAGAATTTGAAACTGGGCAGTTAAAACCACCATCTAAGCTGGCAGCTGTGATTTTCCCAGAAGCAGAGCTTCAGGAAGAAAAATATCTTTTAAACGTCAGTTCCATTTTTGCAAAATTGGATCTGTTCATGAAAAATTGCTATAAGTCCAGGTTTTTTTTTCTTTTCTTTCCTCATTAGTAAAGGATATGATGATTTCTTTTTGCCCACATGGAAATGCATTCATTTACTCAACAAATAAATATTTATTGAGCACCTACCATTAGCCAAATACTGTTTTAGGTGCTGGGGATGCAGATGTGGACAGAAGAGGCAAAGTCCTTGATCTCTGGAGCTTGTCCTCTAGTGGGGAGGGGGGTGGAGAGACTGATAATAACCAAGTAAATGAATAAGTAGATACCTTAGTAGTTATCAGGCACAGATAACTGAAACAATGCTAATATCTTATTGTACCTAGAAAATCAATTATTAAGATTCCCACATCAATATTATCTTAGCTCTTGTAAGTAACATATATTAAGGGGTCTTTTGAAAAGAATAACTAGTAGGGAATATGCATATTGCTTTTTGCATATGACATTGACATTCCCTGCTGACCTTTAACAAGTCTTTGAGGAGCATTTCTAGAAGGATTTGTGCTACTTGTGTTTGCTCCTTTTGGGCACAGTATGGCACTATGGCCCACATAGGGGTCCACCCTGGAAACCTCTACGTCCTTCCGAGCGCCTCTCTCTCTTCTCCTCCTATTCCGCAAAACTGGCACCCCTCTCTACTGGGTCTTTATTTATTTTTAATTTATTTTTTAATTGGAATATGGGGATGACAGAGGCTGAGATGGTTGGATGGCATCACTGACTCAATGGACCTGAGTTTGAGCAAGCTCCGGGAGTTGGTGATGGACAGGGAAGACTGGCTGCAGTCCATGGGGTCACAAACTGACACGACTGAGTGCCTGAATTGAACTGAATAATTGCTTCACGATGTTGTGTTAGTTTCTGCTGTATAGCAACATGAATCAGCTATACGTATACATATATCCCCTCCCTCTTGAGTTTCCATCTCACCCCCCTCATTCCACCCTTCTAGGTCATCAGAGCACTGAGTTGAGTTCCCTGTGCTGTACAGCAGCTTCCCACCAGCTAGCTGTATTATACATGGTGGTGTGTGTATATCAATTCTACTCTCTCCATTCATTCCACCCTCTAATGTGTTTTTAAACCCTATCTTTTAAATATGTCTAATATTTACTCCCTTCTTTGCTTCACCCTCTCCTTAGTGAGGCTTTATAGTCTGTCTCCTGAACTCAGCATCCTGCTTTTCCTCTCTTACTCTAGACTCAAAGGCCTCTAGTCTCCCTTCTTCATTGTTTCCAGAGTGATTTGTTTAAAACACACCCTTCACATGCTTCCCGGGCCTGCAGGACAGAGCTCAGGCTCGGGTTGGTCACTGTGGGCCCAGCACCAGCCAGACCTGGGCAGTTTTGTGTGTCTGCATCCTTCCTAGAGGCTGGCCCCAGGCACACCAGCACTAGGAAGTTCGTGGTTGAATACACTCCTCTTTTTTCCTCCTCAATCTTTGCCATTTTAAAATATAACTCAAGCTGGGCCAGAAAGGCATGTGCACTATCTCTGGAGTTTGCCTCAGGCACAGTGAGATCTATGCCGCCTCAGCCAGGGGCAAGGGTCAGGGGCGAGGTCCAGGACCCGCTGCTGAGAAGCCGCACCCTGACACTGGATAACACTGCAGACGCTGCGTGGAGATCACTCCCAGTCTAACCCCCAGGTCTTTATCGAGACCTAGAGCGCATACTAAAAAGCAGAGACATCACTTTGCCAACAAAGTCCCCATAGTCAAACCTATGGTTTTTCTGGTAGTCGTGTATGGATGTGCGGATTGGACCATCAAGAAGGCTGAGGGCTGAAGAACTGATATTTTGAACTGTGAGGCTGGAGAAGACTCTTGAGAGTCCGTTGGACAGCAAGGAGATCAAACCAGTCCATCCTAAAGGAAATCAATCCTGAATATTCATCGGAAGGACTGATGCTGAAGCTGAAGCTCCAATACTTTGGCCACCTGATGCAAAGAACTAAGTCATTAGAAAAGACCCTGATGCTGGGAAAAATTGAAGGCAGGAGTAGATGGGGACGATAGAGGATGAGATGGTTGGATGGCATCACTGACTCAATGGACACGAGTTTGAGCAAGCTCGGGGAGTTGGTGATGGACAGGGAAGACTGGGGTGCTGCAGTCCATGGGGTTGCAAAGAGTCGGACATGACTGAGTGACTGAACGGAACTGAGCAAGCTGATTAAAGAATGGAATTCTTCAATGATAACATGGATAACTAAAACTGGCCATGAGCTTAGGATGAAGGGGCTACCAATTTATGACAAACAAACCTGAAACCTCAAGAAGTTAGGCTGTCTCACTGAGACACCTATGTATGGGATGCCACAGCTTTTTAATAAAAACTGAAAACACAGTGCATGGACGGGGAAGCCTGGGGTGGTGCAGTCCATGGGGTCGCTTAGAGTAGGACACCACTGAGCAACTGAACTGAACTGATTGAACTGAATACTAAACCAAAAAAAGGCTCAAAAGTCACCTTCTCTGTGCAGACTTCCTAGACCTACCAAAGTGCTAATTGTCTGACTCTTTGCGACGCCATGGACTGTTGCCACAGACTCCTCTGTCCACAGGATTTTCCAGGCAAGAATACTAGAGTGGGTTGCCGTTTCCTACTTCAGGGGATCTTCCCAACCCAGAGGTCGAACCTGTGTCTCCTGCATTGCAGACAAATTGTTTACCATCCCAGCCACCAGGGCAGTGCTGAGTTCTTCCTCTCTTCTGCTCCGAGGTTATCCTGGCACCTTCTAACTTCAAGTACCGCATCAAATGAAAGATCTTGGCCATGCTTTGTTTACTTCTGTGTCCTCCCTTCCAAATTCTAAGCTCCTCTAAGCAGAGTGTGTCTTATTTGTAATCTGAGAGAATAGCACAGTACCCCGCAAGTAGTAGCCCCTCAACAAATATTAATATTTGATGAATGAATGAATGATTTTTCATCTTGTCTGGTTTGGCTTCTCCTGAGCTATGCATTTGAGAATTTCATGACTATTGCAATATGACAATAAAAGCAACTGACAAATATGGTAAAGAACTCCACTTTGATCATATTAACAATAGTTTAAACACTTGAGCTAATGGACTGAAGCTGATGAGGGATTCCAAAGCCAAATTATTCTAGACAATATTTCTGCATGTACTAAATTTGGAGATGGTTGAGAAGTTCAAATAAATGATTAACGCATGTAAAACAGAACGATTAAGTAATCTGGATCATTTACTGCAGAAAAGAAGCTTGAAGACACTTAATAATGGTTTTTAATGAAAGGAAAAATTGTACTCCAAGGATGACTAAACACCTTCATTCTGCACATACATAAAAAATAAGAAGAAATAAGAAATTAAGTGCTACAGAGATGAAAGTTATGGGAATTCCCTGGCTGTCCAGTGGTTTGGAATTCACACTTCCACTGCTGGAGGCCTGGGTTTGAACCCTGGTTGGGGAACTAAGATCCCACAAGCTGCATGGTATGGCCAAAAAATTAAAAAAAGATTAAACTTAAAAATAAAAGAGAATTCAAGAGTTTCCTATTGGGATGTGTGAACCCACTTCAAGTTACTGTTACAAAAAACTCCCACGTCTTGAGAGCTTGCATTTTTCTCAATGCTTCACCATTTATAATTTCATCTAATCTTTAACAAACCCAGGTGGGTTAGTTTTAGTTATATTACTTCCATTCTACAGGTGAGAAAGTAGAGGCATGGGGTGGATAAGTAACTCCTCTGGGTTGCACAGCTGGAAGACATGTGTGTGTGCTCAGTCGCTCACTTGTGTCCATCTCTTTGTGATCCCATGAACTGCAGACCATAGACCAACTGTAGGCTCTTTTGTCCATGGGGATTCTCCAAGCAAGAATACCAGAATGGGTTGCCATGCCCTCTTCCAGGGGATCTTCCCAACCCAGGGATCGAACCCAAGCCTCTTTTGTCTCCTGCATTGGCAGGTGGGTTCCTTACCACTAATGTGCTGTGCTGTGCTTAGTCACTCAGTCATGTCTGACTCTGCAACCCCATGGACTGCAGCCCACCAGCCTCCTCTTGTCCATGGGGATTCTCCAGGCAAGAATACTGGAGTGGGTTGCCATGTCCTCCTCCAGGGGGTTTTCCCAACCCAGGGATTGAGTCCAGGTCTCCCACATTGCAAGCAGATTCCTTACTGTCTGAGCCACCAGGGAAGCCCACCTCCTCTGCTTACTGCCAGCTTGAGGCTGAAATCCATCTGAGGATGGATGCCTAAAGCCAAGCTCACTAAATTAATGGGACCAGTTTAAATTTAAACAAAATCGTAATTGTCCATCCTTGCCAGGGCAATTAACTGTCCTGTGGGCTGGATTACACCAATGTGTGTGTGTATATGTATGTATATATGTGTAAATTAGAATATCCATTTTTCTGTTCTTCAGAACAGAACTGGTCTACCAGACCTTGTCTTCCTGATGAGAAAGTGGTTTTGTTCTGGGGAGCGTACATGGTTTAAGGATCCACATGTGTGCACGTCTTTATCAGACCTGACATAAGTCGAATCAAATTTAGATATCATGGTTTTACTTTCAGAGTGATGGAATTTACTCTTGGGGCTGAAAAGCCAGCATCTTCCTCCTGCTACTTTTCCCCAAGGCGACCATGTTCAGTGGGCCTGGGGGACAGAAGCGATGGGTTTACCGGCAGCACAGAGCAGGGGCTGCTTGGTTGAGCAACCCCGCCGTCTGTGCAGGAGAGAGTCAGCACTCATCTGACCTGCCGAGCCCTCCAGCCCTGAGCTACTCTGGGGCTGCAGGAGCCTGGAGGCTGGCTCAGGAGAAGCCAGCGCCCGCAGAAGCCCTGTGAAAAGGGTGTGAATGAGTCACTAGATTTTTCAGGTTGACTGAGATGACTTCTGTTGATTTTCTTCGAATTTAGATGTGTTATCAGTGTTCACACGTTGGGCATAACGGGAAGATGAGTGCACATTTTCTTGATAGAGCCTGACGGTCGGCAGCGTTGTGATAAGATTCGGGGTAAGATGTGACTCTGCAAGAAAGCCCTGGTCAGCGTGTGTGGCATGTGTCCCCATGTGCCCGGGGGCCTCAAGGGGTATTCTTAGCTGGGAGGAAACCCAGGGTGACAGGCATGAGTGTTTTGTGTCATTGTGCACAGGTCGATCTGTGTTGCTATTTACCATTTTAGGGCATCAGAAGTCACTGCTAATTTGTCCCACTGTAATTTCATGGTCTGGGAAAAGCACTTGCTTTCTAACCTCAGGTTTCCACAATAACCAGAACAATGGTTGGTCAAACGTTTGAGTGATAGAAGCTCACTTAACCTCTCCTGGCCTTAGTTTCCTCATCTTTAAGATGGATATAACCATGTACCTATCTTGGGTAGGGTTAAACAGACTAACAAGTCAAGGGCTAAGAGCGGTTCCTGGTATTTAGTTTGCACCAAAATCACTGCAGATGGTGATTGCAGCCATGAAATTAAAAGACTTACTCCTTGGAAGGAAAGTTATGACCAACCTAGATAGCATATTAAAAAGCAGAGACATTACTTTGCCAACAAAGGTCCGTCTAGTCAAGGCTATGGTTTTTCCAGTGGTTATGTATGGATGTGAGAGTTGGACTGTGAAGAAGGCTGAGAGCTGAAGACTTGATGCTTTTGAACTGTGGTGTTGGAGAAGACTCTTGAGAAGCCCTTGGACAGCAAGGAGATCCAACCAGTCCATCCTAAAGGAAATCAGTCCTGGGTGTTCATTGGAAGGATTGATGCTGAAGCTGAAACTCCAATACTTTGGCCACTTCATGCGAAGAGTTGACTCATTGGAAAAGACCCTGATGCTGGGAGGGATTGAGGGCAGGAGGAGAAGGGGACAACAGAGGATGAGATGGCTGGATGGCATCACCGACTCGATGGACATGAGTTTGGGTGAACTCCGGGAGTTGGTAATGGACAGGGAGGCCTGGCGTACCGCGATTCATGGGGTCGCAAAGAATCAGACACGACTGAGAGACTGAACTGAACTGAACTGAAGCTTATATGTATATTAATGCATGCGTTTTGTCCATACAACTTTATATTTGACAGAGAGTCACTCCACTGCTTGCACAAAATAGATTCTTGGTAAATATTTGTTAGTGAAATACATATGCAGTAACCTGTTCTGACTGCTCAGTAATCTGTTATTCAGGGACAGATTGGCAAAATTGGATATTAAGATTTTTATCTCCCATAAAGAAATACATATATATATAAGCAGAGTGTTCTGCAATCAAACATCTCTGCAGAGAAGCGGGGAGACGAGTAGTTTTGCATGAAGATCATAAAGGAAATGGCCTGAAGAACTGAGCTGAGGAATATCACTTGAAGAACAAGTAGCAGGGTCCATGACTCAACCCAATCAACAGAATTCCCTAATGCAGTAAAAACAAACAAACAATCCTCCCCAAACCACTTTAAAACTACCAAATATATGTTACTTTTGAGTCTAAAAAATAAATGAATATGAGAAACAGGAGTCAAATCCCTGACCTATATTTACTTTCTACTGATTTTCTAATAATGACAGCTTCAACTTGAATCATTTCATTTAAAGAATAGAATGAGCACTATAATGTTTTAGAAGCTGATACAGTATGACAAGAGTCCCTTAATATTAGGCTGAATCATATGAAACTGCCACTTCTTTTGGTAAAAAAACAAAACAAAACTGTCAGACATTGTCAGTTTTGAAACTTAAGCTAACTAAATCGAAATTCTTATATTACCTTACCCTTTATTGCCTTTTAACTATGACTGTAAAACTAAATTGGCCAATTTCCTCCCTCTTAGTCCCTTAAAATTTGTGCACAGTAGGTACTAAACAAATGCCTTGTTAATTGAGTAGAGCTTTCCATCTTCTGTCAAAAATCAGGCCAAAATTTTGCTACCCTACCTAACGCTGAGACTACCCTAAATTATAATTGACGAAGTGTTAGCTTCATGTCATGTTTCATGATTTAGATAAATCCGCTCTGTTCCTTGTTGGGGCAGCACTGGGCAGCTAATTAATACAGTATTAATACGTTGCAGAGGCAAACAAGGCTCGGCTTGCACACACAGCCACGACAAGAATAAATTCAGGTCAGAAACATTGTTGCTGGTAAGGAAAAATGTTACTGTAATAATGAGAGATGATTGTTTATGAGACACAGCACTGCATATCGACACATTATAGACTTATAAATGAAGCAGATGGTAGAGTCAGGCAGGCTTGTCCCATCACTTAGGGTCCGACTTGGGCATCCAAAGTGCCCTGCGATGAACTAGAAATGATCACCTTGGGGATCCCAGGATTGAAGAGCCTCATTATTACTCATATAAGGTTTTTATAACAGTTGGGATTGGTCCCAGATTTAGGAGCATTTACTGAAATAACCGAGCAGGCAGCATGAAATGATTTTCAATTCTGAAAGCAAAGAGCTCCTTCTACAGTGGAAGAGACTGGAGAGCTCAAGAAGGAGTGTGAATTACCTGCGAGTTATTGCACCTCCCTGGGCCTCAGTTTCCCCATATTTGTTAATTACCTCCCAGAGGACAGTCCCTCTCTATAACATCTGTCATTGCCTGGGATTGTATCTTCAAATGCTACGTATTTCTTTGTTGGAGGGAGGCGGTGGGGAAACAAGAGCTCTAAAATGTCTTATTTTGGTTTTGGTTGACCCAGTGCTGTGAGAGCAGCCACGTTGCATAAGCGGAGTTCTGAGAAAACAGAGTTACTTTCATTTTTCAAACAGAAGAACCACAATCCTCCCTATGTTTGGATCCTTCTACAAATTAAATATATGGGTTAGAGAGAGCCCACGAAATCCGCAATTTTAACCTTTCCCTCATTGCTGTGGATTTTTCTTAGAGATTTTTTGGAGCATGGAGTATGCACAGTTCTGCTCTGTTAGTGAGATCCCAGCCCAAGGTGATGTGTTCCTACAATAATGTCTTCACGCTAATTACCTTGTAGAATGCTTAGGGCAAGAATAGTTCCAAACATACTTGAGGTAATAACCAGTCACATACCCAGAAGGTCAACAGTTCAATCAAAGAGAGAAAAAAATTAGCATATCTTAAGAAATAGTTCAAGTGGTTTTATACAAGAACTCTCATTTAAGTCTACAAGAATACTTAAAATACTGATAAGTTAGGTAATTCTATATTTCCCTTTTTAACTCATTGAAAGCCTCCGACTTCAAGGTGCAGTCTCAGAACAAGAAGCTTCTGGCAGGTGAAGGGAGAAAGTGTGTAGTTAGGGAAATTGGCTGGAGTTTTAAGTGAGGAGTCTGTGCCAGGACTGTAGCTCACAAAGTTGGGGGGAAGGCAGTGCACTGAGCTGCTGATGAAAGAACAGAGGAATGCTGAAGAGCTGGCGTCAGATGAGGGCTCTGGGCCAATCTTCTATTATAGTAACAACACAGCTTTAATCTGCGATAACAATGAATCCCTCAAGTAACTGTACATTAAATCACTATAAACAAAATCACAATCTGCGCCATTGATGCAGTTTCATAACAGGTTTGATCTTTTCCCCAAATTTCCATTTTTCTATGATTTCTAATGAACACAAAAGAGCAACAGCTGGAAACTCTATCCATTGCTGTCTGTTTGAAATGACTGGAGTTATCTTTTGTTTTGAAGGGCACAGTATTTTCATTTATTTTAAAAATATTTATTGAGCACCTAATATGTACTTGGCAATAGTGACATGGTTAATCATTTTAGAGATGATTCCTAAAAAAACCTTTCTGCTCTGCCAAAGGTAAAGTGTTAAAATAATAGAACAGCTGAAGAATTTTTTAAAATGTGCTAAAGGGTAGTACTCTTCATTCTCCAAGAGCCCCACACTTTGCACACCGAGTTCCTTTCAATGACGGGTGCAATGCGGGTGCAATGCAAGATGGAATCGTGGAGAACAGTCCACGGGCTATTGATCTGAATGGGTACCGTATTCAGTAGGTAAAATGTAGCTAAGCTGAAATGCGAAGGGTGGCTTTTCTCATTTAAACTACAGGAAAACATTGAGGCTGAAAATCAAGTTAGAATGAAAATAAGTTATTCAATTCAGTAACTTTTAAATAGGGTGGGGTCTTTTATATTCATTTAAAAATATGAACTATGCAAATGAAAAGTATGAAAAAGAGTAAGAAACCTCCATGCACCCTGCACTCACAGGGTTTTTATAAGTCTATTTAATAGACTCTGTTTCATTGCAGAGGGTCCTACAGTTAGTTGCTCAAGTGAGGACATTTTTGTATCTGAGACCAGCCTCCAGGGATAAAGCTTTTTTGTAGGACATTTTTGGCCCGTGGAATTGTCTGCTTTATCCTCTAGCCTTTGGGGAGGGGTGGGCCTGACAAACGCTAGGATGGCCGTGTTCTTTAGCAAGTCACAGGGAGATGGACACCCACATACATAATTTAAGGCTGACATAAGTGCTGGGGACAAAGAGATTAATTCTGCCTGGGGAAGAACTGGGGAGAGAGAGGGTTTGGGTCTCACCGTTGAAGGTTGGCTGGCAATTTGAAAGGTGACTATGGGGGATGGGGATACTCAGGTAAGAGTGAAGGCCTAGTTCCAGATTGGTGAACAGACACAGTCCTTGGACCAGAGTGTGTGTTCTCAGTGGGATGGGTGTGCTTTGTAAAAAATGTTAAAGATTTCTAGCTTACTGATGGAGGGGGTCAATGCCCCCAAATTCTCTAATTTTCTTTTCCAACTGGGTTACCAAGTCTTACTGAACTTTTATATATCATCCAGCTGCTTTTGAAACCCTCAAGTCATATAATCCAGCAATAATTTACTTTCAGAAAGCGTGTTACAGTTTACAAATGGCTTTTTTAATACACATTATTACATTTGATCCATATAACAGCCCTGTGACACCACAGGCTCATCTCCAGAAGCTATTTCCTTTTGAAAATAACTACTGGTTATAGAAGCTACTAGCTATAGAAATCAGACAGATTTCCACTGGGAGCTTTATTGTGCTAGAAGCACAAGCCAAGATAAAGTCAGCAATTTGGGAGAGATGAAAGGAGGGTCCTAAAACAGACAGAGATGGAGAATCCCAGGAGAATGGTAAGGTAGCAGTTTTGGAAATGGAGAGAGACACAGGAGAGGCAAGAGTGCAACAGAAAGCACAGGACGGAGTGAGGGGTGGTGATCCCGTACTGGGTGGGCGGTGGTCCCTAGCGCTGCGGTGAACACCCAGCCAGTCCAAGGTCAAGACTCGTTCACCTTTGCTCACCGTGTGTTGACTTGTGTGTATATTGAATGGTGCCGTGAGAAACACAATTCAAAAATCTAAAATGGTGGCTTTTAGAACATGGATATTTAATAATACATAAAAACATGGATAAAAATATTGAACATGGATATAGAGTGACAAATTTTTCATAACATTTTTCTCATTTTTCACATCTGCACATTCTCTCATTCTACAGCATTCCCATCTATTGTGACTTTGATAAACTGGTTTTCAGTGCACACACACTGAAATGGTGCACTTTTGCAACTACTTAATAGAAGCTAAAGCAACCAACAGACTGTGATTGCTGTAATCTAGCTGCAATAAATCTTACTGACGTAGGATGTATCAACATATCCATTTAGCTTGCTGCAAATCAGTTTACTTTTCTACTTAGAGGCATGATGTGAAATGAAATTAATCCAGTTGCAACAAGGCAAGTGCATTCAGTTGAATAAATCCCTTTATGTGGAAAGGAACTTTGTTTTGCAGCTTATTTGAAAGAAAATCCACGTGGCAGTGTAATACCTTCCCTGGAACTGAACAAATGCATTTATCCCAGCTTTATTTATAGTTAAACTCACACCAGGCCTATTTTATACGATAGTACACTCTATTGTCCTTAGGTGAAGGTCACACTGGAAGCATTTGCAGGACAACTAACATTTTACAATGGAACTTTGCCTAAGGACTGTTGTTCCAACTAAACTATGAACTCGGCAAAGACAGACACCTTCTTGGAGAGAAAAGAGACAGATAAAAACCAACAAAACCATGTATATCCTTTTCTATTCCGTCTCCTTTGCCTCCACTGTCAAAAGGGCAATACACACACACAGTGTATATTTAATAAATGCATTTTGGTGGTGGCTATCACAAGCAGGCAACACTTGGAGAGGGTCCAGAGAATAACAAAGGGATTAAGAGGTTGGGTAGAGACTCTCAGCGTGACACGCTAATGAAATTGAGGCAAATTGAGCTAAAGAGCTTGGAGAAGGGAAGGCTGGTTTTGGCAGCTGTGAAGGTAAGTTGGTCTTGCCATTGCCGAATGTTAGAAAGCACAGCGTATGAAGGGTAGGATGAAAGAAAGTCGACTTGTGTCTGGTAAGGTGATAGAAGGTTAGGAATGCACAAGTGGTTTTGACTTAGGTGGTTTATAAGGCGTCAACACAGGTCCTTAATAAATCTTTCTTAGGGGGGCTTCCCTGGTGGTCCAGTGGTTAAGAATCCAGCTTGCAATGCAGGGACACGGGTTCGGTCCCTGATGAGGGACCTAAGATCCCACGTGCCACAGAGCAACTAAGTCCACCTGCCGTAAGTGCCACAACTAGAGAGTCTGTGGGCCAAAACAAAAGATCTCTCATGATGCCATGAAGATCCTGAGTCCACAACTAAGACCCATAGCAGCCAAATAAATAAATAAATATTTTTTTAAAGCAATCTTTCTTTGAAAATGTTACAGTTGAAGAGTAGGCCACCTTTCTGAAATGAATTAGGTGCTGTGCAGTAGGGAAATGACTCAGAGGATCTCTCAAGTTCTAGTCAGTTCTTATCCTATGAATTTTCAGCAGCCAGTGTCAGGAGCCGACTTGCTTCTTGTCCACCTTACTCCATAGCTGGAAGCCCTTGACCTCTTCCTGCAAGTCAGCCACACTGTACTCTCAGCCCTAAGGCTCTTCTTGTTTGAGGGATTTAAAAAGCTCACTTTAGCTAAGAGCTCAGCTAACTGTCATCAGGTCATCCCCTGCTGCTAGGCTGGCTCTGAGGTGTCCAGTTCTAACAAGTGGGGTTCTGCCTTGCAAATAAGTCTGTCTCTTACTGGATTTACAGGAAATCCACCCGAGTCTTCCCATGATAACACCGGAAATCCTTTCTTGCTTTCCAGGTCTAATGTGATTTTGGGATCACGTTGTGTATCCAGTCTAGGACTGAAGCTTTGTTTCAGCCCACACAACTCCCCACCCTCAGCTCAGACTCAATGTCCAGTCTCTGAACCCCAACCCTGTTACCTGGGCAGTCTGTGCACAGAGCATTGGTTACAAGCTCTCTGAGACCTCTCCTCTCATCTGTGGCTGGATTCTCTATTCGCTGCCCCCTCCGCCCCAGGCTCCCAGCGTCATAACTCAGGCCACTACCAGTCCCCTTGCTCTTCTCCTATCAGGTGATGACACGGCATATGGCTTCATTTTCCTGCCTCCTGCTGTGAACCGTTGCACAGATGAGTCCCTCTCTACAAACCACATACCTCTACAACAGGCCTTCCCAACCTCGTTGCTATTGACATGTACGGTTGGTTCAGTCTTTATGGTGGGGGGTAGTCTGTGTATTATAGGGTCCAAAACTAGCATTGCTGGCTTCTACTCACCAGATGCCAGAGGCAGCCCCTCTCCTCCACCCCCAAATTGTGACAAACAAAAATGTCTCCAGGCATTGCCAACTGTCTCTGATGGGGAGGGTGTTTCAAAATTGCCCTTTGTAAGGACTTCCCTGGAGGTCAGGTGGTTAAAACTCTGTGTTTCCACTGCAGGGAAAATGAGTTCAATCCCTGCTTGGGGAACTGAGATCCTGTATGCCACATGACATGGCAAAAACAAAAGAAGAATGAAAATTACCCCCTTTTGAGAATTCTTACTCTACAAGAACCCAGAAAGGCAAGAGCATTTTAAAGTCAGTTGTAGATACTTTGAGGAAAAGTCAGAATGTTTAAATCTGGTAAACATTTAACAACTCTGCTCTGCTGCTATTGCTGTTGCTAAGTCGCTTCAGTCGTGTCCGACTCTGTGCGACCCCATAGACAGCAGCCCACCAGGCTCCCCCATCCCTGGGATTCTCCAGGCAAGAACACTGGAGTGGGTTGCCACTTCCTTCTCCAATGCATGAAAGTGAAAAGTGAAAGTGAGGTTGCTCAGTCGTGTCCGACCCCATGGACTGCAGCCTACCAGGCTCCTCCATCCTTGGGATTTTCCAGGCAAGAGTACTGGAGTGGGTTGCCATTGCCTTCTCCGAACTCTGCTCTAAACTAGTTTAAAAAAGTTTCCCAGGTGGTTCAGTGGTAAAGAACCTGCTTGCCAACGTGGGAGACTGGGGTTCAATCCCTGCGTCAGGAAGATCCCCTGGAGGAGAAAATGGCAACCTACTCTAGTATTCTTGCCTGGGAAATCCCATGGACGGAGGAGTCTGGTGGGCTAAAGTCCACAGGGTCACAAAAGAACCAGGTATGACTAAGCAACTACCAACAACACAAAACTAGTAATAAACACCAAATAGAATTTTGTCAAGGTTTGTTTAACAACATAAGCGGTAAAGTGAGATGAAATCCCTTCACTCTAGGTCAGTGTTCCTGAGATCTTATTGTGCAGGAGAATCACAAAAGGACTTTTTTAAACGTTCATATCCTGATTTGGCAAGTTTCAGGCAGGATCTGATACTCAGTCCAACAGGTTCCCAGGTGGTATCAGTATCATGGGTTCCCAGACCTTCCATTGAGCAGCAAGGCCCTAGAACAAAATCACTCATAAGAGGTAGGGGAGGGGCTATTTTAGTCGTAATAGTTACAAGGTCATGAGAGCAAGATTAAAATTTGCGTTAGAAGAACAGGCTAGAAAAATGTGACTGTTTCTTGCACTTTTCTGTAAAGAATAAAACAGCTCTCAGAGATGCGTTTTGAAATGTGACATTTCTATTCGCTTGAAATTATAAATATTATACAAGCTACCTGCAAAAACTGGTGAGCTGCTGTATTAGTTCGGCAGAACTTTGAAAGGTTTCCAAAACCCTGTTGCAAATCTAAACTTCAAGGCCTTCAGAGTCCTTGTTTTAGGGAGGAGGAGGCTAGGGGTGAGGAGGCCTAGGGAAGGGGATGGAGACAGGAGGATCATTTTAAATGGGGCCTTGCAAAGAAACAGATTTGTGAACCTGCCTCAAATGACAAATTATTCTGTACTGAAATTATACTGACACCACATGAAGTTATTGCAACCTCGAATCAGATAACTCAGTTATGGCTATAAACCAGTTGCAAAAAATGAGTGCTATTTACTGTAATGTATAGCGATCAGGGTAATCAAATCTCCTGAAAGCTGCCGAAAGCCTGATATAAAAATTTCTTCTTCTTGTATATTACTGCCTCTGAGTAACTCTGACTTGGAGCTTTGCAGACATCTGAGTCATTGCTGCATATCCTCAGTAAGGAAAGGCCCGTCCACATTTGTTCCTAGTTTACAGTTAGAAAGATTTAGGCTCACTAGTTTGTCTAAAGATGTAGATGATAAAGTCCTTACCCTTATGAGATTTCTTCCAGGCCAGTGTTGAGACTAACTCTGCCCTTATGCCAGCAGATAAGTATTCACCTTGGGGAAGGAGAACTAACATTCTAGCTCTGAAATATCAATATATTGATGGGTTGTTATCAACTGGATCAAGTGTAATAGAGTTAAATGTCTCTACATTTGAAATTCTGTGCCTAGGGTTTTATTTCTTTTCTTTTCTTTTTTTAAAATCAATAATGTAAGTACAGAATAAGGACGAACTGGCTTCGTAGTAGAGCATGGGAACTCATGGGTATGAGTTGACCACAGTTTCAGTGTGAGTCAGCATACTAACTGAGTGCCAAAAAGACTAATGCCATCTTGGGCCATATTAATAGAAGTATAGGGTATAGATCAAGGGAGGCTACTATTCCATGGTATTCTGCACTGGTCAGACCACTCCTGGAGAGCCCTGTCCCATTCTGAGCACCATGATTTAAGAGAGGCCTCACATCATAGTCCATCAGAGGTAAACACTTAAAATGATGAGAGCACGTAAAACCACATCACACGAGGAATAGCTAAAAGAACAAAGGATATTTATGCGTGAAAAAGAAGACGTAAGAGGACATGATGAGAAGTAAAAGAAGAACAAGTTATCTGAGAAAAGAGTCTGAGGTAGAGTTTCCAGCAGCAGAAGTTTAACTTCTTTCTGGATCCCCAAGGAAAAAAAATTCCCAAGTGCCTTCTTGACTCTTTGTCATTTGCACGGTAAACAGGTCTTCATCAAAGAAGACTCTGTTCCTTCTACAATGTCCTTGAAGCGTGAAGAACTTTATGTCCCATTGCCAAGCCATCTTCCTCTGCCTGCAGAACCACCTCTTTCAGGAAGCCCTCCCTCCAAAGCCCCACCTTGAGTACTCTTCTCAGGAGTTGGCACTGCGGAAGCATTTGCTTTCACTTGTCCTAGATTCCCTAATAGCTTGTTAGCTCTTTAGAGGAAAGGACCCTATTTTCTTTGTGTTTTGATTACCCTAAATGTTCCCAGTACATCTGGGTCCTGAGAATTAGGGACTGAGGGGATATCTGCTGACGGTAGCCAAAAGATGACTTAAAGTAACCAGACAAGGTGATTTTTTTTATAGTGCCTACATGACAAAGCGTTACGGTATGTTCTCTTGATGATAACAACACGTAATTGACCCTTTGCTTTATAAAATAATATGAGCTGACAAAGTTGGCTGTATAGTAAATCTTACTTTTCCCTACATCTTGCATTTTAAAATAAAAGTTGTGTGTCCAGGGGACTTCCCTGGTGGTCCAGTGGCTAAGACTCCATGCTCCCAGTGCAGGGGGCCTGGGTTCAATCCCTGGTCATGGAACCAGATCCTGCATATCACAACTAGAGATCCCATACTCCACAGTGGAAATCAAAAATCAAGGTGCAGCCAAAAAACAAAAGTTCTGTGTCCGTGCCACTATTTAAGAGCCCCATCTTCCCTGTGTCAGGTCCTAGGAATTACTCTCAAGCTGGGAGAGTCTTCGATTTCACACATCTCCTTCTTTGTTTACTTGGATATTTGTAGGGTACCAAGGGTTGCAAAGAGTCGGACACAACCGAACACACAGTACATGTATCCAAGGGTCAAGTCACAACATCACACAGCTTCTGGTTTATAAAATGAATGAATTGTCTATTTAACAACATTGATCTCAGACAGAGAAATTCCACAAATGAGTTTAAATGAGAAAGCACCCTGTTATGCATTTTAAAAAAGAGAGATTGCACATTTCTATCATACCAAAGATCAAAACATCTTTGGGGTAACGACGCACAGCTCTTCTCAAGTCTCCTGTGTAGTGTCTTAAAGAACGGAGTAGTTTCCCTCAAGGACAGAGGCATGGATGGGCACTCTGAGTCATCCACGAAGCTGAGAATAGAATGCAGAACACAGAAGCCAAGTTCATGCTCTGTCACTCGCGTCGCTGGACAGTATTACCTCCCACAGTCCAATGACCTGACATGGTACAGAGCAAATTATACACTTCTCTGCAAGAAGTTAATAGAATTCCACTTGCCAGCCTGACGTTCAGGTAGAAGATGCAGTGAGCAAAAAGACAGGGCCCCCGATTTTTTATCATTGGCTGTTAATCACAAGTAGAGACTGACACCTCCCTGGTTGCTGGGGTAGCCAGTCTGTCTGTGCTAATAGCACTTGGCTCAGATGCTTCAGAAGACTAAGAGCAGGGTGGTTCCTGTGATGCATAGAAGAATTTTGATTCTGAGTTACTACTGTTTGACAACTGATATTATAAAAGCCTGGTTTACTGACATATGAAGCATGAGAATTTTCTGCTTGTTTTATCTTCCTGGAGAAGTCCAAAATAAAACTGGGGCTGTATCATGGGTTTTGTATATCCATACACTGTGGACACTTTTTAGAAATCTGGAACAAAGGCTAACACACACATTTGTCCTAATTATACTGATTCAAAGATTCTTCAACCATCTCCCAAAAGAAAGGGTTTGGTCACATCCTTTCTCGTCTCAGGGCATCTGTGTTCAGTGCTGCTAGCTCTCTCTCGACTCCAATTTCCAAGCACATTTCAGAGACATTAAAGGAAATAACTGCTAGTGATGAAAAATCAGGTGGAAGATGTGCGTCCTTCAAGAGAAATAACCTTTTCGGAAGGATAAGTTCTATTAGCCCCAAATAAGTCCATCAGCATTCTTTATTTCCATATCATATTCTGAACTACCCAAGAGGGATCATAAAATACCGTGGTACGTCTGTCTGATGCAGAGCACAGAGTTGGAGCAAAGTTGTTGAGAGACTGCCAGCCCTGCAGGAAAAGGAGGCAACCAGTAGCACAACACACAAGCAGCCCACAAAAGCGTGATCCATGCTGCTAGTTTCTAAAAGGATTTGGACATTGAAAAGGAACCCATCTGAACTGGACGCCAGCTCTTATGACCTACAGGGAAGGGTGAAAGGTCTTGCCATCTCTCACTGAAAAGGTCATTTCTCTCTGCTCTCAGACTGCAGAAGGATGAGATCGTTTGCAACAGAGAACGGAAGGGGCTTCAGAGAACATGTGGTCTAACCTCGCACTCAATTGAGAAGGAAACTGAGGCCCAGAGAGGTTATAGTGTCACATTCAAGGTCACGCAGGTAGTTTCCAGTAAAGCCAGAATTCAGATTTCCAGAACCTGCGCCAAGAGTTCCTTGATGCTGTGCCCAGACCAGTGTGGGAGAAGGAACCCTGGCTACAATTTCACAGCCTTGGTACTATGTCTTGGTAGACGTTAGCAAAATTACCTTGAGCAAGTCACTTAAACTTGAGAGCTTTGCCCTTCCCACTCTGCAACATGAGAGGCAAAATATGTGGTCTGCCTGCCTCAAAGATCATAGGCAGATCAAATGAGATAACGTGTGAAATGCTTTTTAAAACTTTATAAGGCTCAAGTTAAAAAAAAAAAAAAGGGTAAGGTTAAAAAAAGAAAAGAATTCCATATAAAGCATGTTTTTCCTTCTGAAGATACATGGATGGACTCTGCTGGTGGTGGTGGAGGGGGAGGCAGGGAGTGTCCATGAGCCACTGAATATTCTGTGTAAAGGTGTGTGTGAGTGAATGCTAGGCATATTTTTTTCACCCCTGGGGAGTGCTTCTATAGCTTTCATCAGCTTCCTAAATGTGTCTCTGAAACTCTCTGCACGTTTAGCCTCACCACCACCAGTCAGAACCTCTGTGCTGTGGATATCAACATGTTTATGATCAATAAAAGGTTGATTTAATGTACTGAAATATGACAGTTTTCTTAGATTTACTGTGTAGTTGGGATCTCCTTGCTAGCTTTACCATTCAATAATCCACATTTTTAGAATACAAATCTTTTCGGGGGAGGGGAGTTAATCTGACCTCACGCTTTGCTCCCTAAACTGCTAAAAGTCTATCTCTTATAAAATGAAGATGAAAATTCAAAAGATAAAATGATAAAGGTTTTTTTTTTTTTCTTTTTCTACTAGTGTACTTCCTTGGTAGAATGTCCTAGGTATTTTAAAAGATTTTTCTTTAAAATTATATTTAGCAAGAGAACTATCTACTTATTATTTACTGAGTTCCTACTGAGTTTCCAGCAGTTTGTTTCCAGCATTTTCCCATAAAGCACTAGACAACAGACACAAATCATAAACCATTTGTAGGCTGCCACGTTAAGCCTGTGGTTCTGGAAGGCTGAGAGGTGTGGAGAAAAACAAATGAAAAAGTATTATTCATGACCAATTGATCAAGTAGCCTGCTTTTCATTAAAGAACATAAAAAGGCAGGACCAATTTAGCAATGCTTGTGTTGGAAATGTGTAAAAACATTATTAATGTTGGATTTTTTTCTCATTTATTTTTAGTTCTCTTTAGAAAATCACACTTGAGAGCTTTCTGTAGCAGCAATAGAAGGAGTGAATAAGACAGCACTGGAATCCGTTTTTAATGCTAATGAAGGGGTAGGGACCAATCCCTAGTTTGTGAGGCCTTTTCTGTGTACAGTTACGTATTTCCAAAGACACAGACTGACTTATGGAATGTCTGAGTGACCGAGATAACCAACCAGAGAAGTTACCTACTACCAAGACTCATCCATCATCCCATAAAGAAACCCAATGTGGTCTTTTATAAATCTGACAATGGCTATAATCTTGTGTTTTAGTGGTAAAATTTTACACAGTACAGTAATGTGAAAAACGAGAGGCGGTTTCTCCCCTTGACTGTATCAAAATATCATCTTCTGCCCCAAGACTCTGAGGTCTCATAACTCCCCTCTTGTATTATTCCTTTCAGTGTTTTCCCTTCCTCTTCCTTCACATTGAATAGGTCTACATTTTCCAGTCTTAACATTATCTCTAACATTTAGACTTTCTTATATAGAGCCTGAAGCTCTAGAATTGCAATAAGCGTACTCATCTATGCTTACTAGAGTGCTATTATCAGATGAACAAAACCTAAAATATATTTTGGTAGTGAGAGTCTCAGGTTTTGAATAACTCAAAAGAACTTAAAACTTGGGCGGTGATAGGATGCCAGGGTGGGGGCAGGCTGTATCTGCTTTTCGTTCAGTTCCATTTCTGTTCCTTCTCATTCCACGTGTCAGGAGCCTTTGGAGAGAATGCTCTGGAATCAGACCACCTGGGTTCAAGTCAAGGCTCTACCACATACTAGTTAAGTGACCTTGTGCAAATGACCTAAACTCTTTGCACCCCAGTTTCCTCACTTACAAAAGAGGGTAATATTAGCCCTTGCTTCATTGTGCCCTTAGGAGAAGCAAAATGAGTTAACACCGGTACAGTGCTGTTGGCAAATAGCATAACAGACACTGTTTCAGAAACTTTATGTGTATAAATTACTTAATCTTCAAAACAGTATGATAAGATAGCTACCATTATCACTCTCATTTTATAGCTAAAGAAACTAAGACATAGAAAGACCAAGTATCTTGTCCCAGTTGGCCTAGTTAGTAACTGAAGGATTGGCCCTCCAACCTGGACCATCTGGCTCTGCAGCAAGCACTCAGTAAATGCTACTTATTACTGTCATCGTCATCATCATCATCATCATGGTTGTTATTACCTGAACTTAGAAAAACACTCAAATATCTGCTGTGTCTGCTGATAACAACAAATGTGTATGTCTAATCCTTCTTCAAAGTATACTGAAAATGTATATAACCCCCAAACAAATAGTTGATTTAGGAAAGGATTATCACCTAAAGCCAAGGAGTGAGGTTTGTTGGGAAATAGGATATCATCACAAAGCCTAAGCATTATCTTGCCAGACTACTTGTTAATTGCAAAAGGACCCCTGAACTGAGATCACTACCTTGAGCCCCGATCAAACCGAGTGTCTCAAATAGAGGGACAATCTGGAACTAAGTGTCTCCTGTTGAGATACAATATGGAGCACCTTGTAAAATGCGTTCAATTGAAATGTAATCAATGCTTTATTTCTACTTTGGAGTTTATGGGAAATATTGAGGATAGAGGAACAAATTAAACGACACCGCTAGGCAAAATCAAATTAGAACATTCAACAAGACAACACGTAACCTTTTCAAAAATGCTAATGTTGAATAAAAGACATAAAGCCTTCATGTAAAAAAATATATGTTTCTTTAAAAAAATTAGATCTTAGCTTTTTCAAGGTATGGAAGACATTTGGGGGACAAATGGCTAAGGTTAGATATGGTTTAGAGACTAGATATTAATGAGTCACTGTTCATCTTCTTAGGTATAATGATGGCATTGCAGTTATGTAGGAGAATGTTCTTTTTTTTTGATGTGTACTGAATTATCTAGGGGTGAAGTATCATTTTGTCTAACTTACAAGTAGTTAGAAAGAAATACAAATAGGTGGAACAAATATGTCAAAAAGATAGCAACTGTTAAATCTAGGAGGTGAGTATAGAAGTATTCATTGTATAAATATTTCAACTTTTCTTTATGTTTAGACATTTACTTCACTTTGTTCATAAGATGTAGGTCTTATATCTTCTTTAGAGGGCAGCTTAAGACTTTAATCTTCACGCACTTAGTAATAATTTCTTTTAATTCTCCAAAATGTTTGCTGTGAATGAATTTATTTTTTTAATGTCTTCTAAAAATTACTTACTGAATTCCCACTGGCTCATTGGTTCAAGCTTATTGAAACCTAATGTCATATTAACATTGTTGAAAAGAACTCAGTGCCTAGAACAAGGCCTGACACATAGTAAACGTACAATGTGTTAATAAACATTCATTTGTTAAATGAGGCTACATTTTCCTAAGAAATTGTACAGAGGTCAAAAAAAGATGCACGCACAGGAGGCTGTGTTGTTCCTTCAGAAATCAAGACATGCTGAGTTAAGCACTTGAGATGGACAAATAGGAGGGCCAGTCAGTCTCATCCTTTGATTCAAATAACTTAGGCCATAAAGATTCTTCACCAAGTTTTGAGTTTCATGACTGCACAAAAATGAAGCCTCTGTTCCTCAGACTAATCAAGCATCAACTATAACTTGCTTAAGAAATCCCCATGGAATCACACATTTTTAAATGCGTGTTTGCTCCGTCCCTTCAGCCGTGTCCGACTCTCTGTGACCCCATGGACCATGGGCAGCCAGGCTCCTCTGTCCATGGGATTCTCCAGGCAAGAATACTGGAGTGGTTATAGAATTTTCCTGAGTGAGGAAAAGAAGCAAGCTCTGTTTCAGGAATGAGCACTGCAAATCACCAAAATCTACAGGTGTTATTCTCTGAGAATCAATAAAAGTGGGAATCAGGCTCATTTTCAGCGCCTCCAGAAGGCAAAGACATAAAAGACATGGCTTCAGGCAGTAAGTCAGATATATTTTGCATAAAAGGTGGGAAGAAAATGATCAAGATTCAAAGAAATCATTAATACTGATATCACCTTGTGTTTCACAGCACCTTTTTCCTAAGCCATTTCATATCTATGTTAACTCATTTATTCTTACAATATCCCTAAGAAATAGATGTAGGACAATTGAAATTTTTAAAAAGATAGAATATTTTCATTAGGGCCTAAGATATAAAAGATATTCAAAAGGATATTATATTAGCAATAGAGATATTTCTGCATTTTGAACAAATCAATCACCTCCTTCCCCTATGCTTCAGTAAAGTCATTTTTAAAAAATAAAATCTATTATAATGGGAGAATCAGATTACAGTTTACTACATGAGAGACACTCTAAGTTCAATCTAAAAAGATAGTTTTATTCAATGATATAGGACTACCTCCCTTCACCCAAAAAACCACCCCAAGTTCTCCAAAAGGGTACCAATCAAAATTTTTAAAATTTGAAATTTAAATACAGTTAGATGGTTCTAAATTTTATTGGTGCTCCTTATTTAATAATGGATCCTTTTGTAAAGAGGATCATTTTAAAATTATTTTATAAAAGTGAAGTTTTATAAACAATACTGCATTGTTAAAGAAGAATACGCTTATACTCAGTCCTTTCTGAAACTAAACTAAGAAAAAAAGAAGAGAAAAGAGGACCCACTGAAAAGGTAATAAATCTATGATAAATGCAATCGTAGGTAATGAAACATTTTTCAACCTGAGGTTTCCCACCCTCAGATGACAGAACATGAGCACGTGTAATCTTTTCTATTGGAGTTTTAGATCCTAAACATTTCTCCCTTCTCTTAATTCATCTGAGGATGTATACTTTCAGTAATGTACAGATGAAGTTATATATACTTTATTAATAAGACTTAATTCCAGATATGTAAACATGATATTTTTAAATTGGATTAATCTTTGGTGGGTATATTCAATCCTCAGGTTCAAAGAGTAGGGTGTCAAAGAGTTGTGTTCAGATTTTATGCCTGAACTGAAGATGGTCTTGGGGACACAGTGTTAACTGTTAATAAAGGGATAAATATAGACAACACTCTCTCGAATCTCATTTCAAAGTAAACTTTTCTTTTTGTAAAGGAACTTAATCTGGGGTTCTTTGTAAAGGCAACATAAACACTAACAGAAGTAGAAATGCAAGCCCCAAGAACAAATCCTGACCGTGCAGTACTAGCATTCATTCATTGCCACTCTGCCCTTCACCTCCCACACCCACGCCTGACAAGTGCTGACACTGGTGAAGGGGAATTCCACCCCTGTAATCCCAGGGCCAGAGTCTTTCCCTGAGATGGCTCAGAAGCCAATTAGAGGAGTCTTCTTGGATAACGTTGGCTGAAAGGAGCAAGTCTTCTAGTTTATTCACTGGAAGTTGAATCCTATTACTACAAACACTGTTACAGAAAAAGATTTAGAGACCTTAGTTGATGAACTGAAAATTAAAACCAATATTTACAGAGCCCAGGGGATTCATTTTAATTAGATTGACTCCAAGAGAACATTCTGCAAATGGTAAAAATCTGAGACCTCTAGAGCGTGTAGACCGATGTTGCATAAAGACATACCTTTCAGAAGAGAAGAGGTTGAGTTTATGGCTTTGCACCGAATGGTCAGAATCCTCTCTTGCAAGAAGGAAGCTGAATTTCGACATCAAAATGACTGCATTTCAGAGTCCAGATCCACCTTGGGCTGTCAGATCAACCTTGGGCTCTCGTCCACACACCGCACTAAACCAGGGCACAGGCTCACAGATCCATTGAGTGCTTCCTCCTCCTCCCCGACTTCTTACTCCCTCCTCCAAACTACCCCCAGTCAGCCCAGCAGTCTGTATGCAAACCACACAGGAACTAGCAGACATGGGGCTTCAGAGAGCTGGGCGTGAGCCTTAGATTATGTGGTTTTGTTTTCTTGCTGCTGGAGTTGAACTAAAATGCAGGAGGTTCACTGAAACACTTTTGCTTCTTTATGCTTGGTTTCAGTTTTAACAAGTTTGCCCCAAACGATTATGTTCACATAAGAAAATTTTTAATCCTAGAGATGGTCCATTGGCAAGTTACTGCTGGTCTTAAGGAAAATGCACTTTCTCCAAATAGGTACAATCATCAGGAGGAACATTAGGACTTCTTAGGGGAACTTATTTAACAGCATCCTGGATCACTCACATCATTCAAATCTCAGGAAAAAGAAAACTTTTTTAGTGTACTCAGCCCATAATATTACCCTTAGCCCCTAATACTATCCCTAACAAAAGAAAGAAAAACTCAAAGCCAAGATGAGTTCCAACCCCAGCATTGCCATAACCAAATGCGAGCTGGAGCTGGTTATTTAGATTTGGGGAATTAATTTTCTCCTGAATAGGCTAGGCTAAAATATTTCTGGGATTTGAAGACTTTTTTCATTGACCTAACATTTTTGTCACCTTCAACTTCCTTAGTTCTTACCTTCAGATTTGTAGCTCACGCTCCTGGTTAAGTTCCTTCCTCCCAAACCAAGTGTAACGTGCTAAGGCCTCTTCCTCTGCCTTTGCTTTTGCTAGAAAATGGATTGCCAACGTTGCATCTTTTGCACAAAATTAGAGATATTGCGACTTGCTCAGTGGCACTGTTCAGAGTCAGGGGACCAGACCCAAGATAAAGATGGAAATGTTGGCTGACAAGATGTTCCAGCATTCATCAGATAAGACAACTTGGGGATCTCAAATTTAAACTTATTCTACATTGTGGAATGGTATCCTTTTCTATTTCTTTGCCCCTTTACATCTAAACCTTGCTCAAGATTTATGATTTTGGGGGGGGGGGTGGAAATGTTGGTTATGATCACTCAACAATTTTATTGAAATAGAAAAGAAGAATCTGAGTACTTGATCATAGTAGGGGCTCAGCAAGTGATTGGTCAGATGACTTACAGGAAGTAATTTGTTCCTCTTAAATCTGTAATAGAGGGCTTTCTCTTTATTCATGCAAGTCTGTCAAAGGTTCTTGAATCCAAGTTGCATCTGAATAGGTCCCCACTACTTGCACATGTTATAAAGACAGAATTTTCAAGATAACAACGTGTGCCCAATTTTAAAACAATCACATCTCCACGTGGGCCTCAGGGTTCTTCCATCTCCAGGGTCGAAGGGCCTTCTTGGTGGGATCACCATTATGCCTGATGACCTCATCGTGGGTTTTCAAACACTGGAATTCTCTGGCCACAGCTCTTGTCCCAAGCCAGTGGTTTTGAATTGGGGAGAAAGCAGTTGTTGACTAGCGCTGTACAGGAAGCACCATGGTGTTCTCAGCACTCACCCTAACGATGTAGCTGCTTTTCCTCCAGACACTGCCCCCAGGGAACAGAACACAACCCCTTTTCATCCAAGAATGGGGCAGAGTACAGAACAGGAAAATCTCACAGAGAAGTTCTTTCAGTAGTAAGTAATGATCGGCAGACATGGTACAGAGCATATAAGGCAGCACATAGTGGTTAATTTCCTAGCAGTTCTGTAACTGAACTAGTGCAAAGGCAGAACCTAAGAAGAAAAACTCTCATGTGAGACTGTCAGCAACTTGGTCCTCACCATCAAGGGACACTCAGAACAGTATCAGCAAAATTGGGAGGATTAAGGGAATATATGAAATCTGAACTTATCCACCATGGAGAAAATTTTGTTTAAAACCATACTTATTTAAAATTTTTCAGCAGAGGTTTAAAAAATTTAAAAAAATTTAAAATTTTTGAGAGGTTGTTGGCATCAGAATGTCTTACGTAAAATTATGCTAACTTTAACTTCGTGGTGCAACGTGTACTCTTCATCCGATAGCACGGGTCCAGACGTTCTCTTTTTATTCATTCAATAGACAAGTTTTGTACACCTGCTCCTTGTTGGGTCTGTTGCAGGTGCTGGGATGTACCAGAGAACAAAACATAGTCCTTGCTCTCCTGGATCTTACGTTCTTTTAGAGGAAGAAATAATACATGTGTCAAATGGGGGTACTGCCAAAGAGGGTTATAAAATGGGGCAAGAGTCATAGACTGTGCGGCTGAAGTGGAGTTGGGATTTAATTAGGAGATCAAAAGACATCTGAGCAATGTCCGAAACAAAGCGAGGGATCTGGCCTGGTGGCTTTTTGGGGAAATAGCTTTTTCAGGTATCTGGACCGGGAGAAGCAAAGCCTGAACGTGGATGCAGTGAGTGAGGTGAAAAGTAGAGATGGAGGTCAGAGGGGGAGTAGGGACCAGAATACATAGGATTTCAACGGCCATGGCAAGGTCTTTGGATTTTATTCTTGAGATGGGAGTCAGTGGAAGATTTTGAACTGGGGAGTGATATGCTCTGTGAAACTCACTCAGTTGTGTCTGACTCTTTGCAACCCCACAGACTATACAGTCCATGGCATTCCTCAGGCCAGAATACTGGAGTGGGCAGCTTCTCCAGGGGATCTTCCCAGCCCAGGGATCAAACCCAGGTCTCCCACATTGCAGGTGGATTCTTTACAGATGGGCCACCAGGGACTGTGTTTTAAGTTTTTCAAGGCTCACTCTGATCATTGTATTGATACTAGATTGTAAGAAAGCAAGAGAAAAAGCAGGGTGAGCAGGTGAGAGATTGCTGCCATGATCCCGGCAAGAGATGATGGTGACTTAGGGCTAATGCTGGGAAGTGTTGAGTTCTTAATACACAGGGTAACCAAAAAGTCTGGAATCATAAACAGGATTATTTTATTGTGTTGATAAACCATTTATTACCTATGGAGCACACATAACCCAGAATCAGTAGCCACTCTGTGTCACAGGTGTATTCATGGGTATCGCAGGCTGTATGAGAGACAAAGAGAGGCGTCAGTGGTGATCCCAAGGTTCATGGCCTGAGAAACTAGAGGCAAGGATGTGTCATTCACCGAGACAGGAGAGACTGTGAGTGAGAAGGTCTAGAAGACCAGATGAGGAGTTTGCTTTTAAATGTATTAAATTTGAGATGTCTGTGAGACATGCCCGTGGGGGTGCCAAGAGAGTTAGGCACCTGAGTCTGGAGGTTGACACAGGTTAGGGGTGATGATGAAATCTTGACAGTTGTTGAGAGAGAGAAGGGTGTTGAAAACCATGAGACTGGATAAAACCATCCTGGAAATGAACACAGGCAGAGAACTGACCCCTCCAAAGCTGAGAGGTCGGAGAAATGAGAGGAAACCAAATAAGGAGACGAGAAGGAGAAGTAATGTCTTGGAAGCCAAGAGAAGAAAGTTTGGTTCACTTTTATAAAACTCTGAGTTCAGAAAATAAATTAAAACCTACACCAAGTTATTGGGGTAAAATGATGTCTGTGTTCTTGATGCTACAGTATTGCAACTAAATTATGGTGCCCCCAAATGGAGGAAAGCAGACATCTCTCTGCACATGTCACTTTCAGTTCAGTTCAGTTCAGTCGCTCAGTCGTGTCCGACTCTTTGGGACTCCATGAATCGCAGCACGCCAGGCCTCCCTGTTCATCACCAACTCCCAGAGTACACCCAAACCCATGTTCATTGAGTGGGTGATGCCATCCAACCACCTCATCCTCTGTTGTCCCCTTCTCCTCTTTCCCTAAATATTTCCATCAGGGTCTTTTCAAATGAGTTAGCTCTTTGTATCAGATGGCCAAAGTATTGGAGTTTCAGCTTCAGCATCAGTCCTTCCAATGAACACCCAGGACTGATCTCCTTTAGGATGGACTGGTTAGATCTCCTTGCAGTCCAAGGGACTCTCAAGAGTCTTCTCCAACACCACAGTTCAAAAGCATCAGTTCTTTGGCACTCAGCTTTCTTTATAGTCCAACTCTCACATCCATACATGACCACTGGAAAAACCATAGTCACTTTAGCAGAGTTAATTCCATAGCAGGTAGCATGTGAGCCTTTTGCCTGTCTGATCCACTCAGTGACAGCTACCAGCCTCTCCACCTGCAATGGGACTGTTGTCTTTGAGTTTGTGCCATTCTCTTTTTTTCCATCTGCCTATTCAATCATCACCTATGTATGTACCGAACACTCTCAAGTTCATGAACCTTGCCCAGAACCCTCTCCCTTTGTCCCAGTTTTTTCTACTCAACTGTCTCTTGGGCATTTTTACCTGGTCACACCAGACACCTCAGCTCACATTCAAAATGTCCAAAATAGAATTCATCACCTTTCCTGCCAAATCTGCTCCTCAGACTGGGTTCCTATCTTAGTGAAACTAGCAACCACCATTCACAGAGTCACCCCAAAAAGAAACATGAGTGTCACTGTAGACTCCCAGATATATCCAGAGCCAAGCCCAATAGCTTCTATGCTTTAATTTCATACACAAACGTCTGTGTGTCAAAGGAGAATGGGTGGAGTGGATTACGTGCCATGCCAATGGCTTCTGCTTTGGTTAGGACTTTTATCACTTTATGTTTTAAGATTTTTTTTTTTTATGTGAACCATTTTTAAGATCTTCATTGAATTTGTTACAATATTGCTTCCATTTTTATGTTTAGGTTTTAGGGACTTGAGCTCCCCAGCCAGGCACCGAGCCTGCACTCCCTGCATGAGAAGGTGAAGTCCTAACCACTGGACTGCCAGGGAAGGCACCTTCATCACTTATTGCCAGAACTACTAGAAAATTCTGTTCTTTTTCCAGTCCCTCTGTTCTGCTTCCAATCTAATTTTCTGAACACATTCAGAGATTCATTCTAAAAGAAGAAAATGAATAGGTTTAAAATGAAAAAATTGAGATCTCTGACCTTCTCAAAATACAAAAGTTAAACTCATGACTGAGAAGGTCAATGGAGCTCAACATTAAGAACAAAAGATTGATTCTCAGCATAGGGGAAGGAGCATTGAAGTGTATACAGGAGATTTGGGTACAAGTTCCAGTTAAATCCTTGCTAGCTGAATATTTCTGGACAATTCATATAACTTATCTGTTCCTGCAAACTCAGCTCAGTTTTAACTCTTCCAGAAAGCCTTTCCTAACCATGTGGTTTAGACAAATTCCTTTTTCACTCTCAGATCAATCTATGTTTGCCTTTATCATAGTAATTTATCATAGTTACTGATTTATTCCTGTTTCCCTTATTAGACTGTAACCTTCTTGTATTCCCATGGCTCAGCATAGTGCCTGGCTCTAATGAAGAATGAATGCATGTTTCTCAAACTTAGCATTCTTACCTACAGAATGGGATAATATCACCTACATTTCAGACTTCCTTTAAAATTTGCATAAGATATGCATATGAAAATCTTCATGAACTATAACTCAATGTAAAAAATAAAAAAAGCACTTTTGGTTTATTTCTATTTGGTTTATTTACTTTATAAAGTCCAGCACCTTATCATGGCCTTCAAGGTCCTGAACCACCCATTTCCAGACCACCTTTTCAATTTCCCTCTGCCTTCTGCTCTCATTACTCTGTCTTACAGCCAGCTAAGTTGGTTATAATGCACTGATTTCTTTCATATTTCCTATCATTTTATATTATACTTATCTATCTACATGCCAGTATCAACAATGTAGGCTGTTATTATAGTAATTATGATTGAAGCAGTAGGAACTAAAAGCAAAGGTTACTTTCATTTACTAAGCATTTTCCTGTTCTCTACATGTGTTTTCTTCCATTCTAGTCAGTATTCCACACAGCCACCACGGTTCTTTAAAACATAGGTTTGATTACATTTCCAGTGCCTACTGGAAAAAACCACCTGGTAGTACAGACAAGGTGCTTCATGATCTGACTGTCCTCTGCCACTTCACCTCCCTCTGCTGTTTCACTAACAGTCTTTGTGACTGCCATGGTAGCTACAGAGCTGGCAGTTTTACCAGGATTATAGGCTCTCTCAGCTTTCAAGCCTTTACACATGATGCATCCTTTGCCTCTAATGGCTTCCTCTTGTCTAGGCAGTGAACTCCTATCATCCTTTAAGAATCAGTTCAGATATAAATTCTTCTCTGAAGCCTGCCCTCAACTACTCCTTGGTAGAATCAGACGGTCTCTCCTCTCTCATTATGCTATGCATACCTTGTCACAGTCTTCTGTGATGGTGCCTGTCACCTCCACTAGCCTGTCAACTTAAACTCAATCCTATCTGAGTCCTTGATGCTTTAGGTGCTCAGTGAAAGTCAGTTGACTATTTCAATGACTAGCCATCAGGGGTACCCAAGGCCCTCACTGGAAGCACTCAGTCATTTCCCACCACTTTTCATCTCTAGAGACTACTACTAGAGATTACATTCTTTGTCCTTCAGATCACGTTTCCAGAATAACACGGATTATAAAATTTATTCTTTCATTGAAGGATTAGACAGTGCCACAGCCCAACTGATCACAAAAGGAAGACATCTGCCTTCATGCTGCTGGATAGCCACAAGCAGGGATTACTTTAACCCGTGGCGTCTCCCTTCCTCGAAGTCCTGGGAATCATGAGCATCAGCTGTAGGAAAGGCCGGAAGTGAAAGGCCGGAAGTGAGGAAGCGGAAGTGGGGGAGGGCGTGAGCTCTCCGGCCTGGTTGGAGGAGGCGGATCAGCTTACAGGGGCCGGGCCTGGTGTTTGAGAGGGAAAAGGCCCAGATGCCAGGCGGCTGAACATTCCCCTCAGGTAGTAGCCTCTCATTTGGGGGTGGGGGTGTGGATGGAGGGGGCCTGGAAGGGTGTTCTCCGACTGCCCATCCCATGCGGGTCCCTACGCCTTGTCAGGGCAGGCGAGAAGGGGACAAGGCCCGCAGGTCTCCCTGAGGGAAGGTCGCTGTTGTGTGAAGGCGTTACGTCACTCCCTCCTTCTAGAAGCTTCTCCAATACCCAGCCTCCCACTCCCACTACACTGCATGCTACCTGAGGGCAGTCACTGGTCTGAGTCGTCTGTGTGGCCCAGTGCCCGCCACACGGCCTGCATGGAACACAGTGGTCATTCTGAAACCATTGTTGAACGAGTTAGGTGATGCCAAGGAGTGGATACAGGAAGCTGATTGCTCTTTACCTTCAGTGCTTTGCGGAGCACGTCATGTCTTTCCCACCTCCCCTTATGCGGTGATTTTTTCCCCTTATGCTGCAGATGGGGAAACTGAGGCTCAGAGAAACCTTAATAGGAAATGGCAGACTAGGACCTCAAATCCATGCCTCCGGAGTCCTAATTAAGAGTAATGAGGTGAGGTACTGAATGCCTGGGTGTGAGCACGTTGTGAGCCTGTAGCGAAGAGTAGCACTTACGCAGCACTTCACTGATGGGACTCAGTGCTTAAGGATCCACCTGCAATGCAGGAGAGTCAGTCCCTGGGTGGGAACATCCCCTGGAGAAGGAGATGGCAGCCCACTCCAGTATTATTGCCTGGGAAATCCTGTGGACAGAGGAAGCCTGGTGGGCTACAGTCCATGGGGTCACAAAGAGTGGGACACGACTTAGTGACTAAACGACGACAGCATGCCATGTACACCAGAGGGTGGAAACTGTGTCTGGTGCTCCTGTTTCTCTGTGTCTTAGAAATGGAGCTTGTCACATGGTAAACTCTGGGAAGTAATAGTTGAGTGATTTGGTGAACACACAGTCAGGACTCAAGTTAGTTTCTCTGCCTCTTGCAGTGTGCTTTTCGTCAAAACAGTAACACCCACTAATGCCCTGGTGATCTCTGTAATCCTTCTTCCAGAACAATCTTGGCCAGAGTTTATTTTCTCCTGAGTTGATCTCATGTCTACAGGCAGAATCTGTATAAACACAAGAGCTGTTCTGTCTTCATAGCACTACCGTAAATGTGTCTTTCCAAAGATGCCTCTTGGTACTCAGCCTCTTAGATGCTGTTGACATTAGTGTCCTAAATCTTTGGATAAAGTCAGTGTAGCTCCTCAATCTCTTATTCTCAATTCTGATATCCAAAAAGTTTTGAAAACCACTTACCCCCGCCCCCAGCTTATCTAGCTACAAGATTTGAACTGAAACAGCCATTCGTCTTTACTTATTACCAATATTTGCAAATTTTTATTGTAGTCATGTTGATGTTTAATTGTTCAGACCTCTTTACTTACCCCAGACCTTTCTGTGGATATCATGTAATATGTAGTGTAGGCATGGAATTACTTTTCAAAAGTTTTTCATACCCTCTCCCCCAATTAAGGTTGAAGTCCATAACTTATCTGGCCTCCAAAGCTTCAGATAAGAGATTGTGGCCCTGTAGTTTAATGTCACTTGGCAACTTAAATAGTCTCCTGTTATTCAGGTAAAGTTGGGGGAGAAAACAGCCTTTATCAAAGAGTTGAGTAAGTGGGTAAATGGAGTAAGAAAATTAAGGGATGTTTTATACCTCATTATTTGTTTATCTTGGAGGTGTTGAAGGGAGAAAGCTCCTTAACTAACTGATGTTTTTAAATGTATGTATCATGTTTTATTATATCTTCCACAAAGCTATATAAAAATAAGTACTCAAGAAATACTTGTTGATTGATTTGAAAATGTTTGCTTAAAACTCTAAAGTTAAAGCTAGATATTAACTCGTTTTAATTCTAGATTCATAAGCAAACATTAGAATTTTACTTGACAATTGCAAGGTTTGATTATATTTTAAACGACATATTTATAACCCAAAGCTGTAGAATAAATTCATGTTTATTCCAAAGCAAAGTCAATCTACAACTTGGTTATTCATGCAACATATTGAGTGCCTGCTAGGTACCTGTTTATGCAGTAGGATTTACTGATAGATAAGATGCTCATGGTTGCTGCTCTCAAGGAGTTTCTAATCTGGTGGTGGAGAAAGCCGAAGAGAAAATGACAAACACGTAATTATACATCCTGATAAGTGTCATGAAGGAAATAAACTGAGTCTGAAAAGAGCATGATGGGAGGACCTAAGTAGTAAGTATGGTGGGTGAAGGCCTCTCAGAGGAGAAAACCCAAATTTACAACATGAAATATCTTACTTCCCTATATATTATAAAGACTTGGATAGCCGGACAGCCAAAATTCAGGTGTGAACATTTATCCTCTTGGGCACTACTTTTGTCTCATATTATATCACTATATTTACAATCTCAAACTTTTGGAGGACTGAGTAAACTGAGCGTTTGCATATAGCCAGGTGTCTAAAACACATAATAAACCAACCTAATTTACAACGAACACAAATGAATTTCTTGTTAGCTTGAGAAGATTTCAAGTAGTAGAATGGTGTGTTATGTATTCTGTGTTCATGTCACAGTGTACTGTATGTTAGTAAATAGTACTAATTCACTTATGTACTGTATGTTAGTAAATAATAATAATTCACTTATCCAGACATTTTTCTTTAGTTTTTTGAATGGTTAAGAATATATTTAATTTTTATAAGTCCAGCACATCCCATTGTAAACTACTCTATTGGATGTAAGGCTATTATGTAGATAATTTTCTGTGGCAGAAACTTCATCTAAGAAAACATTTTTTTAATTTAAAAATGCAGGTTAAGAATAGAAGAAAACCTCGATATTACGATTTTGTCCCTCCAAAATATACATAGGTAGCTATTTGAAAAAGAAAAAAAAAATTAACAACTGTGTTCAATTCTAGCAAGTTATGATTCTAACAAGGTTGTTTTTTTTTTAATAGACTTGTGAAGAAACAGATCAATATTTGTTGCTCCAAGCCAATGTCACAGTACATCGCTGCATTGAGTGAGCTTGGTAGAGGGCAAAAAAGGACAATAGAAAAAGAAAACCCTCATGATTGAAAATTTTAATAGCTTATTGAAACACATTGTAAGTTGAGTTTTCACTGTAGAAGTGAGTCAGATGAAAATGTCTGTATTCAAAGTGCAAACAGGAGAGAAAATCAGAAAATTGTAAAAACGCACAATTTCTCTTTTTCTGTCTAGGGTTGATGATGGTCTCTTTAGGAGAAATCTTAATTAAACAGATACATTTTCTGTCTTATTTATTTGAGAATGTGTTGCACTTTTACCCAAAACAAAAATGATTACTTATTCTCTTATTTTTTAAAACAGAAGTGATAGTTTATTTAGGTTGCTTCTGAAAATTATGTCTTCTTTAAATACATAGAAATTAATCAAGCCTGAGCTAAAAATTAGAAGGTCAAGGAAGAGAAACAAAACTAAAAATAGCAAGTACATTTTTTATGGATTTTTAGCATTTTTATTTAGTATGTGTGCAGTTTCTCTAGTAAAATCTGATTATAGATTGTTGATGCTCATCAGGGAATATTTTTCTAAAGCTGAGTAAAGAAAGTAATTTAACCTTTCCTTCAACTTACCAGCCTTACCAGGACTAAAATATTGGTTTAGGGTGCCGTGGGTTACATGTGGAGTCCACTGAGGACAATTTCTTAATAGCTGATGATCCTCCCTTCTTTTAGATTAACAAGAAAACAGACCATATTTGGATTTGATTCTAATGACTTGTAAGTTCTGAAAAGGATAGAACCAAAGGTCAGTTGATGATTGTAAGACTCAGTTTTCACTTGATTAGTCGCAGGACACAGCATATTTATATGTGACAACAAATCTTGAGATGTCACAGTGCAAGTTCCATTTTCTTGTCCACTGTCCTTGTAATGCTTTATAATAATTTTATTTCTGGCCAAAGAGGTTCAGGGATACTTTTTTTTTTTTTTTTTAAATTTTTGACTGTGCTGGGTCTCTGTTGCTGCACCGGGCTTTCTCTAGTTTTGGTGAGAGGGGGCTATTCTCTAGTTGTGGCGCCTGGGCTTCTCATTGCAGTGGCTTCTCTTGCTGTGGAGCACGGGCTCTAGAGCGTGTAGTCCTCAGTAGTTGTGATACATGGGCTTACTTGCCTTGCAGAATGTGGCATCTTCGCAGACCAAGGATCGAACCCATGTCCCCTGGCATTGGCAGGCAGATTCTTAACCGCTGGACCACCAGGGAAGTCCCAATGATACTTTCAATGGAAACTTTTAGGTCTCGAAAGACCACTTATGTTTCTGTAAATAACATAGGCTAATCCCTCGTGAGATATTTTCCCATATTGATCCTAGGAACATTTATATGGTCCCCTCAGTTCTCACTGACGTACGTGAGGCGCTGATTTGGAAACTACAGCTAGATTTTTCAGACTGAATTGCTCTTCTGGAAACTTTTTAAAAATATTTAACTTATTTTTTTCATGTATTCCTTTGCAGAAAATTGATGCCTTGTCAAGATGGAGATTAGTCATTTGTATTTGGGAGCAGCAGACTTGGGGACCAACTACTTCTCAAGGGTTCTATAAACCAGTGACACAAACAACTATTCTGTTGCTTTCATCCCCCGTCTCACCTTCAGATTTGTCTTACCTATGGCATTCAGGAGGCAAGTGAAAAACTTTGTGAAAAATTACTCAGATGCTGAAATAAAAGTCAGGGAAGCAACTTCTAATGACCCTTGGGGTCCTTCCAGTTCTCTAATGTTAGATATCAGCGACCTGACTTTCAACACAATTTCTCTCTCTGAAATTATGAACATGCTATGGCAGAGACTCAACGACCACGGGAAGAACTGGCGCCATGTGTATAAATCCCTTACCCTAATGGATTATCTCATCAAGAACGGATCAGAGAAAGTTATTCAGCATTGCAGAGAGGGGTACCGTAACCTTCAAACGTTAAAAGATTTTCAACACGTAGATGAAGCTGGAAAAGATCAAGGTACCAGATGAAGAAGTTTATACAGTGTGCTAGTAAAGAGTAAGAGTGTGGGAGGGGGTTACTTTAAAGCAGAGGATGGGGAAAAGTAGTTCTTAAATGTAGGAGCTACTTTTCCTCTGGGACAGTTTGGGTTTCCTGTTTAATCCTTTGTGTTGACTCTTGAGTGCCTTTGAAAACAATGTATATATATTTTTCAAAATGATGTGTGAAACTCACACAGTTAGGTGCCTGATAAAAGGACACCTCGTAGACAATGAACGTAAAAGAGAGATCATGTAGTATTCATCTTTCTCAGCCTGACTTATTTCACTTAGCATAATGCCCTCAAGGTCCATTCATGTTGTCGCACAAGGCAAGATTTCATTCTTTCAGACCTCAAGGGCATTATGCAAAGTGAAATAAGTCAGACAGAGAAAGACAAATATTGTATGATTTCTCTTACATGTGGAGTTAAAAAAAAGAAAAGTTTATAGGTACAGAGAACAGATTAGCAGTTGTCAGAGGCGGAGGGAGGGAAGAAAATGTGTGAACTATTTTTGTTTTAGTCTAAATAAATTGATTTAAAAAATAAAGTGAAAAAAAAAAAACCAAGTACACCAAAAAGATAAAAAGTGGAACTTGAGTTCCTGCTTAATTTACATATGACAAAATAGCAATGAATAATTTTCCATGAGCAAGCTTGATGATTGAAGTCAAAGAACTATGTCCTTGGAGTAAATGTGTTATTTAAGGGAGCTAATCCAAACTATTACCCCTGATACCATTTTATAAAGATACAGGATATCATAATAAGATTTCTTTCATGAGTTAAAAGCTCAGAGTCTGTTATCATATAGGGTTTTCTTTCAACCTGGGGTTGAATCCTGACTCTGCTGCTGCCTAACTGTATATACTAAGGTAATTTATTAGGTTACCTGAGGCCTCAGTTTAGCTCTCTGTGCATTGGGATAATACCAATGTCTGTCTCATAGGATGGTTGTGAGGAGTGTAAATATGTTTGCCTAGTTCTCCCCAGAGGATGTCAGTTCCATGAGGGCAGGGGCTTTGTCTACCTTGCCCATTGCTGGTTCTCAGCAGAAGAGGCACCATCAACATTTATTTGTTGAGAGAGATAATAAATGGAAGAAAGAATATGCAGTGGTCCCAATTTTGTTTAAAAAATTATATTTATGTATATGAGGTTTATTATATAAGAGTTTAACACGTGGTCCTGGTAGGACTAGAGATGATTTTTTTTTTTAATTTTGCTGTTGTGTTTTTTTGTTTGTTTTGGCTGCTCTGCACGGCCTGCGGGATCTTAGTTCCCATGCTAGGGATCAAACCTGCACCTCCTGTAATGAAAGCTCGGAGTCTTAACCACTGGAGTGCCAGGGAAGTCCCTAGAGATGATTTTTATTTTGTTTTATATAAACTTGTATATTTTAAAACACAGTGTATAATTAGACCAAATAAAACTAACATGGCCATGTGAAAAAAAAAAGAACAAAGTGAATAAACCAAGAGGCATGACAACTTAATATAATAATGTCACTGTAATTATAATTAGACTGGAATTTAGTCATAAGTGTGGTAAACTGTTTCCAAAGACTATGGACTCTTCAGAAACTATGATGGGAGTAGTTTTGTGAATACAGAAAATTAGGTCATGAAGTAATATTGTCGGGGGTGGAAGAGAAGTAGGGAAAGGCTGCATAGGCTATTGCGCTGGGATGATTCAGTAGTGCCTGATATTGTTCTGCGGTGGTAAAGAATCAGCACTTCCTCCCATCTCAAGTCAAATTATAATTTGTTGAAGTAATAGCCTTATGAATCATGAGAAGAGGATAAAATTCAGTGCAGTCTCTGTTAAGTATACCTTTTAAAAATAGTCTTTTTTAGAGCAGTTTTAGGGCTACAGAAAAATGATGCAAAAAGTAGAGCTCCCACACCCTTCCCCACCCACACGTGGCCTCTCCTGCTAACATCTTGCACTAGTGTTGCACATTTGTTACAGTCACACCAGTACTGATACATTAGTATTAACTAATAGTCCTCAGTTTACCCAGAGTGTTCTGCAGTTCTGCGGGTTTTGCATGGTGCCATGTGTCTGGCACTCCAGCATTGCGCAGAATAGTTTCCCTGCCTTGAAAGTGCCCTGTGTTCCACCTGTCCATCCTTTCTCCCCTGCCTTGAGCCCTTGGCAGTCACTGTTCTTTCTATTGTTTCTGTACTTTTGTTTTTTCCAGGTTGTCATATAGTTGGAACCATTCCATATGTAGCTTTTTCAGAATTTTTTTTTCTCTTAGCAATACGCTTTTAAGATTCTTCTATATCTTTTATAGCTTGAGAGCTGATTTCTTTCTTTCTTTTTTTTTTTTACTTTAAAAAACAGTTTCCTTGAGACAAAATTCATACACCATACAGTTCACCCATTTAGAGGTCACAATCCTATGACTTTTGGTGTATAATTAATTTTTAAAATTGAGATAAATGTAACATAAAATTTGCCATTTTAAGTGTGTGATTCAGTGGCATTCGTTACATTCACACTGTGGCACAACCATCACCACTGTCTGTTTCCAAACTTTTTCATCACCTCAAACAGGAGCTCTGTAACCATTCAGCAACACTCCCCATGCTAACCTCTAATCTACTTCTTCTGTCTCTAATTTTGCTTATTTTGGGTGCCTCGTAAAGTGGAATCATGGAGTAGTTGTTTGTGTGTGTCTAGCTTGTGTCACTTACCATGTCCGCCAAGTTCAGCCATGTGAGAGGATGTAGCCGAACTTCATTCTTTTTATACTGACTCACATTAATTTGTGGGTACTTAACCACCTTTTGTTCATCTGGTCATCTGCTAATGGGTTCTTGGTTGTCTTCACCTTTTGGCTACTGTGAATAATGCTGCAGTGAACTCCAGTGTACAGGTTACCAGAGTCCTGCTTTCAGTTTCTTTCTTTCGGAAAGTATACTTAGGAGCGGAATTGCCGGGTCATGTGGTAAGTCAATATTTAGCTTTTTGAGGAACCACTAAACTGTTTTTCTTAGCAGCGGCACCATTTTACATTCCCACCAGCAGTGTATTAACAGGAGGATTGCTGTTAACATCCTTGGTAATCCTGTTATTGTTTCATCTTTTTTGTTATAGCCATTCTGCTGGATGTGAAGCAGTATTACTATCTTACCGTGGTTTTAATATACAGTTTCCTGAAGACTAATGATGTTCAGCATCTTCTCACGTCTTCGTTGGGCCATTTATATGTCTTCTTTAGAGAAATGTCTATCCAAATTCCTTGCCCATTAAAAAAAATTTTTTTTCTGAGTTTTTAAAGAGTTCTTTATATATTTTGGATATAAGACCTTTATCTAGATAGGTGATTTGCAGGTATCTTCTCCCATTCTATGTAGATTGTTTTTTTCCTTTCTTGATTAAATTTTGAAAAAGTCCATTTTATCTGTTTTTCCTTTGGTTGCTTGTATTTTGTGTCATAAGTAACAACTCATTGCCTAGTCTAAAGTCACAAAGATTTACACCTATGTTTTCTTATAAGAGTTTTGTAGTTTTAGCTGTTATATTTATCTTGGGTCCACTTTGAATTAATTTTTATATATGGTGGGAGGTAGAGATCCAAACTCATTCTTTTATACCCAGTTGTCTCACTACTGTTTGCTGAAAAGAGTATTCTTTCCTCACTGAATTATATTGACATGCTTACAGAAACCAATCAACCATAGATATTTGGGCTTACTTCTGTACTCTTAATTCTGTTCCATTGATCTATTCATCTATTCTTATGCCTGTGTAGCTTTGTAGTAAGTTTTGAAATAAAGGAATATGGCTTTACTTCCAACTCCAACTTTGTTCTTTTCTGGTATTGTTATGGCTGTTCTGGGTTCCTTGCATTTCCATATCAAATTTAGCATCAGCTTGTCAGTTTCTTCAAAAAAGCCATCTAGAATTTTGTCTGATATTACGTTGAGTCTGAAGATCAATTTCAGGAATATTACCGTATAAATAATATTATTTCCTCAGATTCATAAGCATAAGAAATCATTCCTTTTATTTAGGTCTTTCATTTCTTTGAAACATGTTTTGTAGTATGCAAAGTTTGCAGTATGCAGTAGTTTGTACAAGTTTTCTTTTGTTAAAATTTATTTCTAATTTTTTTTTGGTGCTACTATAAATGAAATGATGGGTTCTTCCGTGGAGGTCTGGTGGTTAAGACTCCGCACTTCTACTGCAGAAAGCATGGGAACTAAGATCTTACACAGACAAAAAAAATAACAAAACCCACAAACATTGTTTTCTTAATTTCTTTAATTTCATTTTCAGATTTTTCATTGTTAGTGTGTAGAAATTCAGCTGGTCATCTGATTTTTGTATATTAATCTTGCATTTTATTACTCTGCTATAATATTTTCTGTAATAACTATTAGCTATAATACTTTTGGGGCATTTTGGTCTTTTTTTTAATACAGATTTCTTTGAATTTCCTACATACAAGATTATGTCATCTGCAAATAGAGATAATTTTACTTCTTCCTTTCCACTCTGGATGCCTCTTATTTCTTTTTCTCTCTTAGTTGCTCTGTCTGAAACCTCCTGTACAATGATGAATAGAAATGGCGAGAACAGACATTCTTGTCTTGTTTCTGATCTTAAGAGCGTTCAGTCTTTCACCATTAAGTATGATGTTCCATCCATCATGTGCTCAGTCGTGTCTGACTCTTTTTCGATTGCATGGACTGTAGCCCACCAGGCTCCTCTGTCCATGGGATTTTCCAGGCAGAATACTGGAGGGGGTTGTCATTTCCCCCTCCAGGGGGTCTTCCCCACCCAGGGATCGAAACTGAATCTCCTGCACTGTAGGCACATTCTTTCCCACTGAGCCAGTGGGGAAGCCCTGAGTAAGCTATTAGAGAAGGGTTTTCATAGATGCTCTCTATGAGGTTGCTGGAGTTCTCTCCTGTTCCTCGTCTGCTGAGCAACTTTCTCAGGATAGGGTGTTGACTTTTGTCAGATGCTTTTTCTGCATCAGTTGATGTTATGTGTTTTCCCTGTTTCCCTTGCATTTTTAGCAGAAATCCCACTTGGTCATGGTGTATGTCCTCTTTTTTTAAGCGCTTATTGTAGGTCTGGTTGAGGCTTGATGATAAAACTGGAGAATATCTTCTTGGGTTTTGAGCATGCTATACTACTTAATCCGGAAATTACAAAGGCATCAGCTTCTATTAGGGTTAAATTTATTATTAAAATTAAATACTAATTAAAATTTTGCAAGCCCAAGAATTAGATTTATTTTTTTCTTTAAGGAGATGATTCAAAACTACAGACATTAACTCTTTCTTTTTTTTTTAATTTTAAATTTATTTTTTAATTGAAGGATAATTGTTTTACAGAATTGTGTTAGTTTCTGCCAAACATCAACATGAATCAGCCATAGGCATACATATGTCCCCTCCCTCTTGAACCTCCCACCCATCTCTCTCCCCATCTCACCCTTCTAGGTTGTTAGAGCCCTGGTTTGAGTTCCCTGAGTCATACAGCAAATTCCCATTGGCTCTCTATTTTACATATGGTAATAAAAGTTTCCATGTTTAGTTCAGTTCAGTACAGTTCAGTCGCTCAGTCATGTCCTACTCTTTGCAACCTCATGGACTGCAGCACACCAGGCCTCCCTGTCCATCACCAACTCCTGGATCTCGCTCAAACTCATGTCTATTGAGTCAGTGATGCCATCCAACCATCTCATCCTCTGACATCCCCTTCTCCTCCTGCTTTCAATCTTTCTCAGCATCAGGATCTTTTCCTGTGAGTCAGTTCTTCACATCAGGTGACCAAAGTATTGAAGCTTCAGCATCAGTCCTTCCAATGAAAATTCAGGGTTGATTTCCTTTAGGACTGACTGGTTTGATCTCCTTGGAGTCCAAGGGACTCTCAAGAGTCTTCTCCAACACCACAGTTCAAAATCATCAATTCTTCGGTGCTCAGCTTTCTTCACAGTCCAACTCTCACATCCATACATGACTACTGAAAAGCCATAGCTGCTACTCTCTGCATACATCACACCCTCCTCCTTCCTTCTTTCCTACCCCCATGTCATAAGTCTGTTTTCTATGTCTGTGTCTGCAGTGAAAGTCCCTCAGTCATGTCCAACTCTTTGTGACCCCATGGAATAGTCCATGGAATTCTCCAGGCCAGAATACTGGAGTGAGTAGCCATTCTCTTCTCCAGGGGATCGTCCCAACCCAGGGATCAAACCCAGGTCTCCCTGATTGCAGGTGGATTCTTTACCAGCTGAGCCACCAGGGAAGCCCTGCTGCCCTGCAAATAATTTCATCAGTACCGTCTTTCCAGGTTCCATATATATGCGTTGCATGTGGGCTAGGTTGCTTCAGTCGTGTCCAACTCTTTGCGACCCTATAGGAAGGTTTCTCTGTCCATTGGATTATCCAGGCAAGAATACTGGAGTGGATTGCCATTCCCTTCTCCAGGGGATCTTCCTGACCCAGGGGTTGAACTTGAGTCTCTTATGTCTCCTACATCAGCAGGCGGGTTCTTTACCACTAGCGCCACCTGGAGTGTATGATATTTGTTTTTCCCCAAGAGTTAGGTTTTAAAAAGGCATAATTTTCTGCATAATGGTGAATGGGGTATAATCATTTTTGTACTTTACACAACAGCTATGTTATTACTGTATTTACCACTATGATGATATCTTTTTAAATGGAAAGAGAGGATCAGCCTTTGCTTTAAAGAGTTTATGAGCTATTTTGAGAAATAAAGTAGATAAGCATACAATTATCAATATACAGAAAAATATATTTATTCATTTATACCTTTTATATGTACAAAGTATCATATGTACGGTTATGTTTGAATACACTGTCTTTCAGATTACCTAACGTTTGAATTTAGGATTAAAGAAATACAGCTGTGCTATGTTGGACTTTATAAATACTCACTTTGTTAGCATCAAGAAAGAAAAAAAAAAAGGCAAGTTAGAAATGAATTGTCAGCAGAAGCATACTACAGTTGACCCTTGAACAACTTGGGGGTTACAGTGCTGACACTGTCCCCCTCCAGTGAACAGTGGAAAATCTGCACATAACTTTATAACCTATTTTCAGTTTCACATTCTCAGGTTCACCCAGCAATGGATTGTATAGTATCATAGTACATATTTCTTGAAAAAAAAAAAATTTACATTTAACTGAACGCACTCAGTTCAAACCCATGTTGTTCAAGGGTCAGCTGCACATTCATTTGTTGATTATGGAAGGCATATTAGTTATTGATTGATAACTGGTACACACTACTAATTTAATAAATATTAATGAAAAACTATTGCATTGGGGAAAATATTACTTATGTCTTATACACTTCTCTTTTTGTGTTCTCTAGTGAGTGTAACATATTAGAATAGTAGCTCTTGAGATAATTCATACATAAATAAATGTATGTGTATATTTAGGGGGTGGATACATGTGTAAAACTTTGTTATTGATGAGATGTGCTGTTGAAATAGTTCAAAACGACTGGTTCTCATGATAATGTCAGGACCGTTAATGTGTTCCCAATCTACCTTTCTACTCATTTCTTTAGTTTTCAATCTAGTGCATTGTATCACCAAGCAATCCTGATATATTATCTGCTTATACACCTCTACTTGTACTTAAGATGTTTCTTCTTACCTGTAATATTCTTTCCTTGATATCTGCTCTTTGAATTCCTATTTAGTCTTCAGATCCTAGCTCAGCAGCATCTTCCTTTGTACCCCACCCCCCCCAACTCTCTTCCTTTCTTCACTAGGCAGAAATAATTGCTACAGCAGTTTATGCATAATATCAGTGGTATTTTTTATAGTGTATCTTATCTACTATGCATATCTGTCCTTATCTAAATTCTGAGGGTATATACCGTATGTTAAACAATTAGTAAATTTTTATTGAATGGAAGTCATAAAAACAGCAAGAGACTTGAAGAAAGAACTGTGATCCTTAAAAAACTGCTTGATAAGAATGATTTTGTTCAATCAGAGAAGAAAAAAAGCAGAGTGAAATCTGTAGGGAGAAAGTAATCATGGAGAAATTGTAGTGACCCAAGTAATCTACAGCTGGATCCTACCCTAGATACAGGTGATCAAGAAGAGACCAGAGAAGAGATAAAAGTAGAAGGTATTATAGAAAAAAGTCTTTTTTTTCCTCCATGGTCTTTATATGTGCTGTTCCCTTTGCCTGGAGTCCTCAGATGCCTGCAGTGCTTTCTGCATCCTTCAGATCTCTGCTCAAAACGTCATCTTATTAGTGCAGGCTTCTGTGCTGTGCTGTGCTGAGTGGCTCAGTCAGGTCTGACTCTTTGTGACCCCCATGGACTGCAGCCTGCCAGGCACCTCTGTCCATGGGGATTCTCCAGGCAAGAATACTGATGTGGGTTGCCATGCCCTCCTCCAGGGGATCTTCCTAACCCAGGGATCAAACCCAGGTCTCCTGTGTTGCAGGTGGATTCTTTACCAGCTGAGCTACTAGGGAAGCCCACGCAGACTTCTAGATCTACCCTATTTACAAAAAAGCAGCCCTGCCCACTCTTTGCGCTGATATGTTTTGCACCTTTAATTTTCTTTTTCTTCATGATATTTCTTATCAGATGTTGGTATGTTTTATCTTATTATTTATGATGTATCTTCCCATACTAGAAAGTAAGGTTCATAAGGACAGGAACATTCTGTGTCTGCTTTGTCCAGGCTTCATCTCCAATGTTACAACAGTGCTTATCACAAAGAACATGCTCAATAATTAATAATAGTGATACTACTGGGGACAAAAGTTGAGAAAACAAGTCAGAAAAGGTGGGAAATGAGAGAAGCTTATTTGGAAATAGTACGTTAACATTTTCAAATAATGTTTCAATATGGTTTTATTCAACCTCCAGACAGCTTTTCAGGTGAAGTAAATTTAAAGCAATGAATCAAATTGTTTATCTCAAAACATTTAAAATAAATACATGACTTTTAAAACCTGTACCTCAGGATTCGACGAACTCTTGGAAAGCGTTTTCTGCCTCTTGCTGGTTGTGGAAGCATTTTCCCTGCAAAAAGTTTTGAGATGCTTGAAGAAAGTCAGTTGGCAAGAGGTCAGGTGAATATGGCAGATGAGGCAAAACTTTTTAGCCCAATTCATTCAACTTTTGAAGCATTGTTTGTGTGATGTGTGATCGGGTGTTGTCGTGGAGAAGTGGACCCATTCTACTGGCCAGTGCTGGCTGCAGGCACTGGAGTTTTCAGTGTATCTCATCGATTTATGAGCATACTTCTCAGAGGTCATGGTTTCGCTGGGATTCAGAAAGCTGTAGTAGATCAGGCTGGCAGCACACCACCAAACAGTGACCATAACCTTTGTTGGTGCAAATTTGGCTTTGGGAAGTGCTTTAGAGCTTCATCTCGGTCCAGTCACTGAGCTGGTCGTCGCCGATTGTTGGATAAAATCCACTTTTCATTGAATGCCACAATCTACTTGGGAAATGGTTAGCTGTTGTTGCATAGAATAAGAGAAGATGCTTCAAAATTATTTTTTTTTCATTTTTGATCAGCTCACGAGACACTCACTTAAGGAGTCTTTTTCACCTTTCCAGTTTGCTTCAAATGCCAAATGACTGTAGAATGGTCAATGCTGAGTTCTTTGGCAGCTTCTCATGTAGTTGTAAGAGGATCAGCTTTGATGATTGCTCTCAGTTCGTTGTTGTCAACTTCTGATGGCCAGCTACCACACTCCTCATCTTCAAGGCTCTCGTCTCCTTTGTAAAACTTCTCAGATCACCGCTGTACTGTGTGATCATTAGCAGTTCCTGGTTCAGATGTGGTGCTCATGTTGCAAGTTGTCTCTTCTGCTTTACGACCCATTTTGAACTCGAATAAGAAATGTGCTCAAAATTGCTTTTTGTCTAACATCATTTTCATAGTCTAAAATACGTATAAAATGCAGAGCAAGTGATAAGTCATTAGCAAAAAATCAAAAAGCAAAAAATACACATTAAAATACTGTAAACATAACCACATTTATTTAAGAATATATTCCAATATCAAACAGTATATTTCAACGATGCAAAACTGCAGTTACTCTTGCACCAACCTAATAGTTCACATGGCTAGTTAGTGACAGAGCCAGGATTACCAGAGTCTAGCCAGAGTCTAGGTGTTTCGGTTTCAGAATCCATGTTCTTAAGTACTGCAGAGATTGGTGAATGAATGAATGATATTATCCCCTTCCTCCTGATGCTCGTCACACTTCTACTCCGTCTTGTCAACATGTGTCTGTCTCCAGACTTGACCAAGCATTTAACTAGTTACACATAGCAGATAGGAAGGACCTAAGAACTGAACTAGCTCTGTTCACTAATCTGGAGCAGGAGCTGAGCAGTTTATCCCTTTTTGCATGTTTCAGAGTTATTTATCTTGTACCATTTTATGATATTTATCTTATACCATTCAAAGATGGTATAAGAAGTGTACCCCTTGTACTCTTTACTTGCAGCTCTCATGGCTTAAAAAGTCCTTCACTCGCAGGAAGCTCAAATCTGGTGTTCTGTGACAACCTAGAGGGGTGGGATGGAGTGGGAGGTGGGAGGGAGATTCAAGGGGGAGGGGACATATGTACTCCTATGGCTGATTCACGCTGATGTATGGCAGAGACCAACACAATATTGTAAAGCAGTTATCCTCCAATTAAAACAAAAATGCTTCACTCAAGTGTAACTAATTTGGGCAAGTAACTTGATACAGCTAGCGTGACTGGCCAGTTTTCTTTTATCTTTGATTTAGGGCCCATTACAGGTAAGGCTCAAACTCATCAGAAAAGATGCCTTGTTTCCGTAGTTGATTCAAGAGTCCTGAATCTCCTTGACATCCTCAGGAAGAGTGTACCATCCTCTCCTTTATGTCCACAGTGTCTGTATACCTCTGTCAGAGTGCACTGATATCCATGTCTGTATCCCTTACAAAACTTGAATTTCTTTTCTTTTTTTTTAAAAAAATATTTCATTATTTTTGGTGTGTTGGGTCTTAATTGTGGCTCTTGAGATCTTTGTTGCAGCACATGGGCTCCAGTAGTTGTGGCGTGTGGGCTCAGTTGCCCTGCGGCATGTGGGATCATAGTTCCCTGACCAGGGATCGAACCCACATACCCTGCATTGGAAGACACGTCCTTAAACACTGAGCCACCAGGGAAGTTCCCCAAACTTGAATTTCTTAAGGGCGATAATAGTGTTCCTAGTACTTAGTACGATGCCTGGGTGTAGGATCACCCAATAGGTATTTGGTGAATGGATGATTAATACCTTTATATATTTATACTTTCAGCAAATTTATAGCAATTGACTTTCTTTTAGGAATATAAAAACTATAAAAGTGATAACTGACTCCTTTAATAATAATATTTTCCATTTCTTTACTATAAATTATTTTTAATGTATATTTTTAATGCTAACAGTGCTTTATTGAGATATAATTTATGTACTTTAAAACACAGGGATCTTAAGTGTACAGTTTGGCAAATGTTGATAAACATATCCATCACCCACTCAAAATAAAGAACATTTTCATCATCCCAGAAAGTTCCTTTATTACCCTTTCCAGTCAAGCCTCCCTTTTTCCTAGAGGCAAGGGCTGTTTTATTTCTTTCACCATATAGATTGGGCTTCGCTGTGCCTCAGTGGGTAAAGCCTGGGGGAAGCCTGGCATGTTGCAGTCCACTAGGTTGTAAAGAGTTGGGCATGACTGAGCAACTGAACATTTCCCATGAAGTGATGGGATAGGATACCACAATCTTAGTTTTTTGAATGTTGAGGTTCAAGCCAGCTTTTTCACTCTCCTCTTTCACCTCATCAAGAGGCTCTTCTGTTCCTCTTCGATTTCTGCTATTTGGGTGGTGTCATCTGCATATCTGAGGTTTCTGATATTTCTCCCAGCAATCTTGATTCCAGCTTGTGAAACACAAATGTTTCTTAAGTTTCTCTTAAGAGAACAAAGATAGTTTTGGCCTTCAAGGATATTGTACTCTAATGGAGGAAAAAGACATTTATCACACAGACAATTACAAACCGTGGAAGCCTCTGAAAGACAGGTGTTGGTGCTGTGAGTGTGTGAAAGTGAGTGAAGTTGCTCAGTTGTGTCCGACTCTGCGACCCCATGGACTGGCGCCTACCAGGCTTCTCCGTCCGTGGAATTTTCCAGGCAAGAGTACTGGAGTGGGGTGCCATTGCCTTCTCCAGTGAGTGTGTGAAGGTGGGTCTAATGTGACCAGTGAGGCCCTGAGATACGTGTAGGGTGAGGCGGAAAGGAGTTGTTATCTCTCAGTGGGAGGCTTTTTTGAAGAAGCGAAATCTGGGCTGTTCCCTCTGCCAGGAGCTCTTCCCGTGCAGGTCTGCGCAGCTGGCTTTTTCTTGCTGTTTAAGCCTCAGCTGATCTGTAACTTCCTCAGTAAGACTTTCCTTGACCGCACCCTGAATTGATGTTAGCACATCTCTCTTCTTCATTTCCTGTGAAACATGAATTTTTATCTGAAATTATCTTCGTAAGGGACCTTGTCTGTCTTTTCCTCACCAGTGCCCCCACTGCTTAGAATATTTCCTGAAACTTACAGTGTACAGGAAACGGTTAAAGGACTGCGTAAGTTAACGTTCTTGAGAATTACCTGTTGCATCGTTGATCTAGAGATTTGCATGTTCTCATCCTTTGAGTTTGCGAGGATTGTTCATACTGGCTTTTTCCTCATTCATTTTTCTGTCCTGTTGATCCTCCTCTCACTCCACTGTGTCTTTTTTTTATTTTATTTTATTTTCTAGTTTTATTGAGATGTATTTGACATATGGGACTTCTGAGGTAGTACTAGTGGTTAAGAACCCACCTGCCAGTAGCACTGTTTAAGATATACAGCATACTTAACGTACATCGTTAAATGATTACCACCATAAGTTTAGTGAACGTCCCTCATTTCATATGGGTACAAAATTTAAGAATTTTTTTTTAAACTTCTTATTTTATATTGGGGTAAAGCCAATTAACAAACAACGTTTTGATAGTTTCAGATGAACAGTAAAAGGACTCAGCCATACATATACATGTATCTGTTCTCTCGCAAACTCTCCTCTCATCCACGTTACCACACACCATTGAGCAGAGTTCCATGTGCTATACATTAGGTCCTTGTTGGTTCTCCATTTTAAATGTTACAGTGTGTACATGTCCATCCCAAACTCCCTAATTATCCCTTCCCCCATCCTCTCCCCTACCACAGCCCAGCAACCATAATTTTCTTCTCTTAAGTCTGTGTCTGTTTCATAAGTTCATTTGTATCATTTTTCTTTAGATTCCATATATAAGGGATGCCGTATGGTGTTTCTCCTTCTCTGACTGACTGACTTCGCTCAGTATGACAATCTCTAGGTCCATCAGTGTTGCTGCAAATGGCGTTATTTCACGCATTTGAATCCACTGTGCCTTTCTAATGGGGGTTGCCAATGGTAGCATCCTACTCTCTGCCATAGCGACAGGCAGGTGACTTTCAAGCTGGGCCACTCAGTGTCATTCTCCTGGAATTTTCAAATTTGAATAAATGAAGACGGAGACTTCTCAGGTGACACAGTCTGAGGTATGAGTATGGAGTGTCTGTGGCCTTGAAGAAGCGGACCTGTGAGAAGAGAAAAGGCATCGCAGAGTGGGGCAGAGGTGGTTGGGTGAGGTGCTGGCAGTTTTCTAGTCTCTGCTTCCTTTGTATCTGTAGCCGAGTTGCAACCCCTGATTTTCCCACAAGCAGTTCAAATTGAGGTTCTGTCACTAATGACCAAAAGATTCCCAATGAAATGGTATATAGCTTTGTTTTGTTTTCGCCTTCATCTCGACTGACAAGCTTTCCATCTTGATGTGTTTTATGTAGTATCTGGGTGTTGGCTGGGTGTTGATCTGTTGCGTAGCTTAATTTCCTATTTCAGAGAATCTGTTTTCTCTCTCCTCCCCTCTCCTCTCTCTGTCTCTCTGTCTCCCTCTCCTTCTCTCTCCCCCTCTTCAGTCCCCTTCACTGTTCTCCCTTTTTCAAACACAAAGCAGTTGCTGCCCAACTATTTTCAGTACTCTTCTGTTTTAGTTTGTTGTTGTTGTTTAGGTGCTAAATCGTGTCTGACTCTTTCGTGACCCCATGGACTGTAGCCCTCCAGGCTCCTCTGTCCATGGGATTTCCCAGGCAGGAATACTGGAGTGGGTGGCCATTTCCTTCTCCAAGGGATCTTCCCAACCCAGGGATCGAACCCATGTTTCCTGCATTGGCACACAGATTCTTTACCACTGAGCCCCCAGGGAAGCCTATTATATTTTAGTACTATGTATTCATCCTTTTCAGAAATGTATTGGTAAGAAGCAAGTAGATGCCATCTTATTACTATTGTTATTATTTACCTCGTCATTGAAGCAGGTTTATTGGGTTCTTGAATCTTTTGACTTTCAACTCTGATCCTTTAAAACATCCAGGTTCCTACTCTCCAGTATCTTGGGGATGATGGGAGGTGGCTAGGGCAGTGGGAATCCTTGAATGGGAAGCTCACTTCGGGATGATTTCTTTCCAATTTTCTGTGAAGTGTTGTGGCCTCACTGTCCTGATGCTGCAGACTGCTCCTCAGGAGGGAGGCCTGAGGCTGTGGGGAGAAGCCCCTCATCCTTGTGTTTGACATTCTGCTCAAGAGAGCTGCTTCTCCCTTTGAACTATTGCAGCTGTCGTCAAAGCCACCCATCCATGCAGACTCCGAGTAGAATGTTCCACATCTGCCCCATAATTTGTAGTTCTAACCTTTTCCAATTAGGAAGGTTCTAAGAAATTATTTCAGGCCAAATAACTTTCTCAGGCAGCTAAGTTGTAAATTGCAACCTGTATTTTTCATCTGTCTGGCTCCATTTGCATTGCATCAAGAAGAAAATGGAGACTTTTTGGTAATTTTCTCCTTTATTGATTCATTCACTCAGTAAATATTCATTAAGTATTTACTATGGGCTTCCCTGATAGCTCAGTTGGTAACAAATCTGCCTGTAATGCAGAGAGCCCAGTTTGATTTCTGGGTCAGGAAGATCTGTGGGAAGAAGGGTTAGGCTACCCATTGTGGTATTCTTTGGCTTCCCTTGTGGCTCAGTTGGTAAAGAATCCGCCTGTAATGTGGGAGACCTTGGTTCAATCCCTGGGTTGGGAAGATCCCCTGGAGAATGGAACAGCTACCCACTCCAGTATTCTGGCCTGGAGAATTCCATATAATGTATAGTCCTTAGGGTCACAAAGAGTCGGACACGACTAAGGGACTTTCACTTTCACTTACTGTGTGCCAGTCATTCTTCTAGACACTAAAGAGTCTCTGCCCTCATGGAGCTTGTATTCTAGGTGAGAAACCAATAAACAAGTAAACAGACACCTATATAGTACAGTATTAGGTAGTGCTCAATGCCAATTTGAAAAATGAAATAAATAATGTAGTGCTTTCAAAAGAAAAATCCAATAGCATATTTAAGATGAAAAATGTAATGCCAATGTATGATGTGATTTCATCATATGCTTACTTCTTAAAGTGTAAGAATAGGAGTATAGTCATTGACAATTCTAATGAAATTTGGATTTCCCTCTACATTTGCTAAAGGTTTTTACACTTCGCTTATTTTTTCTTAGAATAAAATTTTATGGTAGCCTTTATTAAAATTTTCTAAGCCAATTAATGTATTTTTCAGGTTATTATATCCGGGAAAAGTCAAAACAAGTTATAACGTTGCTGATGGACGAACAGTTGCTGCATAGAGAGAGGGAAGTAGCGTGTCGGACTAGACGGCGTACCTCCTACTCTATGACATTTCCTAAAAGATTACCTGGTACGGGTAACTCACCAACAGCGTGTGCTTCTGCCCCTACACCAGAAATTCCTGTTTCAGAGAAGAAGAACAAGCTTCTTAAGGTTGCACGGCTACATAATAAAAGTGCGTATAATGGGCATTGGCCTAAAGTACAATAGATATCATTTAAGAACAATTAAAAAGTAGAAAACATTGGGTTTTAGTACTGAAGTATTAATGCTATATCAGTAGTACTGTTACTACATGAGACATCCTACTGTAGACAGTGGTGAAGGATACTGTTCAGTAGACGATTTTATGACTGTCTGAATGCAGTTATGTGGGATGCAAATAAAACGTTTTTGAGCTTTAAAGGTATTGATCTAGTACTATCCTATTTGGCATCCTGATTGAGTTTTAAGACGCTAATCATAACTGGAGATGATGGAGCACTGTGTTCGGAGACTGGGGGTCTGGGTGTGCGCACATTCACATTCTCTGATCCTCCAAATCAAGACACTGACATTGAAAAACGTGCCTCCAAATTCTGAGAATGCTCTAAAACTCTTCTAGGAAAGTTCCCTGTGTTATATAACCCTTTCCTTTACCTGAAACTTTAAATCTGGACCGCTGAAAACTAGTTCTTAGAAAAGAAGGCACTTATTTATAACGTTTTAATAGAGATCAGAAAGAAAAGGCAGTTATCTTTTCTACTGAATTTGCTGAAACATAAAGGGAAATCCCATGGACAGATGAGCCTGGCGGGCTATAGTCCACGTGGTCAAAAAGACTCGGACACAACTTAGCGATTAAGCAACAACAAAGGAATGTCATTTTGCTCTAATTTCTCCAGTATAAACCCTGTTAATAAATTGTGTGTAAAGAATGGACAGTTTGAAGAAGCAAAAACATTAGTGAAGTGTGACTTAGGTAACTGGCCCTTGAAAGCAGCTTCACTTTGTGCCATAGTGAGGGGCATAATAGGGGTAACACATACATATGTTATGTATATATATGCGTGTTACATATGTTATGTATATATATGTGTGTTACATATGTTACATATATATGTTACATACATATAGGAGCACACAGTTGAAAACATTTTCAAACACCTGCCTGCCAGCTTTATCATGTAACCATATTAAGCAAGATATTGAAAGAGAGACATTCCAGGTGTCAGTTAAATATTGAAAATTTAAAATGTTAATATTAATGCCAGTACAAAACAATCCTGCTAAAAATCGTTAAAGTATAATACTATTCTGACAAGTCAAGAGTTCTCAAATGTTCACTCCATTTGTACTGGTGTGGACAGGGCAGTTGAAAGATAGTAAAAGAGGTGGGGATTATAATTATAATAGTATTAATAAATACCAACCAAATACTTCTAAAAAGTAGTGGAACCTCTTTCTTTGGGGACCTGGTCCTTTGAAATAAATCTTGAAAGAGACACATTCTGAAATTTTCTCATAGAAGCCTTAAATTCAAACTGATACCTAAAATGAAGTAACAGTAAAATAACCAATTATGACTCACCTGGAGTTTCTGCATCCCTTTTGCTACTTCTCTGTTACCATTTTTGTTCTTCCTTCTTCCATTTGCTTTCCTCTTCCTTTCTTTCATTATAAATGTATTTATTAAATTTATAATTTGAAGTTTGGATATCTAGCAGAACTTTGGAGCGATAGCAGTGAATAAAACAAAGTCCCTCTCATCATGTAGCAAATATTCTAGTGACAGAGATAAATATTAAACACACATAAGTAAAACATGTAAAATACTGTGTCAGATAGTGTCAAGTCCTATAAAGCAAAGGGAAGCAGTGACAGGGCAGAGAGGGACAGGAATGGCTTTATTTTAGGTCAGGTAGTGAGGGAGGTTAGAGAAGGCAATGGCACCCCACTCCAGTACTCTTGCCTGGAAAATCCCATGGATAGAGGAGGCTGGTAGGCTGTAGTCCATGGGGTCGCTAAGAGTTGGACACGACTGAGCAATGACTTCCCTTTCACTTTTCACTTTCATGCATTGGAGAAGGAAACGGCATCCCACTCCAGTGTTCTTGCCTGGAGAATCCCAGGGACGGGGGAGCCTGGTGGGCTTCTGTCTATGGGGTCGCACAGAGTTGGACACGACTGAAGTGACTTAGCAGCAGCAGCAGTGAGGGAGGTTCTTTTGGAGGAGGCAGAGATTTAAACAGAGACTTGAATGAGGTGAGGGAACTGTCCAGGTATATCTGGGATCTTTGGGCAGAGGAAACAGTGGTGCAAATCTCTGAGATGAGAGAAAGCTTGGCACCCTTCACCGTCAACTCAGGAGATGAATCCCTAAACTGCTGCAGAAGTAGCTCAACTCTGAGCCATTTTTGTGATTCATATAAGAAAATCTAGCTTATTGCCTTACAGTCACTGCTTTTTTTAAACCCAAAATGATATTTCCCAGCTTTATAATAGCTTATTATTCAACTAGACTGAACTCTGAATACCTTTTGACTATTTAAAAAAATCAATCTACCTGCAAATGAAGTAGTTTTGCTACAATTCATTTTTTTCATACTACAAACATGTATTGAGTATCTGCGTACTATGTGTCAGACACTGTTGGCTAGGCCTGGTAAACAAATTGGGTGTATTTCTGCTCTCACAGAGGTTATATCCAGTGATGAACTTTCAGTCCGTTTCAAAAAAAGATGTTCAAAAAGAGTTTTGGTGGATGACAACATCACTGAAGTACATTTGTAGTGAAAATTTAAAGTAAATATTGAATTTTTACATATAAAAGCTGTAGTAAGTTTGTTAAAAAATCTGTTACATAATTTTAAAATTTCATTTATCATCACTGTGTATCATATGCATACAAAGGGGATATATAGAAGTGTGAGTTTGTGTTCAAAAAAGAGAAATTGGATTAAGTAAGCTTAGCAATACTAACCATATCCATGTAGGCATTTGAATCTGAAACTGTATTTTAAAAGAAGAAAAAAAACTGGTAATTTGCCTGGGCCTGGGGAAGATAAGAAAGTTTATTAGGAGGCATTATTAATGGAACAGGAAAAACAGCAAATGATAACTTGGAGATGTGTGGATCAGTTAAAATTAGGGGCACCCATGAGGGACAGTACTAGGGCCACAAAACTGGTAGTGGTGTAAACATAGTAAGAACTTCTCTCTTCTAAAAATAATCCAGAACTAGGTATTCTAGGACCAGTATGGCTGTTCATGAAGACTTTCTGTCTTGTTGTTCCACCAAACTCACCATGTAACTTCCACTTTATGGTCCAAGATGGCTGCTTGCCTCCAGCCATTACATCTGCCTTCTAGCCAGTAGGAAGGAGGAAGGGTTGAAACTATGAATGCCCCTTCCCTTTAAGGACATTTATGGAAATTGCCTGTAACGTTTTGGCTTATGTACTCTTATTGTTTAGCACTTAGTTACATGGACGCTCCTAGCTTCAAGAAAGGCTGAGAAACGTAGTCTTCATATAACAGCCATGTACCCAAATGAAAGGAAATCTGTTGTTAAGGAAGAAGGAGAGAATAAATATAGGGGACAACAAATAGTCCCTACCATAGTGGAAAAGAATACAAGAAATGAATTAACCATGGTAATACATGGTTGTCAGATTAAATGGAATAGAAAATATAAATTTTAATATGCAGAAAAATGTGGGCAGATAGTTGAGAGTACTCCACACAGTTTATAAATACAGTTTATGAGCAGTATTTGGAAATTTCAGTTTGATACAACTAGCAACTAGGATCCATTGTAGGCCTTGGAGAACAGAAGGGATGTTCAGCTTAGTCACAGAACTTAGCTTTCTTATTACTGAAAACAGCTGTTGGTGGAAGATAATTCTTATTGCTCTGTGTAGAAATGAAGGAGCTACAAATTGGAGGGAAGCTTTCTAGGGGACAGTTGTTTCAATCTAGGACCCACTCAAAGGTTATTGAAATGAGGAAAAGGTAATGTTTGAAGACAGACTATAGAGAGGGAATGGATACATAGATGATACATTGAAGAAGAAAGAAATCGAAAATGACTCTAACATTCGAGTCAGAGAAAATGAAGGCAAGTTATAGTTTCATAAGGGTAAATTTCCATCAGAAGGAATTTGAAGATGCTTCTGAATTATTTAGTTATAATGAAATGTAAAATTGGATGCATTGCTGGAAATCTGATACCCTGGCTTTAGGCTCCTGAGCTAAAACAGCTGTGCCTCACTTCTTTGTGATGAATTAGCAAGGGAAAAAAGATACTTTAGAGAAGGTGTTATACACACATCGCTGCTTCTACTCCGTTTTTCCTATTCCTGGATGTTTTCATGTTTTAATTCTGGTGGATAGCTTGGGTGTTTTTTGTTTAGATGATTTTGTTGTTTGAAGGAAGAGATGAGCTGAAGGATAAGTGCTGCTTGATGGCAAGACAGAAAGCTATATAAAGCACAGTGATAACTCAGCTTTTCTGAGCTGTAAGCATCAGAGTTAGGGCCTTTCCTTAGAGGTAATAATTATAAAAACTATCACTGGAGACATTGCTTACAACCAGACCAGCAAAGCATTACCTCTGTGGATCATCCAGTCTTCTATAAAGAGCTCTTTAGTGGTACTGTTCTTTGCAATGGAACTTTACCTATATCAGAGGATTACTCTGGCCTGTGGTAAATGTAATAACATTTCACATCATGGAAATATTTCCCTAAAAATTGCATATGATTCCTGTTGAACCAAAAGTTAGAATTCAAAGCAGTTGTCATACTTTAATAAGCAAAAACACCCATGTTGGACTTCCCTGCTGTCACAATGGATAGGAATCCGCCTGCCAATGCAAGGGGCACAGGTTCGATCCCTGGTTTGGGAAGATTCTACGTGTTGCAACTAAGCCTGTGTGCCACAACCACTGAGCCTGTGCTCTCAAGCCTGCGAACCACAAGTCCTGAGCTTGTACACCACAATTACTGAAGCCTGTGTGCCTAGAGCCCATGCTTCACAGCAAGAGAAATCACTGCAGTGAGAAGCCCACGCACCACAACTAGAGAGTGGCCCCAACTCGCTGCAACTAGAGGAGCCCGTGCAAAGCAGTGGAGACCCGCCAGAAAGACAGATAAACAGTACATGAATCAAAAGCAAACAGAAAAACCACCAGCATTTTCCCACAGTGAACTTTATATTTATGGAGAGTTGTAGAGCCATACTTGGTGGCTTTATCACATACAGTCTCAATGGCAGAGTATATGGTTCAAGTGTGGTTGCTACTAAGACATTTACACTGATGAACATTTAAGCAGTGATTTTTTTTTAAATTTAAAAATAAATATACAAAAAAGAAACAGCAGCTTATACCTCTACCACCCTAAACCAACCACTATTAACATCTTAGAATATTTGCTTCTAGTCCTATTTTTTTTCTTCTTTTGTTTCAGAAAAACCACCTTATTCTTGTAAAAGAAAAAAAAAGAAAAATAGACCCATTGTAAAGAATTAATCACTTCCAATACAATCATTCAGAAATAGCCATAATTAATATCAGATGAGTGTAAATTCTAGGCATCTTGCTATCCATCCATCCATACAAATACGTATGAAGATGAATAACTAGAGAGAAATTGTTTTTATAAAAATGGAGTTATGCTAATGCTAAGTTTCACTGACAATATTTCAGGTCTACTGTGGTAATAATACTTATGAGGAGCTCCAAGAAAGTCATTTACTGAACAATAATTAAAGACTAGAAATGATATACTGAGACATTTCTGGACTCACCAGAGGTATGGGAAGTCTCCAAGGATCTTCTAAAAATTTAAATTAATAATGAAATATATATATATTTTTTTATGGAAAGTCTAAAAAATGGTAAGCATCAGTTGTCTCCAAATTGCAACAAATTTAGTGGAGGGTTTCTAAAGCCTGGTACTATTGACATTTTAAGCCAGATAATGCTTTGATGTGGGGACCGCCCTGTGCATGTAGGTTGTTGAGCCTTATCTCTGGCCTATACCCACTAGATGCTATTATCTCACACCCCTTCCTTTTGCGAGAACCAGAAATGTCTGCAGATGTGGTTAGATGTCTCTTGGGGACAAAAGTTGCCCCAAGTTGAGAATCACTGATTGACTACATTTAAAATCGAAGTCCCAAAAGGATTTTAAACATGGAGTTTGATTGACTAATTCCAAAACTCATCTGAAAGGAGCAAAAGGTCAGGCATATCCAAAATGTTCCTGAAGAAGAATAAGATGGAGGGCTCGCCTTTCTAGATCACACAAACAAAGAGCTCTGATCGTGGCAGTGTGGTGGTGATGCAGGGATAGGTGCGTGGCCAGTGGAGCAAATGATAGAGGCCTGGAAACAAACCTGTACAGCTGTGCCATCTTAGTGTATGCCAGAGGTGGTGTTTCACATTGGTGGGGGGAGGAGGAACTGCTTAACAACACCAGGACATTCATTTATCCATGTTGGAAAAAGTGAAATTAGGTCTCTGTCTCATATTGTGCACAAGAATGTGTGTGTGTGTGTGTGTGTGTGTGTGTATGTTAGTCACTCAGTCCTGTCTGACTCTGTGCAACCTCATGGACTGTGGCCCACCAGGCTCCTTTGTCCATGGGATTCTCCAGGCAAGAATACTGGAGTGGGTTTCCATTCCCTTCTTCAGGGGATCTTCCCTAACCCAGGGATCAAACCCAGGTCTCTAACATTTCAGGCAGATTCTTTACCACCTGAGCCACCAGGGAAGCCCACACAAGAATGTATCCTGGTGGAATTAAGGACTTAAAAGTGAAAAAGCAAAACTTCAGAATGTTTAGAAGAAAATATAGAATATCTTTTCCACATTGGAATAGGGAAAAGTGAAGTCGCTCAGTCGTGTCCGACTGTTTGTGACCCCATGGACTGTAGCCCACCAGGCTCTTCCGTCCGTGGGAGTCTCCAGGCGAGAATACTGGAGTGGGTTGCCATTTCCTTCTCCAGGGGATCTTGCTGACCCAGGGATCAAACCCAGGTCTCCTGCATTGCAGACAGACATTTTAACCTCTGAGCCACCAGGGAAGCTGGCTTGGAATAGGGAAGGATTTCTTAAACCAAAAAAAGAGCAAACTATTAAATACTATTTTTTAAAGTATTTGTAAATTTGACTACTGTGGTAGGCAGAATTCTGTAAATAGACCTCAATGACTCTTGCCTTTATTGAATCCCCTCTTTTGAATAACCCTCTTTTGAGGATAACCTGTGAATTATGATGAATTATCACTCCCATGATTACGTTACATTATATGTCAAAAAAGGGAGTATTCAGGTGGGCTTAATCTAATCACACAAACCCCTCACACAAACCCCTTATAGGCAGAATTTTCTCTTGACTCGATGATCCCCCACCTTTTTGGCACCAGGCACCAGTTCTGCGGAAGGCAGTTTTCCATGGGGAGGGGATGGTTCAGGCAGTGATGAGAGTGATGGAGAGCAATGGAGAGTGGCAGCTGAAGCTTCACTAGCTTACTCACCTCCTGCTGTGCAGCCTGGTTCCTAACAGAGCAGGGCTTGGGGCACCCTGCTCTTGCTGGTGTTAGAAGAAAAAGTCAGACAGGTTCCAAGAGTGAGAAAGATTTGATGCACCCTTTCTGACTGGAGAAGGAAATGGCAACCCACTTCAGCACTCTTGCCTGGAAAATCACATGGACAGAAGAGCCTGGTAGGTTACGGTCCATGGGGTAGCAAAGAGTCGGACATGACTGAGCAACTTCACTTTCACTTGCGCGCTTGAAGATGTGCGCGCTCAGCCACTCAGTCGTGTCCGACTCTTTGTGACTCCCCTGGACTGTAGCTCGCAAGGCTCCTCTGTCCATGATATTTCCCAGGCAAGAATACTGGAGTGGGTTGCCATTTCATACTCCAGTGGATCTTCCCTGTCCGGGAATTGAACCTGCGTCTCCTGCATTGGCAGATAGATGCTTTACCACTGCGCCACATGGGGAGTTTGAAGATGTAGTGATAAGCAGTGTAGGTGGCTTCTAGAAACTGTCCCTCTGAAGCATTTGTCCTGAGTAAATATAGTAGTAAAGTGAAATCACAGAGGTGGTGTCTGTAGTGGATGCTGTGGTGTTTCCCAGATTCCTGCTTCAAAATCAAGGTGCTTGTTCCGTCAGCTGCTGGGGGACCTGGCGCCCAAGGGGTCTTGGCTGAATTCTCTTTAAACTCACAACAACTGAAGAAAGCCTCTCTGCCTAAAGTTCTGCCCCATCCCTGAAAGAACCTGCTTTCAATGACTTGTGGATGTGGGCCAGCCACCTTGCTTCAAGGCAGGACAACTGTGAAGAGCTATTCCAGCCCCAGAGCTCCCAGGAGGATTGGCCAAGACCTCTGTTGCAAATGCATTGCAGTTCAGTTTCTCCCTTGGCCCAGGCCTGCCTCCCTCCCTACTCTAGATGTGGTTTCTGAGAGTGCTTCCTAATGAATCCCCCTCATACAAATGTGAGTCTCAAAGTCTGTTTCCTGGGGAACCCAACCTACAGTAGTGACTTTGCTTCGAGACTTAGGATATAGGACAATGATATGTACATAAATGAGGAAAGAATTATAAAGCAAAATGTTAACAATTGGTGGCTCTGGATGAGAATTCTTTGTACTATTCTTGCTTTTCTATCAGTCTGCTCCATGATATTAAAATTGTTAAGGTTCCAAACTCGTGATACTCTTAATCACCATGAGGCTTTGAAACCTTATCAGTTCTTCATTTTCTATGATTGATGCATTTGTTCATTTTTAAAAGTTAATTTTGGGGGCTTCCCTGGTGGTCTAGTGGTTAAGAATCTGCCTTGCCATGCAAAGGACAAAGGTTCAATCCCTGGTCCAGGAAGTTCCCACATGCCAAGGAGTAACTTAGCCCATGTGCCACAAGTACTGAGCCAGTGCTCTAGAGCCCACGAGCCACAACCAACTGAGCCTCCGCACAGCAGCTGCTGAAGCCTTCACGCCTACAGCCTGTGCTCGGCAACAAGAGAAGTCCCGGCAATGAGAAGCCAGAGCGCTGCATCGCAGAGTAGCCCTCGCTCACCACAGCTAGAGCAAGCCCGCGAGCAGCAACGAAAACCCACCACAGCCCAAAGTGCTGATAATAATTAAATACATATTTTTTAATGTTTGCTAGGTAAGTGTTAGTTTACTTCAATTACACCTAAAAGGACAGTATTAATACATAGCCAAAATGTCTGTTAGATGTGAAATAATACATAGAACAATTTGTGCACTAACGGAGCGTTTCAATTCCAAAATGCGCAGTGGCGTTGTTACTGTCTGATAGTTTGAACATCAGTTTGATATCTTATCTGAGAAGTATCACAACGTTCACCAGTTCTGCTTTGTGGTATTATCTGAGTGATACAGGCTCAATGAGATCTGTAGCTTCTCCCTAGACTGTTTCTGCCAAGTAACTACAGCCTCCGTATCTAAGCGCTCATCTTTGAATGACTCAATAGCATCACTTCCTGCAACATCTTCACTTTTTCCTTTGAGGTGTCTCATTCACATACTAGTCCTCCTTGGCTGTGACTACACAGTCTCAATTGATAAATAGCTTGTGATATACAAGGTACTTCATTTCCACTAAGGAGCTAAATGCATGTTGTGTGTTCTCCCCCTCTACTTGATTGTGAAAACCCAGAAAGCAATGTTGTGTAGTCACCTAATTAAATTAAACGCACTTCACTGGCAATGTTGTGTGCTGATACTAAAAAAAAAAAAAAAAATTCTAAATGGATTTCTGTAGACTCACTATACTCTGCCTGCCTTCTTGCCCCATAAGATTATTTAATATACATGCAAGGAGTACGTCAAGGCTGTATTTTGTCATACTGCTTATTTAACTTATATGCAGAGTACATCATGTGAAATACTGGGCTGGAAGACGCACAAGCTGAAATCAAAATTGCCAGGAGAAAATACCAACAACCTCAGATATGCAAATGATATCACTGTAATGACAGAAACTGAAGAGGAACTAAAGAGCCTCTTGATGAAAGTGAAGGAGGAGAGTGAAAAAGCTGGCTTAAAACTCAACATTCAAAAAACGAAGATCATAGCATATGATCTCATCACTTCATGGGAAATAGATGGGGAAAAAGTGGAAACAGTGACAGATTTTATTTTCTTGGGCTCCAAAATCACTGTGGACGGTGACTTGCAGCCACAAAATTAAAAGACACTTGCTCCTTGGAAGAAAATTTATGACAAACCTAGATAGCATATTAAAAAGCAGAGACATCCCTTTGCCAATAAAGTCTGTATAGTCAAAGCTATGGTTTTTAAAGTAGTCATGTACAGATGTGAGAGCTGGACCATAAAGAAGGCTGAGTGCCACCAAAGAATTGATGCTTTCAAATTGCGGTGATGGAGAAGACCCTTGAAATGCTTGCTGGGAAATCAACCCTGAATATTCACTGGAAGGCCTGATGTTGAAGCTAAAGCTCCAATACTTTGGCCACCTGATACAAAGAACCAACTCATTGGAAAAGACCCTGATGCTGGGATAGATTGAGGGCAGGAGGAAAAGGGGTGACATAGGATGAGATGGTTGGATGACATCACTGACTCAATGAACATGAGTTTGAGCAAACTCTGGGAGACAGGGAAGCCTGGCATGCTGCAGTCCGTGGCATTGCAAAGAGTTGGTCACGACTGAGCAACTGAACTACAACAACTTCTGGGATGTCTGAAACTTAAATCCGTATCATTTCAAGGATAATAAGTTGCTGAATGCTCAAAGACTGATAATATAGATCTTCATTAAATCGCTTGAAAGTACATAGATGATCTAAACCTCAAATTACTGCTGTTTGCCAGGATTAGTTGTAGAATCTCTAAGTCCAAAATAAGCTCATTTTAATTATTGATTTTTGGATAAAGTTAGAAAATGAAACGTCAGAGCTATAAATGCAGAATTTGTGTTCTTGAGCATCTTTGGCTTACACCATTCTTGCTCCTTTTGCCTGTGTAGTTCCTTCTGCTTGGAGTCATTTCTCCTCTGTAGTTATCAGAATCCTAGCTGTCCTTCAAAGCCTTGTTCAAATTTTCCTTCCAGTGTGAGGTTCTTTCTGATTACTCTGGAGCACACTTTTTTCCCTTAGAATATCTATTCATTGTTGTTGTTCAGTCCCTAAGTCGTGTCTGACTCTCTGTGACCTCATGAACTGCAGCACGCCAGACTTCCCCGTCCTTCACTATCTCCCTGAGTTTGCTCAAAGTAACGTCCCCTGCGTCAGTGATGCCATCCAGCCATCTCGTCCTCTGTTGTTCCCTTCTCCTCTTGCCCTCAGTCTTTCCCAGCATCAGGGTCTTTTCCAATGAAAGTTACTTTAAGAAAATTTGGCCTGTAATTGTTTTCCTCTAATTGTTTCCTATAAGTCTATATTTTAGACTTACCTCACTAGTCAGTCTATACACATTTTGAAGGCAAAAATCAGGCTATTTTTCTTGTATAACTCTTAAAATGATCTTGAAAAATTATATACCCCCTTAAACATTTTTAATTGACATGTGAAATTTTGTCTTAAGTATAGTAAATGCAAAGGATATAATTAAAAATATTGACTTTACAGACAAGAAAAGAAAACAATCAGAAGTGTTTCATGAGTTTTTTAAGAGCATCTAAAGGAATATGGATACTATTCTGATTGTTATCTATAATCGTTCATTAAAAAAATGCATGGTCTTCTTTAATTGTTAGAAATTTTATATCATTCTCTTTTCTCCTCGAAGTCATATTTCTGTTTCACATCTCACAGAATTTTTCCTAACAGAAAGTATGCTTATGCCTGAAAGTCTTCTCTACGTGAAATATGTATATAAATTGCAATTATTTTTCTAAATTGTCTGCAACCAGAGGCTTTAAGTGGAAAAATATTCCCTTTAGATTGACTTATCATTGTAATTATTTTTAGTACACAATCAATCTCAACCATATAAGTGCATTATACATTTTTATAAATACTTATTAAACATAAAGAATAAAATTTTATTGGAAGGACTTTTTTATGAACTGCATGAAACTGTTCATTTACCCACATGTGAATATTACTTATTGCTTGAAATAAACAAGGTTCAACGTAAATTCTGTTTCTGTTTTACATTTTTATAGATGTAAATGCTGAGACGACTTGTTCACATAAAATTGTCAGTGTGAATAGAAGGTGTGCTATTATAGCAGTGTCAATCAATTCTGTGATTTCTTTCCAAGTCATATGCCCAGAATTACACAGTGATTTATTATAAAAATGTTTTCCATCACTTGTCAACTGTTAATGTGATTAGGTCTTTCTTCATTGTTGAAAGCAAAGGATTGGAAACAGCCTACTTAGGAAAAGGCTTGTTAAACAGTCACTGGGAGCAATTTGTGTTCTCAATTTCTGGGAATAATACCAAAAAACTTTTGCTAAAATGTATCAAATGGCTATTAATTACACTGGTTACACATTAAGTTAACCCGATATACTCAGAATGTGTGGGAAAAATAAAAACACTAATTGCAGTGTACCTGTCAACACAAATGTTTTTGAGAAATGATTCTTTTTGTGTGTCATATGCTTTAAATGAATTTTCATCAAATCTTCAGAACTGCAGGTTTGTTTCATTCAATTACTGGAAAATATTTGTCATATTTACCTAGTTTACAAAGCTGGTCCTCATTGTCAAAACAACCAGTCGAATCAGATTTAAACTTCCTTTCAGAAAAACATTTTACTTTATTTATTTAAATACACATGGAAACAGCCATCACTCTGGTTGTATTAACACTCTCAAAGCTAAGGCACAAAGGCTTGCCCAAGTGTGTTGCATTGGTGGAACTTCACTCGTACGTAGCTCAGTCGGTAAAGATTCCGCCTGCAATGCAGGAGATCCAGGTTTGATCCCTGGGTCGGGAAGATCCTCTGGAGAAGGAAATGGGAAGCCACTCCAGTATTCTTGCCTGGAGAATCCTATGGACAGAAGAGCCTGGCAGGCTCCAGTCCGTGGGGTCATATGAGTCAGACACGGCTTAGTGACTACACTACCACCACCACAAAGGCCGCCCTAAGTGTGTGGCACTGGTGGAATAAGGTGCTTCTATCCCCGATGCTTTCTTTGCTCTTCTCTCCTGGGACTCTTCCCCAGGAGTGATGCATTCTTTGACAGTACCAGGGGCATGGGAGGCACAAGGACACTGTCCTGCTTCTCCATGTTGTGATATATCTGAGCACCACACATCCTGGTGTGGCCCAAAAGGCCCGTTACTTATGCCATGCTTTCTGAGAGAAAGAAATATGTGTAAGACGGGACAAGCTTTGAAGCTGTACTTTGGGTTTTTCATGCCTTGAATAAAAGAGGCTTCCCCACACCAATCTTTTTTACTGTTGTTTGGTGCCTCAGAGATTCTTATGCTTATAGCTGAAGGGAAGATGCTTCATAATTAGATGGGTAAAGAAAACGTCTTTGTAAATGGGAGAAAATTGATTATGAAAGGAGGAGGAAAAGACCTAGCCAGAGGCTTCTACTTAGTTGCATTCTCAGGCAGGTCAGTTTTTGGTAAGAATACATACGGAACTTGTGGATTTGGAAGTTACATCCTTTAAAGCTGTCTATGCCCACCTAACCCTTGGGAAGTCTTTAAATACCCCCAGAAGTGTGTATGCTACTTTGAAGATAGATTTCTTAGACTTTTTGTAGTACCCAATAACATCTGGAATATAGTTGATTCTAATACTTTCATTTACATTTCATAACATAGGAAGGAAAGTGATATTGACTACAAAAATCATTAAATTCAGCAAATATATATAAACAAAAATAGCTTATCTTCATTGGCATATTCTTTTTCTTTAAAATTTTCAAGTCAAAAATTTGTTTAAAGTTTCTTTTTCTCAAAAAACCTATATATTTCTGATTATTTTTGCCTAGAACACATGAAATTCACACTACAATAATAAAGTTCTTCTAAGTCTTAATTAAAATAATTATAGATGTCACTCCTGCTTTGTTAGACTTTCATTTGAGTAATTTTCACACTTTCAAACTCTATTTTCTATATTATACCTTATTTTTAAAAATATGATTCAAATAATAAACCCTTAAAATAGAATCATTGATGGGAGAAAGGGCTAGAATTGAAGTTGTATTTTTAAAATCTGTCCAAACTTGTCAGTTATGAATGATAAAGGGATATATTAAATGATTAATACTCACTGGTTACCACTGGCACATAATGTTTTGTAGACAAAATGGATCATCAGAAGTGATTAACTGAAAAATTGTGAGCCAGTGTGAAAACATGACTACTTTTTTGTCAAAGTAAAAGCTTTATGTTGTTGACAGAAAACACTTCCAAGGCAGGACAGAAACAAGAGCAGTGTCAAGACATTGAGGTGCCCAGTGGAACTGTCCTGTCCCAGGAAACACTACCCGTCGAGATTAATGCTTGGAAATTGACAGAGGTAAGTCATCACAGTAGTTTCCTATTGCTGCTCTAACAAGTTCCCAGAAGCTTAGTGCCTTAAATCAACACGGAAGTAGCATTTGACAGTCCTGTAGGTTAGAAGTCTGACCCAGGGATCACTGGCCTAGAATCGAGGTGTCTACAGGGCTGCATTTCTTTCTCGAACCCTGAAGGGAAATTTTGTTTTCTCTCTTTTTCGAGCTTCAGAGAAGAGAAACTATCTTCTTTTAACTTTGCTTTTGATACCTTCTGTCATTCAAAATTTTATTAACAAAGTTTTCCTTTATACCTTGTGCCTTAAAAAATCTTAAGAAAAAAATTTTTATCCTAATATGAGAAAAAGTCTCTTATTTTTTCTTCTTAATGTTCAAATATTTATGCCCTCTGTGAAAGTGAAAGTTGCTCAGTTGTGTCTGACCCTGTGACTCCCATGGACTATATAGTGCATGGAATTCTCTAGGCCAGAATACTGGAGTGGGTAGCCTTTCCCTTTCCCAGGGGATCTTTCCAACCCAGGGATCGAACCCAGGTCTCCTGCCTTGCAGGTGGATTCTTTACCAGCTGAGCCACAAGGAAAGCACTTTATGCCCTCTGGAATTTTACTATATAGTGTTAAGATAGGGATGAAACCCCACTCCAGTACTCTTCCCTGGAAAATCCCATGGACGGAGGAGCCTGGAAGGCTGCAGTCCATGCGGTCACTGAGGGTCAGACCTGACTGAGCCACTTCACTTTCACTTTTCACCTTCATGCATTGGAGAAGGAAATGGCAACCCACTCCAGTGTTCTTGCCTGGAGAATCCCAGGGATGGCAGAGCCTGTTGGGCTGCCGTCTATGGGGTCGCACAGAGTCGGACATGACTGAAGTGACTTAGCAGTGGGTAAGCAAGGGCTTCCCAGGTGGCTCTCTGGTAAAGAATCCGCCTGCCAATGCAGGAGACACAGGTTTGATCCCTGGATTGGGAAGATCCTCTGGAGGAGGAAGTGGCAACCCACTTCAGTATTCTTGCCTGGAAAACCTCACGGACAGAGGAGGTTGGCAGGCTACAGTCCATGGGGCTGCAGAGTCAGCCCTGACTAAGCGACAGAGCACGCACTTGTGGATAAGCAATATTTACTTTATCAAACAGTCCATCTTTCTCTATTCATGTAAGCATCTTTTACTGTGAAATAATCATAGACTTACAGGATGTTGCAGAAATAGTACAGAGGCCCAGGTACACTTCACCCAGCTTTCCAGCAACAGTTTTAAATTTTAGTGAAGTCCAGGTTATCAGTTTTTTACTTTACGGATCATGCTTTTGGTGTTATATCTTAGAACTCTTTGTCTATCCCAAGATCATGTAGGTTTTCTCCTATGTTTTCTTCTAAAAGCTTTATAGTTTCATGTTTTACATTTGGATCTCTGATCTATTTTGATTTAATTTTTGTGTAAAGTGTGAAGTATAGGTGAGATTTTTTTAAAAAAACTTTTTTTCTCTACCGATATCCAATTGTTTCAACAGCATTGTTGAAAAAACTGAAATTTTACTCTGAAGTGTTTAAGTGTAGATTTTCCTTATCTCTCTTTGTCACCCTGCGAGACTCTCCAGTGGACAGTCTCTCACCTCTATTTAATTCTGAGACAGTTATCTCTGATTCAGATATTTCTTACTGTTTATTTTTATTTTCCTCTCTTTCTTGAGCTCTTCTTATCTGAATGTTAGTAATTCTATTTGTACCTTCATATCTCTTCAGTTTTCTTTATAGACTCTATTTAATGTTTTCTTTTTTCTTCATCTAGAGTTTCTCAGTCTGATCTTCCGGTTTGATATTTGTTCTTGGCGAATCCATTCCACTGTTTATCCTGACTGTGTTCTCTGTTTCCACGTTCTGTTTTTACATTTGATATTTAATGTTTCTATTTCATTCTTTTTATTGTGCTTATTCCTGTTGCATATTGCATATCCCTTTATTTATTTATTTTAGTTTGTATATTAACTTTAAGTTCTTGGTCCATCTTTTCTAATATCCATACTTAGACAAAACCTGTAATTCAGTTTTTTTAAAAAGTAGTTTTGGTCCTCAAATGACTGTTTAGCCCTCGAGATTATGGCCGCTTTGTCTAGGACTGCTAGAGGTCAGACCTTACTCCGTGTCAGCTCTGTCAGCTTAAGTGAGATGGGAGAGAAGTGGACTGCAGGGTGGAGAGCACGTCCTTTCCCTCCACTCTGCCTCCAAGAATACCAGAGTTAATCATTGCTCATTCTGAGGGTCTTATCCTTAGCACCCCAAGAAGCAGCTTTAGAGGGAGGCACTCCCTCAGTGGTAAACCACCTGCCCCAGGGGATTGGAAGAGGAAGGGTGAGGAAGCGTCTTCTCAAGCCTGCTTGCTCAGTCCCACGGAGTGTTCTCACCTGCTCAGGGTTTCTGCATTCTCAGGAGGCACTCCCTTCAGAGGACAGCCCCTTTCTTTCGCTCATGTCAGAGATACTCCAGATCCAGTCTCCAGACCAAGGGGTACTGTGGCTCAGTTGCTGGTGAAGTTTAGTCTGTGTCCCCTCGAACCCACTTGTATAATACTTTAAGAAGCCAGAGTCCAAGGCCGTGACTGATGCCAGATTAATTATTTCAGGTTCCTTTGCAAGTAGGGGAGCCCAATGCCCAGGCATCATTTTAAGCAGTCAGCTCATGTTCAACACTCTTATCCTCGGTGATCATTTTAAATCTGTGTTTACCCCTCTGGAACTGACCTTCTGGTTTTCTCTCTCTCTCTGTCTTTTTCTTTTTGCACTCAAAGATCCACAGCTTCAACCTCCTCACTGTCATGAGTTTGTATTCATGCTCTCATCTGTGAAGATGTTCATCTTGTCCTTTACATAATGCCTTTAATTCTCACACTTTTCTCTTTTTCTCTTTCATTGCTGTGTGTTTGCAGAACACATATCCCTGCAGTATGAGCAAGTAGAACCATTTTAACTGGAAATCTGTTTCACTCAAGACCCTATGAAATTATCTCATTCATTCGCTTTTCTGTTTTATGTTTTTCTCCTACTAGAAGGAAAGCTCCATTTCTAGAGCTTTGGAGACTTTTCTAGTCTATTGATTATTGAATCTTCAGTTGCCCAGTTTGTGTTAATGAACAGTGAAATAAATGAATGAATGAGGAGACCCTCAATGTCAGTACCCTTCCCCTCTTTTCCTGTGATACAGGCTTGTTCGGCCTCCTGCTCTGAGTGCTTTATTCAGGGTTTTGCCAGAGGTCTTATGAGGGGGTTTGGAACTATTTCCTAGTCTTCTGTTCCCAGCCTTTTCCTCTAGCCACTAGGTATTGGATTTACCTGATTTTCTAGTAGCTCAGAAAAGTGCATACGATTCACTGTATCTTAATTGCAAAATAGCCCACAGATTGAAAATCTGTAGGTTATTTTCAAAGTTATGAGGTTAAGTCAAAATGATTTTAAAATTTGCGATCAGTTTATTTGTTGCTGCTGGCTTTTAAGGGAGAGAATAGACTTGAATAATCTTATATGCTATGGAGTTTCACAAAGACATAAAATGTCACCTACTGGGTTTTTTTTTTTTTAATATCAGTCTTTAAATTCTCATCATTATTATTTTTTCTTTAGAGGAATCCTCTGTAATTGATTTACATCATTTCACATCTAATATCCATGAGCAGAAAATGGTGCCCATCTCTCAAAGTTTAAAGCTAGATTTTCCTTTTTCAAAGCATGACTATGTCAGAACACTCTTCCATCATCCCATTGACAAACATTGCTGTTATTACTGTCAAGAATACTTGATGCAATCCAATGTGTCCTCTTCAGTAATCTTCTCTTGTAGCAGAAGACAAAACCTACCAAGATGAATAGGAAATCTGATTGTTGTTGCCAAATGTACTGCATCTACATTAAAATTCTCATGTTCTTAATACAGAATGAGAAAGAAATGATATTGTTGATTGCTTTGGCAGAATGAGGGGTACTTTAAAAATCTTTTAAAAACTTTTAATAGCAACTTCTTTAACTATTCTCTTTCTACAAATGCAAAAATGATCTAAAAGCAGTAAGTAAAATTCGGAACAGAATAGGACTTTCAAAACCGAATAGTGCTCGCCTCTGATACATTCAAAACTAGAGAAAGTCTTTAAATTTATGACACTTAGACATGGATGAGTTCTGTCTTTGCATACTGTCCAGAATTTTTATTATTAAATTTGCTAATTAGTAAGGCTATTTGTAGCTTTTCATCAGCTCAAAAGACCTTCCTCTTTTCCTGCTTGAGAAGATCCAACAATGAGGTTATGATTTTTTTGGGTCTCAGTTGTTACCATAGCAACAGTTAGGGATGCTATAAATTGGTTCACACAAAATTAAAGCTGACCAAAGCCTTCAGTGTAGTTCTGAGTTACTAAATTGCTAGTGACAGAAGAAAAATGTTTATTTCTTACTGCCTCTGTTTATTATTTATTAAGTGAAGAGTAAACAATTTTTATTCTTGGGTCTATTAGCATATCATTTATGATATTTGCAAAAAATTTGAACATATCAAAGCCGTTAGAGAAATGAACATTATACTTAGTCTAATTATGTTAATTCATCCTCCTTTTACCTCTTTTTTGCATCTTTGCTTTGTGCTTAAAAGTCATTTGTTTCCATTTTTATATTTTTATTCTTTTTAAATTAGAAAATACTGAGAAAAGTTTAAACAATATAAAAGGGTAAGAACTTATTTATCTTATGTTGTATTCTTGATGTATAAATTAATCTTAATTTATTTAACCCATCCCTGTTGGTAATCATTTTGGGATTTTTTAATGTTTTTGTCTATTAAAAGCAGTGTTACAATAACAACCTTGTACATGCATTTTTATGATGCTATCCCAAAAGTGGAATTGCTGAAAGGTTATATTTATTTTTAGTTTTGAAAAGTACTGCCAAATTGTCCTCCCAAAAGTTGCACCACTTTATATCCACCAAAAGTGTATCCCCTCATCTTTGTATATACCAAGTATTATCAAATTTCTACATCTTTGTCAATCTAAGAGGTAGAAAAATCTTAAATTTGTTTTATCTTAATTGTAAGTTTGAACAACGTACCACGTGTTTATTGGGCTTTGTGTTTCTTTTTATTTATTTATTAATTCCTGTCTTTTGCCCATTTTTCCACTTGGTTTCTATCTTTTTCTTTATCAGTTACTAGAGCTATTTGTCTGTTAAATATTTAGCCCATTATCTAATCATTTTTAGTTTTCACTTGATTTTTAAAAATTTATTTATTTTTAATTGGAGGATAATTGCTTTACAATGTTGTATTGGTTTCTGGCATACATCACCAAGAACCAGCCATAGGTATACATATGTCCCCTCCCTCTAGAACCTCCCTCCCACCTCCCACCCCATCCTACCCCTCTATGTTGTCACAGAGTACTGGATTTGAGCTCCCTGCATCATACAGCAAATTCCCACTAGCTCTCTATTTTACATATGGTAAAATACAGACCATAAAGAAAGCTGAGCACTGAAGAATTGATGCTTTTGAACTGTGGTGTTGGAGAAGACTCTTGAGAGTCTTCTCAAGAAGACTGGCCCCTGGACTGCAAGGAGATCCAACCAGTCAATCCTAAAGGAAATCAGTCCTGAATATTCATTGGAAGGACTGATGGTGAAGCTGAAACACCAATACTTTGACCATCTGATGAGAAGAGCTGACTCATTGGAAAAGACCCTGATGCTGGGAAAGATTGAAGGCGGGAGAAGGGGCCGACAGAGGATGAGATGGCTGGATGGCATCACGGACTCAATGGACATGAGTTTGAGTAAACTCCGGGAGTTGGTGATGGACAGGGAAGCCTGGTGTGCTGGAGTCCATGGGGTCACAAAGAGACACGACTGAGCGACTGAACTGAACCAAATGTGTAGGTTTCAGCGCTGCTCTCCCAGTTCATCTCACCCTCTTCTTTTCATATGTTCACAGCTTTGTCACTCTGTCTGCATTTCCGCTGCTGCCCTGCATGCAGATTCATCAGTACCACTTTTCTGGATCCCATATACCTGCGTTAATACGCAATATTTGTTTTTTTCTTTCTGTCTTATTTCACTTTGTATAATAGGCTCTAGGTTTATCCATCTCATTAGAACTGACTCAAATGCGTTCTTTCTTATGGCTAAGTAATATTCCATTGTATATATGTACAACTTCTTTATCCATTTATCTGTCAATGGAAATCTAGGCTGCTACCGTGTTCTAGCTATTGTAAGTAGTGCTGTGATGAATATTGGGATATAATTATTGTTTCCTCGGGGTATATGCCCAGTAGTGGAACTGCTGGGTTATATAGTAGTTTTATTCCTAGTTTTTTAAGGAATCTCCATACTGTTCTCCATAATGGCTTTATCAATTTACATTCCCACCAACAGAGCAAGAGGTTCCCTTTTCTCTACACCTGCTCCAGCATTTATTGTTCGTAGATTTTTTGATAATGGCCCCTCTGACTGGTGTGAGGTGATACCTCATTGTAGTTTTGATTTGCTTTTATCTAATAATGAGTGATGTTGAGCATCTTTTCATGTGTTTATTGGCTATCTGTATGTCTTCTTTGGAGAAATGTCTGTTTAGGTCTTTGCCCCTTTTTTCACTGGGCTGTTTGTTTTCCTAATGTTGAGCTGTATGAGCTGCTTATATTAATGTGTTCTGTAGATTAATCTTTGTCATTCATTTGACTTTTTACTTTATTTATGGCTTTTTTTGTGTGTGTTTGTAAAAGAAAAACACATTATCCACCGCCCCCCTACCCCGCCCATGTTTCGCCTTTACTGTCATACTGCCACCACATTCCACTTCTAACATCAGAGGCATGGGTTTCTATACGTCAGGCAGTTCTCTGATACCAGCTGGATGTCCTACAATTTAATTTATTTCTGATGCTTTCTCCTGGAGACAGCATCAGATCCCGCAGGCTGAGGGCTCGGTCCACGACACTTCCTTCTCCCCGCCTCTGCTTCAGATACCAGTTGCACGTCCCAGGTTGCTGTCTATACTTCTGGGTGACCGCTATAAATCCATGTTCCAGTGACCCCTTCCTGAGGCTCGATCATTTGCTAAAACAGCTTTTAGCAGTATTTGCTTACATAGTCAGGGAAACAGTTACATTTATTGGTTTATTATATAATAAAGAAAATATAAAGAACACAAATGAACAGACAGATGAAGAAATATGTAAGCTGAGATTGAAAAAATGCACCCAAAACCATTCTGTGTGCAGGAGCTTCTGTATCTCTCCTGGTGGCTCAGAGGTTAAAGCATCTGCCTCCAATGCAGGAGACCCGGGTTCAATCCCTGGGTTGGGAAGATCCCCTGGAGAAGGAAATGGCAACCCACTCCAGTATTCTTGCCTGGAGAATCCCGTGGACTGAGGAGCCTGGTGGGCTGCAGTCCACGGGGTCACAAAGAGTGAGTGGCTTTACTTAATCTCCCAGCATGCAGTTGTGTTCACCAACCCAGAAGTTCTTTGTACCATGTACCTAGGATTTTTTAGTGGAAGCTTCATCATATAAGCATGATTGATCATTAACTGAATCTCCAACCCACCTCCCTTCTTGGAAGGTTAGGGCTGAAAGTTTCAAGTTTCTAACCATGGATTGAGCTTTCTCATGGCCAGTCCCCATCTTGAAGCCTCGAAGAACCCACCAAGAGTCACTTCATTAGAACGAAAGATACTCGTATTACCCAGGAAATTCCAAGGGTTTTGGGAGCTCTGTGCCAGGAGCTACGGTTGTTGTTGTTGGTGGTGGTTGTTTAGTTGCTAAGTCATGTCTGACTCTCTGACCCCACGGACTGTAGAGATATACAGGGAAATCTCTGTAGCTTTCTCTCAACTTTGCTGTGAACCTAAAACTGATCTAAAAAATAGTCTCTTGAAATAAAAAGCTAGGGTGACATTTTATAAACTCTTAGACTAGAGAAAGTATTTCTAGAAATAACTTCATATCTAGATGCCATTAAATAGAGGAGAATTTGACTACATTAAAATTGGACTTCTATAAGATTGTGATATTGAGATCATAGGAAGGAATACACATTTGGTCTTTGTCCATGGGTCCTGAACTTCCCAGGTGGTACAGTGGTAAAGAATCTGCCTGCCAGTGCAGATTTAGAGATGTGTTTGATCCTTGGCTCAGGAAGATCCTCTGGAGAAGGAAATAGCAACCCACTGCAGTATTCTTGCCTGGGAAATCCTATGAACTGCACCATGCCAGGCTCCTTTGTCCTCCGCTATCTCTCAGAGTTTGCTCAAATTCATGTCCATGGAGTTGGGGATGCTACCTTACCATTTCATCCTCTTTCACCCCCTTCTTTTGCCTTCAATCTTTCCCAACATCAGGGTCTTTTCCAATATCAGCTCTTTGCATCAGGTTGCTAAAGTACTGGAGCTTCAGCTTCAGCATCAGTCCTTCCAATGAATATTCAGGACTGATTTCCTTTAGGATTGACAGCTTTGATCTCTTTGCTGTCCAAGGGACTCTCAAGAGTCTTCTCCAGCACCACAGTTCAAAAGCATCAATTCTTGTGCGCTAAGCCTTCTTTATGGTCCAACTCTCACATCCATACTTGACTACTGGAAAAACCGTAGCTTTGACTATGCAGACTATGTTGGCTAAGCGATGTCTCTGCTTTTTAGTACTGTGTCTGAGTTTGTCATAACTTTCCTTCCAAGGATCAAGTGTCTTTTAATTTCATGGCTGCAGTCACCATCTACAGTGATTTTGAAGCCCAAGAAAATAAAATCTGTCACTGCTTCCACTTTTTCCCCTTCTATTTGCCATGAGGTGATGGGACCAGATGCCATAATTTTTGTTCTTTAATGTTGAATTTCAAGCCAGCTTTTTCACTGTCCTCTTTCATCCTCATCAGGAGTGTCTTTAGTTCCTCTTAACTTTCTGCCATTCAGTTCAGTTCAGTTCAGTTCAGTCGCTCAGTCGTGTCCGACTCTTTGCGACCCCATGAATCGCAGCACGCCAGGCCTCCCTGTCCATCACCATCTCCCGGAGTTCACTCAGACTCACGTCCATCGAGTCCGTGATGCCATCCAGCACCTAATGACCTGGGGAGTTCCTCTTTTGGTATCCTATCATTTTGCCTTTTCATACTGTTCATGGGGTTCTCAAGGCAAGAATACTAAAGTGGCTTGCCATTCCCTTCTCCAGTGGACCACATTCTGTCAGGCCTCTCCACCATGACCCACCCGTCTTGGGTTGCCCCGCAGGCATGGCTTGGTTTCATTGAGTTAGACAAGGCTGTGGTCCTAGTGTGATTAGATTGATATTATCTGCATATCTGAGGTTATTGATATTTCTCCCAGCAATCTGGATTCCAGTGTATGATTCATCCAGCCTGGCATTTTGCATGATATACCCTGAAGACTGTTGAGAGTCCTTTGGACTGCAGGGAGATCAAACCAGTCAGTCCTAAAGGAAATCAACCCTAAATATTGATTGGAAGGACTGACGCTGAAGCTGAACCTCCAATACTTTGGCCACTTGATATGAACATCTGACTCATTGAAAAAGACCCTGATGGACAAGAAGAGAAGGGAGTGGCAGAAGATGAGATGGTTAGATGACATCGCCAACTCCATGGACATGAATTTGAGCAAACTGGGGGAGAGAGTGAAGGACGGGAGCCTGGCGTGCTGCAGTCCATGGGGTCACAAAGAATTAGACATGATTTATCGACTGAACTCTACATTAGAAAATAAATAAGCAGGGTGACGATATACAGCCTTGACCTACTCCTTTCCCAATTTTAAACTAGTCAGTTGGTCCATGTCCAGTTCTAACTGTTGCTTCTTGACCTGTATACAAGCTTCTGAGGAGACAAGTATGGTGGTCTGGTATTCCCGTCTCAAAAGATTTCCACAGTTTGTGGTGATCCACATAGTCATAGGCTTTAGCATAATCAATGAAGTAGAAGTAGATAATGTTTTGGGAATTCTCTTGCTTTCTTTATGATCCAGTGAATGTTGGCAATTTGATCACTGGTCCCTTTCCTCTTGGAAACCCACGTTGTACATTTGGAAGTTCTGCTGAAGCCTAGCTCAAAGGATTTCGAGCATAGCTGTGCTAGCATGCAAAATGAACACAATTGTATGGTAGTTTGAACATTCTTTAGCATTGCCTTTCTTTGGGATTGAAGTGAAAACTGACTTTTCCAGTCCTGTGGCCACTGCTGAGTTCTCCGAATTTGCTGACATATTGATTGGAACACTTTAACAGCTCTATCTTTTAGGATTTGAAATAGCTCAGCTGGAATTCCATCACTCCACTAGCTTTGATCCTTCCTAAGGCCCACTTGACTTCACACTCCCGTATGTCTGGCTCTAGGTGAGTGACACACCATTGTGGTTATCCGGGTCATTAAGACCTTTTTTGTATAGTTCTGTGTATTCTTGCGGCATCTTCTTAATCTCTTTTGCTTCTGTTAGATCCTTGCCATCTCTGTCCTTTATTGTGCCCGTTCTTGCATGACATGTTCCCTTGACATTTCCAAATTTCTTAAAGAGATCTCTAGTCTTTCCCATTCTATTGTTTTCTTCTGTTTCTTTGCATTGTTCATTGAAGAAGGCCTTCCAATCTCTCCTTGCTATTCTCTGGAACTCTGCATTCAGTTGGGTATATCTTTCCCTTTCTCTCTTGCTTTTCGCTTCTCTTCCTCAGCTATTTGTAAAGCCTCCTCAGACAACCACTTTGCCTTTACTGCTTGGCAATAAATAGGAACAAGTTATTGATGCATGCAGCAACTTGGATGACTCTCTGGGAATTATGCCAGGTGAAAAAAACCAATCTCCAAAGGTTACATCCTGTATGGTTCCATTTATATAACACCCTTCAAATGTCAAAATTACAGAAATGAAGAACACACTAGTAGTTGTTGGGAGCAGGGCATGGTAATAAAAAAAAGCATCAGGAAGGAGACTTACGGTGATGGAAATGTTGTGTATTTTGACCATAACAATGTCAGTATCCTGAATATGATTTTGTTCTGTAATTTCGCACAATGTTACTTATAAGGCAAACTGTGTGAACGACACACAAGATCTCTCTGTGTCATTTCTTACAACTGAATGTGAATATACAACTATTTCAGAATATTGATGAATTAGATAAAGTGGCATATCACCTGGAAAATGGTTTGACAGTTTCTAAAGATGTTAAAAATAAATCTGTTCTATAACCGAGCCATTCTCCTACTGTGTGTATATCCAGGAGTAATGAATACAGTTGTCCACAAAAAGATTTGTGCAAGAATGTCCATAGAGCTTTATTCGTAATAGCTGAAATGTGGAAACAACCAAAATGTCCATGTGCAGGAGAGCAGATAAACAAATTGTGATATTTTCATGCAGTAGAATACTTCTTACAGAAAAAAATACCAACACACCCAAAACATGGATGAATCTCACAAATACTATGTTAAGCAGTGGGAATCAGATACAAAAGAATACATAATGTATGGCTACATTTATACGAAGTCCAAGAACAGGCAAACATTGATGGTGATAGAAGGTATAATACTCTTTACTGGTGGTGAGAGGATGGTATCAATTGGAAAGGAGCTTGAGGGAACTTTCTGGAGTGAAGGAAATGTGGTTACATAAGTATACACATAATATTAAAAGTTATTGAGCTTTACACTTAAGGTTTTGCATTTTACTGTTTGTTAATTATGCATCAGTAATTACTGAAAAAAACATTTTCCCCTGTTCATGGAGGAAAAAAGACAAATCATCCAGTCCCACTGTGGAGACTTTGTTTGGATCCTTCTCCAGACAAGCTGTAGAAAAACCTATTTATGACAGTTATGTTAAATTGAAAGTCTGAACAGTTTATCATTATTGATGACATTGAGTTATTGTGACGTTCATCAGTTCAGTTCAGTTGCTCAGTCGTGTTCAACTCTTTGCAACCCCATGGACTGCAACACATCAGGCCTCCTTGTCCATCACCAACTCCCAGAGTTTACTCAAATTCATGTCCATTGAGTCAGTGACGCCATCCAACCATCTCATCCTTTGTCATGCCCTTCTCCTCCCGCCTTCCATCTTTCCCAGCTCTTTTCAAATAAGTCAGTTCTTCACATCAGGTGATGGTCAAAGTATTGGAATTTCAGCTTCAGCATCAGTCCTTCTAATGAATATTCAGGACTGATTTCCTTTAAGATGGACTGGTTGGATCTCCTTGCAGTCCAAGGGACTCTCAAGAGTCTTCTCCAACACCACACTTCAGAAGCATCAATTCCTCTGTGCTCAGCTTTCTTTATAGTCCAATTCTCACATCCATACATGACTACTGGAAAACCATAGCTTCGATTAGATGGACCTTTGTTGGCAAAGTAATGTCTCTGCTTTTTAATATGCTGTCTAGGTTGGTCATAGCTTTTCTCCCAAGGCGCAAGTGTCTTTTAATTTCATGGCTGCAGTCACCTTCTGCAGTGATTTTGAAGCCCAGTAAAATAAAGTCTCTCACTGTTTCTACGTTTCCCTATCTATTTACCTTGAAGTGATGGGACCGGATGCCATGATCTTCATTTTCTGAATGTTGAGCTTTAAACCAACTTTATCGCTCTCCTCTTTCACTTTCATCAAGAGGCTCTTTAGTTCTTCACTTTCTGCCATAAGGATGGTGTCATCTGCATATCTGAGGTTATTAATATTTCTCCCTGCAGTCTTGATTCCAGCTTGTGCTTCATCCAGCCCAGTGTTCCTCCTGATGTACTGCATATAAGTTAAATAAGCAGGGTGATAATATACAGCCTTGATGTACTCCTTTTCCTATTTGCAACCAGTGTGTTGTTCCATGTCCAGTTCTAACTGTTGCTTCCTGATCTGTATACAGATTTCTCAGGGGGCAGGTCAGGTGGTCTGGTATCCCCATCTCTTTTAGAATTTTCCACAGTTTGTTGTGATCCATACAGTCAAAGGCTTTGGCATAGTCAATAAAGCAGAAATAGATGTTTTTCTGGAACTCTCTTGCTTTTTCCATGATCCAATGGATGTTGGCAATTTGATCTCTGGTTCCTCTGCCTTTTCTAAATCCAGCTTGAACACCTGAAAATTCACGGTCCACATACTGTTGAAGCCTGGCTTGGAGAATTTTGAGCATTACTGTACTAGCATGTGAGATGAGTGCAATTGTACAGTAGCTCGAGCATTCTTTGCCATTGCCTTTCTTAGAGATTGGAATGAAAACTAACCTTTTCTGGTCCTGTGGCCACTGCTGAATTTTCCAAAGTTGCTGGCATATTGAGTGCAGCACTTTCACAGTATTATCTTTTATAAGTGTAAACACAATTATTTATTGTTAGAGTTCTTATCATTTGAGATACATATTGAAATAAGTGATATATCTAAGATTTGCTTCAAAATAAAATAGATGGGAAGTGGTAATGATACAAATGAAACAAGGCTGGTTGAGTTGATTCTTGTTTAACCTACTTGACTGAATTATTGTCTGCTTTCTTTACTCCATGGTAAAAAGTTTAAAATTTTAAATATGGATAAAAGACTCACACAGGTAACTTTGTTACTACCAATAAAACAGAATCGGCCTCTGAGATAGTAAGTTCTAAGGATGCTCAAGAAATGGTAGGGAAAGTTAATCCCCTCAAAAAAAAATTGCTTATCTGCGCTAGGTAGCAAAGAGTGATTTTTTTTTTTATACTTAGAAGGTACAGATTGTTTTTTACTTATTTATTTATATTAATTGGAGTATAGTTGATTTAAAATATTTTGTTAACTTTGGATGTACAGCATAGTAATTCAGTATTTTTACAGATATACTCCATTAAAAGTTATTACAAGATAATGGCTATAAATCCCTGTGCTATTACAATATATCCTTGTTGCTTGTCTGTTTTATACGTGGTGGTTGGTATCTCTTAATCCCATGCTCGTAATATGCCCCTCCGCCTTGCCTCTTCTCTTGGTAACCATTAGTTGTTTTTTATATATGTGAGTCTGTTTTGCATGTACATTTATTTGCATTATTTTTATATTCCACATGTAAGTGATGTCAAACAATATTTGTCTTTCTCTGTCTGACATTTCACTAAGCATAATATTCTCTTGGTCCAACCATATTGCTGCAGGGAGAGGGGATCCTTAAGGATAGAAAACCACTCAACACTCAGTGGACACCCAAGTGTAGATAACTTCTGTGCTAATTTTCAGTCCAAATGTATGATAATGTTAGCACATATAGACACATTGTGTCTCCATAAATTGTCCATTTGCTGTAGCAAATTGAAGCAGTGGGATTAATTTTTTTCTACTTTCGTGTTCTCTTTTGCTTTCCATAAGGACCTGATGTTATTTTGTGAGGATGATCCAAAGCCAGTTTTGCCGATAATTCCTACTTCCTTTATCTCATCAACGGCATGGTTGTCAGAAGGGCAAACGGATGTCTATAATCTCTTGGATACAGGTAAATTAAAGAATAAAAATTGTACTCAGAAATGTGAATAAGAAACACTGGACAGGTATTGTTTTTCGTCAGATTTTATTTTGTGAAATAGAGCAACAGTGGCTTTAATTTTGGTCATGTGGGAAAAGATTAACAGGGATAAATTCAATCCACACAGGGTCCAAGAACCTTGTTTTACTATTTGTTTCAATGTTTTTGTCTGTTTTGCTTTATTCGTTTTCATTGTTTCATTTCAAAAATTATTAACTACAAATGTTAAATCTTTTATATTCATAAATTTTTTTCTTTAAAGCATAAAGTTCATTTTAGCTCCTTTTCTTGTTTGTATTAATCGTCTCTTTGATGAAGAGCTTATATTTTTCAGAAGCAAGCATTAGATGAAAATGTGAGAAAGTATGAAGCATGGTGTCCCACAGATTGCTTAATGATCTCTTGAGTAATTAACACTAGAGAATGGCACAGTATACTACTGACCTCCGATAAATCACACTATCGAATTCCAGCCAGGCTCTACTGCTACTCAAGATCTGATTGACCCACTGTCGAGCCACTCCAGCCTGTCTGTTCTCCATGAACTCAGTTTCCAATACATTCTTCCCTTGATTTTCTCAGAAAAAAAGGATGAAAGATCTGTGAAGATGAACAAAACGTTCTGAGTAGTTTTTATCCGCTCATGTATCTTTGCTTTTATTTTCATCCAGGCATCCTTTTCATAGAGTTGGCTCCTTATATTCTGAGTTTCATCTTCTCCCTCATCTTTGGACCATGCACCTTAGATTCCCATTATATAGAGTCCCAATATCCAAAATATTAAAACCGAAGTTTGTTAGTATAGTTTTACTGTAAAAGTTCACTTGTATATAGTTTTCTTATAAAGCCAGTTCTGAGACTGATGAGGATATTTTAATCAACCCAGAAACAAGAAATTGTGGGTTATGGTGATATTTGTAGTATAAGGTTGGCGTTAGTCACATAAATAATTGGTTATAAGTGGTAACAATTTTTTAGACAGCTTGCTTTTATTCTTAGAATACACTTTATGTAAATTGGTCCAGATCCAGAAATTTGAAAGAAAACGGAAGGAAAATGTTTTTGTGTTTTAATATCCCCTAACATTCCCATCCCCTAATATTTTTAATAAACTTTTTTAAGAACAGTTTTAGATTCACAGCAAAATTGAGGGAAGGTACCAAGATTTCCCCATACACCCCTCTTCCCCAAACAAGTACAACATTCTGCACTATCAACATCCCACACCAGAGTGGTACATTTGTTGCAAAAAGTGAACCTACGTTAACTTCTTTTTTAATCATCCAAAGACCATACTTTGTTGGTGTTCACTCTCAGTGGTGGACATTCTATGGGTTTTGACAAACGTATGCAACATGTATCCACCATTATAGTATCCTACAGAGTGCATCTCTGCCCTAAAAATCCTCTGTGCTCTGTCTGTTCTTTCCGCCCTCTTCTGTAACCCCTGAAAAACACTGACATTTTAAATATCTTCAGAGTTTTGCCTTTTTCCAGAAATTCATAAAGTTAGAATCATGCGGTATGTAACCTTTTCAGATGGCTTCTTTCAGTTAGTAATGTGCATTTAAGGTTCCTCCATGTCTTTTCATGGCTTAATAGTGCATTTTTTAAAATTAGTGCTGAGTAAGATATACGAGGGAATTTATCCATTCACCTACTGAAGAACATCTTGGTTATGTCCAAGTTTTGGCAATTTTAGCTAAAGCTGCTGTAAATACTCCTGTGTAGGTTTTTGTGTGACATGCTTCTCTCTGCCAGCATTTTAATACAAGAAATTGAGTATAAATGAGCATCAGAAGCAACCCTTAAGAGGGAAAAAGTCACACAGCACATCGCTTGAGAGATGATCCTACCCATTTACTTGTTTAGGACTCATCTTAATTGGAGGAGCTTTTCTGATTTTTTTTAAAGATTTTTTTTTATGTGAACCATTTTTAAAATCTTTATTGAATTCCTGTTTTGAGTCTTCTCTCCAGTCTTCCCTTCACACTGATCTCAGAGATAGCTTGCAAAGGCAGATCTTAGCATTTCATTTTTTTTTTCAGCTTAAAACATTTTAACAGTTCTCTACTGCCAGTAAGTCTAATTTTTTTTTTTTTTTTTTTTTACTGTCTTGTAAGACTTTTCATAGTCTGGTTCCAGCCAACCTTTATGGCCTCATCACCAATACTGCCAGTATTCACAACAGTTTGTGACATTCTATTACTTTCTCCTTAGAATGTCTTTGTTCCAGTTCCTTCAGCTGTGTAACACATTGCTCTAAAACTTTTGTGGCATAAAATGGTCATTTATTCTGCTCACGGATTCTCTGGGTCGGGAATTAGGACAGGGCAGAGTGGGGGCGACTTGTCTCTGCTCCATGACGTACACAAAGGCTGGGGACAGGAATCATCTGATGGCTCATCCGCTTACTTGTCTGGTAACTGATGCTTGCTGTGTCAGCTGGGAGCCTCAGGTTCTCTCCACATGAGTCACCTTATGTGGTCTCTCCCCGTGGGCTAGTTTGGGCATCCCTGTAGCATGGTGGCTGGGTTCCAAGGTTCAATATCCTGTGAAGGGACCGACCAAGCAGAGCTGAATAATTTCAAAAGCCACGCTAGGATACTCCCCCCCGCCCCACCCATTCAGTTTATCAAGGCAATCGAAAAGTCTTGCCAAAGTTCAAGGGGAGGGTACGAAGATGCCTACCCCTCAATGGACAAGTGTCCATGTCATACTGAAAAAAAAGCATATGGAGTGGGAAGTGTATTAGCACAGTCATCTTTGGAATATACAGTCTGCCACAGTTCTCCACCAAATAATGAACGCTTGACAAAATCCTATTCAAACAGCAAGGCCCAGCTCATTTGGCAGAAACAACACATTTCTGTAAAGCATTTACCTTGCAATTAAAAAAAGATAAATTAAAAAAAAACCCAGCAAGGCCCAGCTCTAATGTCACTATTGCTATAAAATCTTTCCACACACTAGTTTCTCCTTTCAGTGTGTTCCCACAGGACTTTGCCCATACCCCCAAAATAGAATTTATAGTTTTGTACCATAATTATTTATTTAATAAGTTTTATTTATTTTTATATTACATAAATAATAAGTGAATATTTTCTGATTCTTAAAATTCAAACCATGTAGATAGAACTAAAATCTCCCTTCCCTGTTTTGGCTGTTGTAAACAGTGTTGCAGTGAACATTGGGGTGCATGTATCCTTTCAGACCATGTTTTTCTCCAGGTATATCCCCGGGAGTGGGCTTGCAGGGCCATATGGTAGCTCTGTTTTTAGTTTTTTGAGGAGCCTCTGCGCTGTTCTCCATAGTGTCTGTACCAGTTTACATTCCCACCAACAGTGTAGGAGGGCTCCCTTCGCTCCACATCCTCTCCAACATACATTGTTTGTGGATCTTTTGTTTATTCTTTTGTTTATTTATTTTTGTTTGTGGATTTTTTGATGATAGTCATTTTGACTGGTGTGAGGTGATACTCATAGTTTTGATTTGCATTTCTCCAATAATTGGGAATATTGAACATCTTTTCTTGTGCCTCTCAGGCCATCTGTATGTCTTCTTTGAAGAAAGGTCTATGTAGGTATTCTGCTCATTTTTTGATTGAGTTCTTTGTTTTGATGATGTTATGCCTCATGAGCTGTAAATTTCAGAGATTAATCCTGTCAGTCACATCATTGCAGATATTTTCTTCCAATCTATGGATTGTATTTTCATTGTGTTTATTGTTTCCTTTACTGTGCAAAAACTTTTGATTTTAAGTAGGTCCCATTTTTTGTTTTAGTTCCATTATTCTGGGAGTCAGAGCAAAAAAGATACTGCTGCGATTTATGTTAGAGAGAGTGTTCTGCCTATGTTTTCCTCTAGGAATTTTCTTGTGTCCCATCTTTAATCCATTTTGAGTTTATTTTTGTGTGTGGTGTTAAAATATGATCTAGATACATTATTTTTTTACGTGTAGATGTCCAGTTTTCCCACAGACTGTCTTTCCAACACTATGTAGTCTTGCTTCTTTTGTCATAAGTTAATGGACCATAAGTGCCTGGGTTTATTTCTGGGCTTTCTATCCTTTCCATTGATCTATATGCCTGTTTTTGTGTCAGTACTATACTGTTTCGATGGCTGTAGCTTTGTAATATACTCTGCAGTGAGGCAGTGGGATTCCTGCAGCTCCCTTCATCTTTCCTAAGATTGGTTACTCAGAGTCTTTTGTGTTTTCAAACAGAAAAATTTTGTTCTAGTTCTATGAAAAGTGCCATCAGCAATTTGATAAGGATTGCATTGAACCTGTAGATTTCCTTGGGTAGTATGGTCATTTTAACTATCGATTCTTCCAATCCAAGAACACAGTTTATCTTTCCATTTGTTTGTGTCATCTTCAGTTTCTTTCATCAGTGTCTTATAGTTTTTGGAGTACAGGTCTTTTGCCTCCTTTGGTAGACTTATTCCTAGGTATTTTATTCTTTTTGATGCAATGGTAAATGGGATTGTTTGCTTAATTTCTCTTTCTGATATTTCAGAAAGTGTATAGTTAACGTATGTTGTTAGTATATAGAAATGCAACAGATTTCTGTATATTAATTTTGTATCCTACAATTTTATCAAATTCATTAATGAGCCCTGGTAATTTTCTGGTAGCAGAAGTTCTTAATTTTAATGAGGTAGAATTTCATTCTTTATGATTTGTACTTTTTTGTATCTTAGGATCTAAAAAAATTCTTTCTTGTCTCAAGACCATAAAGGTTAAGATTTTTATGATTTTGCTTTCCACAATTAAGCTCTTAATGCCGCTGGAATTGGATTTTGTATGTGGTTGAAGCAGGAGTCCATTTTTACTTCTAAATGGATAACCAGCTGTCCCAGCATTAGTTATTGAAAAGTCTGTCCTTTCCCTGATGAACTGAAGTACCATCTATGGCCTAAAGCAAGTTTACGCATATGCATGGATTTTTGTTTCTCGGCTTTCTGTTCCACAAGTTCTGTTCTGTTCCACGAGGCATTTGGCTCTCCCAGAACCAACAAATACTTGTAATTACTCAACCTTTGTAAACTTTTCCTTTATCAGGAAGAGTCATTGTTTCTTTTCCTTTTTTTAAATTAAAAAAAAATTTTTTTTTGACCCTTTGCTTGCTTTCCCACCTAAAAGCTTGTCATGTTCCTTGAAAAAAACCTCTTAGAGTTTTTTATTGGCTCGCCAATCTTTAAGTCAATTTGGAGAAGTGACCACTTTACAATATCAAATTGTTCTGTTTATTTAAGTCTTCTTCACTGAGTTGGCCTCCCTGATAGCTCAGTTGGTAAAGAATCTGCCTGTAATGAGGGAGACTCTGGTTCGATTCTTGGATCAGGAAGATCCCCTGGAGAAGGGATAGGCTACCCACTCCAGTATTCCTGGGCTTCCCTTGTGACTTAGCTGGTAAAGAATCCTCCTGCAATGTAGGAGAACCGGGTTTGATCCCTGGGTTGGAAAGATCCCAGGAAAGGCTACACAATCCAGTATTCTGGCCTGGAGAATTCCATGGACTGTATAGTCCATGGGGTCACAAAATGTCAGATATGACTGAGCAACTTTCACTTTACTGTGTTATATTTTACAGTTTTTCCCCATACAAGTCTTATGCATCTTTTGTTAGATTTATCCTGTGTACTTTATGTATTTTTTGTTGCTACTGCAAAAGATATAATTTTATAAATTGCATGTTCTAACAGTTTTTTGATGATGAAAATGAGTAGAACTAATTTTTGTATATTGATTTTATAGCCAGTAACCTTGCTCAACTAATTCTTACCAATTTTCCTGTAGATTCTTCTCAGTTCCTTGTGTTGAAAGTCGTACCACTTGTGAATGATGGCAGATTTATTTCACACTTGTAAACTACCTTGTATTTCATTTTCTTACCTCACCTTGCTAGGCAGAACCATTCAGGGAGTGCTGAATAGAAACTGTGATTGTGGTCTTCCTAGATTCAGGCTGTATCTTAAAGAAGATGATTTCAACATTTTGCCATTAAGATGAGTTTACTGTATGTTTTTTGCAGATCTCTATTCCTAATTTGTCAACAGTTTTATCATGAATATGTGTTGAGTTTTATCCATTTTTAGTATCTATATTGATGGTTATAGGTTTTTCTCCCTTAAACTGTTAATTTGGTAAATTAGCTGATTTCCAAATGTTGAAACAACCTTGAATTTCTGTAATACACTCAGTTTGGTGATGATATATTATCTTTTATATATCTTGCTGGGTTTGGTTTGCTAATGTTTTATTTAGGAGTTTTGCATCTGTATCCATGAGTGAAATTAACCAGGACTGTCTTTTCTCATATTTTCTTTGTTATGTTTTGATACTGAGATGTTGCCAGACTCATAACAAGATTTGGAAAGTATTTGCTCTTTGTTTATATGCTGGAATAATTTGTGTAGGGTTGTTTGTGAGATGATATGAAAGTGGATCAAGTATTCTGTACCTTCAGTGATGGCGCTGGCAGGACTGCAGGCAGGGGAGGCAAATGGCTACCTAGAGTACATCTGTCTCCTCATGAAGACAAAGCACTGCCCCCTTTATAATGGCTAGGTCCAGTGTAATCAGCCTGACACCAGGTAATTGGCTGCTTTTCCTGGAAAACGGTGCCATGCTAGGGATATAGAATTAACTTCTACTCTTAACAGGTTGGGCATTCAGCAGCTATAGTGGCCAGGTCACCTTGGTGACAGAAAGCTCTTGTTGAATCCATGCATGCTCTCCACCCCTACCACACGGCCAGAGTCCACTGCACAGTCACCAGAGTGACTAAGGAAAGAGGATGGTTGGCGTCCGTTAAACAGCGTGTCTTGCCCGTCTGATTTTTGAGAGCCTCTTCTGCAGTGAATGTCCTCTGGCAGGCACTTCTATGGGACGTGAATGTCTTCACACAGTGTGCATATACACCCTGAAGATTCACCCACGTGTTGGTCTCCAATCTTCCAGTCTTTTTTTTTCCAGGTCCCTGATAGCCCCCATCGACCATGAATTGCTTCTTGCCTTCCATGTGAAGTGTGCATCTGTTTGCAATTCTGTCTTCCGGAGGATTTTCCTACTCTTTCAGGGCACTTGTGAGTGAGGCTCTGATTTAGCAGTTAACTGCTGCTGGCTACTCCTGGCATTCCTGAGATTCATCTGTAAACCAGCCCTATACTTTTCTCTCTTAACTGGCAGTTCTACGTGGAGCTAGGGGTGGAAGTTGAGAGGGGAGTAGTAAATAATGAGAGCAGACTCCGTGGAGTCTGAGCCATCTGTCTGTATAGTTTCCATGGGCTTTCTGGCTCGGTCTGGACTCATCTGTTCCATTTGATGTTACAATAGAATGCTGCTGTGCGATCCCAATTCTTTGTCCTCTAGACCAGGTACCACCCATTACATGATGGGCACATAATTGTTTGGTGTCTTGAGGTGTAGGCAAAAGAAGACATGGCTTTACTTCTGAGTCCTAGAGGTCAGCTTTGTGACTTTCCTACTGGGGCTCACGAGATGCTCTGCTTACCGTCTTTCTCTGCATCAGGCACTTGCATTGGTTCAAGGTTATATGGTCCAGCTGTCTGAGAAGCTTATGCAGTGGCCTCCACCTGTGGCAGAACCTTTTCTTGCTTCGATCCCCACTAAAAAAAATGGCAGTAAATGATCGGAGCAGCACACCCAAATGTGGTATACATTTCCTCCGAAATTCCAAGACACCTGTTTCACTGTGATTTATTTCTTTGTGTTGGATAATTCAAGGGGCAGTGACTTGTCTCTCACTGCTTTTTTTTTTTTTCTTTTTGGCTGCAGCTGAGGTTGCAGCATGTGGGCTCTTAGCGGAATCTAGTTCCCTGAGCAGAGATGGAACCTGGGCCCGCTGCATTGGGAGCATGGAGTCTTAACCACTGGGCCACCAGGGAAGTCCCAACGACTTGTCACTCACTTTAGAGAGGATATGTTAACATGCAACAGACCACTGAATACTCTAGAAACTCCACAAATGTTGCAACCCTAGAGCATTCTGAGGATTTATCTCCCACCTCTGCGTGCATGAAGCACTAAGAGGGCTTATTTCTTCCTGCTTATCAAGTCCAGTTAGCATTGTATCATCAACGTAAAGGACCAGTGTGGTGTTCTATCGGATATCAAGGAAATCCAGGTCTGTCTGGTCTCTGATGAAAGAGGTTGAAGCAAGACAGTAAAGGTATACTCTGTCTCTTTCACATGAAGACTGATTCTCATTATTAGTAGAGGTTTTTAAAGAAACATTTCTAGGCCAATAACTGGACATAAGATTCCAGGGGCTGTGTTGATTTGCTCTAGGGAAGATACCACAGCTGGAATTACAGCTATGATTGGCATCACCACTTGATTATATTTGCAATAATCTCTGGTCATTCTCCACAAACCATCTGGCTTTTCACTGCCCCTATACCTTTTATGTCTTTGATGGTAGCGCTAATGTCTGCTGTTTCCCAAAAAATATTTTTTGGAGTGAGAAGGTGTAATTAATTCTTGAGGTTTCTACGTGGTCTGTCTAACTGTAATAGCCTGAACTCCATGGGTTGTGAAACTAAAGTGGGGATTCTGCCAGTTACTTAAGTGTATCTATTCCCGTTATACATTCTGAGACCATGGAAATACTGGAGGTAGGGCTGCGATTTTACAGGACCCATTGTGAGCTGTTGCCTAGGTGGAGACTTCATGTGTCACCTGATTTCCATAAATCCCTACTTAGTAGAGCATAATGGCATTGTTGGATCTCCAGAGATTAGTGTCAGTTAAGAGCCAGTATCTAACAAGACCGGGGAGTTCTGTGTGTTTCCCTTTCCAAGGAGAGTCACTATTGTAAATGGCTTCAGGTCCTCTAGGGAAGGTTTAGGAGATTTACCATCTATACCTGCGGTGGGCGTTTCAGGATTCTTTCTCAAGGGGATCTGACCTTCCCCTCAATCAGGAGATTCTGGCTTTGTGAACTGGCTTCAGTTTAGGAATTGAGTAAAAGGCCATGACTTCTCTCATAATGATACTACTTAGGTTTTCCATCTATGTATGTAGAGCAGCGTCTGCAACGTGGGAGACCTGGATTTGATCCCTGGATTGGGAAGATCTCCTGGAGAAGGGAAAGGCTACCCACTCCAGTATTCTGGCCTGGAGAATTCCATGGACTATATAGTCCTTGGAGTCACAAGGGGTTGGACACAACCGAGTGACTTTCACTTTCACTTTTTCCACTTTTTCATGTAGAGCAGCACTTCATAGGCTGCCCACTTATTTTCTATTCATCTTGTCATTCATTAACCATTATTATATATCCCTGAAAGTGAAAACAAACATACAAACAAAAAACCTGATATCGTTGCATCCCTGTGGCCTGCTATGGTTCTTGTGCCTCGCTTGTCTCCAAGATTAAGCTGTTACCACTCCAGGATGCCATTATCCCCACTGCAATCCGGGAACCCAGTCCCACTGTATCATTCCTGGGGTCCTCTCTAGCCCGCAGAGGACCACCACTACAAGCGCTGCAGTGATGCTGGTGCGCCGTGCCAATGGTTGCTAGTGTGTTGGTGAAGAGAGTTTGTTCCAGGGCAGTTAGGAGGTGTCGGAGCACACTGCACGTAATAGAGCCCTCCCATCGGTCCCGTCTCCTGGAGCCTTTCCGCTTCCTTTTAGAGCCTGCCAGGGGCGTGTGTTTCTGCTGAAGGCCGCTTCTGAGTCCCACGCAGTAGTGTTCTCTCAGTCTTTCTCTGGCTCTTGGTTTCACTCTTTTCAGGTGCTGCTGAAACGTCACAGCCTCGGGAGGCTTTCCTGAGCACAGTATCAGAAACTGACACCTCACCACCTCCACTGGCTCACTGTCTCCCTGCTCCCTGCTTTATTTTCCTGGAAACGCTCAGCATCATCCAAATTGCTGTATCACTTGTGTGTCTCTGATTCTGTAAGAGAATCATTTGATTCTGGGGCTTTGCGGACCACCCCCGGGTATGGTGACTCTGCTCTGACTGTGAACTCTGCTCTTGGCTGCTTCCAGGTGTATATGACGCTGTTCAGGCCGTTGCTCGTGGGTTAGGCGCACTGCGTTCATGGTTTCTGTTCTGAGGGCGGTTGCTCCATGCTTTCACATTGCCCTGAAAGTGTCCTTCAATCAATCATCGGAGTATTGCAAAGCATGTTTTTAATTAGAGAAATGACTACAGAAATTTGAGTGGTTATCAACATAGTAACTGTGCCTTATATGGTTGGTGAAGAAATTCAGTTAAAACCTTTTTTGAAATTTAATTGTTCCCACCTTATTAACTTCAAAAATCTGGAAAACATGATTCGTGCATGAAAAATTGACATGAATGGAACTGTGAAACGTTCTTACTGAAATGAATAGGGCAAAGCCATAGTCATCTGCAGAAGTCAATTAAATAATTAAAAGACTAGAAAGATGGTAACTATATTTAAAGATGTCACCTTTTATTTGTCATGCAGTGGCCGACTCTTTTCATCATTGCAATGATTAAAAGAAACACTGACTTTTGAATTATTTATACACATTAGATCAAGAGCCATCCCACCTAAATCTTTTTCTACATTACTAACAAGTGCATGTATTATAAAAATATCATATAACTCTCTGAGATTTCAAATTAGGAAAAACAGTCTTAACGTAAACTAAGGTGACAGGTTCTTTATCAAATGACTGTGACACCTGAGGTGTATATGTCCCAATTTGACTTTATTTGAGTGAAACAGATGGCTGTGTATCTATTTCCAAGTGAGTGAGTTATGCATCCTACAGCTATTTACTGAATACCTACTGTGTGTCAGGCCCTGTCCCAACTGCTGGATATGCGATGATGACAAGATCCCTGAGTTTATGTAGCTTCCAGTCCAGGGTCTAATCAGGACTGATCAGGTCTGATCAGACAGATGAGGTAAGTGTCAGGATAGAGTGGGCAGGGAAGCACACGAGAGGGCACCTGACTTTGACTTCAGATGTTAGGGGAGACTTTCTAGAGAAAATGATGTTCAGGAACCTGAAGGATAGATAATGACTAAACTGTCAGCCCTGGTGCCATGTGTGTGCTGGGTATACTTTTATGCACTTTAATTCATTTACTCTTCAAAACCGTCTTATGAGATAAATGAAGAAAATCCACACAGAATTTTTAAATAACTTGCCCAAGGTCACAGAGCTCGGAAATGGCACAGTCAGGATTTAGATCAAAATAGTCTGATCCCCGAGCCTATGCTGATGTGTTTCAAACCTTTTAACTGTGATCTGCAGCCCGAAATTCCTTTTGTGTAATGATCCAGTACACACAAACACTCACCAGAAACAGTAGTGTTGCAGTAGTTATTGGAAATGTATTCTGATCCATTCTATTTTATTCTAGACAGTTTTTCCTTTTAATATTGGATGTGACCTACAAAATCGATCTCATAACCTACTAACAGATCACAACCTGCAGTTTGGAAAACACTTCACTACACTGTTTTGCCTATTACACAGAATCAGCCAGACCAAGTGAGGGAAGAAGAAGAGAATATCTTAGGCTGAGTGAACAGTGTGTGAGAGGACAAGGGGTAGGGTAAGAGGAAGTTGGAAGGGGATTGGTGATCTTAGACCTCACACAGCTCCCCAGCCCTCCCACCAGCTGAATACACGGTGAGCAGTCAGCAGTCTGTTACCTGAAAGAAGGCCTCACAGAACCCAGCTATCTTGGTACCCTGACCTCAGACTTCAGCCTCTAGAAGTGTAAGAGAGAAATTTCTGTTGTTTCTAAGCTACCCAGTCTGTGGTACTGTGTTATCGCAGCACTAATGGACTAAGGCAAGCATGTGCTGGAGGAGTTTCAGTAGTGTCTGGATAATGATGGGGAGCCTTTGAAGTGATTTAAGCAAGGACATGAGACAAGCAGATCTTCCTTGCTTTTAGGAAGATGACTGTGGATGGTGGTGTAAAGAAAAGATTGGAGGAGGACAAGTTAGGGAGAGCAGTCAGGGGTCAAAACAGAACTGGAGACTAAGAACATTTCTAAAATGCAGCTCTGATCTGGTCAGAATTCTGAGAAGCTCCCCTTAGGATAACACCTTAGCCTGGCAGATGAGCTCCTTCCTCATTGGCCTCTGCTTTCCTCGGCAGCTTGCCTTTTACCTCCTTCTTCCTCCATCACGTGCAGTGGTCTAGCAATGGATGCTGAGCAACTTGCCAAAATACTGTGTTCTCTCACACTTTGAATATGCCCCTTACTCTGTTCTCCATTCCTATTCATTTGAGTCTTTAGGGTTCAGCTAAATGTTGCTTCTTCCAGGAAGCCTTTCCTGACATGCTGGATTATTGCTCTTCCTCTGGGCTCTCCGGTCCTATCTCTTCATGGCAAATAGATGGGGAAAAATGGAAACAGTGGCAGATTTTATTTTCTTGGGATCCAAAATCACTGTGTACAGTGACTGCAATCGCAAAATTAAAAGACATTTGCTCCTTGGGGTCGCGCAGAGCCGGACATGACTGAGCGACTTCACTTTCACTTTTCACTTTCATGCACTGGAGAAGGAAATGGAAACCCACTCCAGTATTCTTGCCTGGAGAATCCCAGGGATGGGAGCCTGGTGGGCTGCCATCTATGGGGTTGCACAGACTGACATGACTTAGCAGCAGCAGCTCTTTGGAAGAAAAGCTATGACAAACCTAGACAGCACATTAAAAATCAGAGACATCTCTTTACCAACAAAGCTGTGGTTCTTCCAGTACAGATATGGAACTTTTTCACAACTTTAATGTGTACGGATGTGAGAGTGGGCCATAAAGAAGGCTGAGCGCCAAAGAATTGATGCTTTCGAAATGTGGTGCTGGAGAAGACTCTTGAGAGTCCCTTGGACAGCAAGAAGATCCAACCAGTCAATCCTAAAGCAAATCAACCCTGAGTATTCATTGGAAGGCCTGATGCTGAAGCTGAAGTCCCAATACTTTGGCCACCTGATGCGAAGAGCCAACTTATTGGAAAAGACCATGAAGCTGGGAAAGATTGAGGGCAAGAGAAAAAGGAGCTGACAGAATATGAGATGGTTGGATGGTATCACCAAGTCAATGGACACGAGTTTGAGCAAACTCCAGGAGATAGTGAAGGACAAGGAAGCCTGGCGTGCTGCAGTTCATGGGGTTGCAAAGAGTCAGACATGACTTAGCAACTGAACAACAACAATAACAAAGTATAAACCAAGGGGGAATGCATTATGGAGAGATGCAAAAGCAAAAGGACCAGTGATGAGGCTCTGGAGACCGTCCAAATGACCATGGCTGAGGCAGGGCAGTGGCTGTGGAAAAAAGTGGGCAAACTTGACATACGGTTTAGAGTTCAGCCCTGAGGATCTCCTGATGGTCCGTTGTCAGCATGAGGAAAAGGATGGAAACAAAGACGATTCCTAGTTTCCTGTCCTGCCTTTGTGAAGTGAATGTGTGATGGTGCCATTTACTGAGAAGGGGAAGACAGGAGAGCACAGGTTTGGGGAAATAGGAGGAGGTGTATTTTGGAGTTCTGTATTTGTTCTGGAAATATTGACTATCAGTACACTAGAATAACTGAATCCCACCTTAGATGATTATTTTTCCTATTTCTTTAATCAGTCTTTCCTTGAGACACCTAATTAAAGATTCTATGTGTGCTTTCTGGATAGTGGTTATGTCTACAGTGCATTTCAGAGATCTGAGAATTTTATTACTATTTTAAAAAGCATGGCACATCTTGAATGTAGGTCATCATCAAACATGCTCAATCCCTTAATAAAATTCAGAGAGAAATCTAGTAGTTAATCATTTTGCCCTTCCTGATCACAGTCCAACATATCCAGCATGTTCAGGCTACAGCTTCGTTTCCCTGAAGTTAGCAGTTTTAACAAAATGAAAATAGTGGTGCTTGATTTTCCCTCTTCATGTTACTATCAATACCGTCTGTATACAGGGCATATCTTGGGAGGGAGCTAATGCCTTATGCCATGAGTCTCCACACACCTCCCCCCTCTTTGGAGGAGCAGTGAAGAGACTGCTACTCACTGACCCCAGTTCCGGTGAGAGGGGCTCTGAGATATATTCCCTGAAATTGGAGAACCGGTACCTGACTCATACCTGGAATTTTAGCCGGGGTCTGACTCTGGCCTGGAGAGAGAGACACTGACCAGTCACATTGGCAGTAAAGCCACTGAGGCCTGGTGAGTTGGTTTTGGCCTGGCCCCAGAGTTGATCAGAGCAGGGGGCTGCCCAGAGGTGGGTTTGGCAGGATGAAGAGCCATCGTGGTCATCTTGGATCCTGTCCAGTAGGGCTGCCTGGAGGGCAGAGAGACCTCAGCAGAAAGAGCAGTGACCACCAACAGTATGTGACCACATCAGGGACCAGTGAGGAAGAGACAGACCCCTGTCCCTTACCTGTCCCTCACCCGCCTCTGTGAGCTCGTAGGAGGGAGCTTTGTTCCTTTAAATGGACCTCCAGAAGACAGAGGGAAAGAAAAGTAAAAGCGGCCAGAGCAAAAGCCTGGTGGGACAGCCCCTGGTGTGCGGGGGAAGCTTTGAGGTGCTTGAGAATGACTGACTGGCCTTGGGGCAGGCAGCTGGAGACTGGAAGGAGAGTCGGAGCTCTGGATACTTGGACGAAGCACCTCTCACTCCTCGCATCCGTACTGTCTCTCTCTCTGATGTCTGTGCTGTGCTTTTGAATCTTTGTGCATGTCTTCCAGTTCCCGGTTTTCTCTTCAACTGGAGTTAATCTGCTGCTTAAATCAACCAGTTACATTTAAATTTTCAGGTATTTTATTTTTCATTTTTAGAGGAGGGCATGCAACCCACTCCAGTATTCTTGCCTGGAGAAGCCCATGGACAGAGGAGCCTGGTGGGCTACAGTCCATGGGGTCGCAAGGAGCTGGACATGATTGAGTGACTAAGCACAGCACAGCACAGAAGTCTATTTGGATCTTTGTCAGATCTACTTGGTTTTATTTATTTATTTACTTTTAGCCATGTCCTGTGACATGCGGGATGGGGGATCTTAGTTCCTCGCCAAAGGATTGAATTTTTTGAACCTGCGCCCCCTGCATTGGAAGCGCAGAATCTTAAGCACTGGACCAACAGGAAAGTCCTTTGTTTCTATTACTATAATTTCTTATTTTTTGCTCATGTTTTCAAACTTTTATTTCTTTATAGAAGTTAAATATTCTGTGGTCATTTTATGTTCTGTATATTATAATTCCAATGAATTAACAATGTCTGAAGGCTTTGCTGGTCTAATTCTGCTGACTTTTGTATTTTCAAGCACAATGTACAGTACATGATCCATCCTCAATATATTGCAAAAATGAATGAATGAAAACATGTGAAATAAAAACAGCAAAGAAAACAATACATAAATTATAATATAGTGTTGTAAACCATATTATTAAAATGTAAGCTGTGGAGGAAATAGGTGAAGAAGATTAAGAGGTACAAACCTCCAGTTATACGTAAGCTATGGGGGTGTAGCAGACAGCATAAGGACTATGTCAATAATATTGTAATAACTTTATATGGAGACTGATGGTTACGAGACTGGTCATGGTGACATTTCATAATGTATGCCAATGTCAAAGCACTATGTAGACACTTGAAGCTCACATAATATTGTACATCAATTATATTTCAATTAAAATGCATATATAGATGTATAAGCAGAAAGCTGTAAAAACAAGGACCACCCCCCTCTGCCAAAGGAAGAGAAACAGTACCTAGCATCTTAGGTATTCTGTAAGGTTTTTTCCAAAGGGACATATATAATTTGTGAAGTTTTAGTAGGTGAGAGGTTTTCATGTGTGCTTATTTTGAGTAACTCATGCATCATGAGAAATAGCAGTTGCTTTTGAATTCACAATTTAAATTATATTTAAGGGTTTGTTGCAGTATTTCAGACTTAGGCATGATATTTACTCAGTGTTAAGGTAAAAAATAGTTTGTCACTGGTCTGTCCATCTATGGGGAAAATGTTTGACAACTGTAGTTCTTCAACGTCACCTTTCCACAGCACACCAGCTCCCGTGTTCTCAAATACAAGAACCAGTGCTCACAAAGTCTTGCCTTATGCTTTGTGGTCTGCGAATGCAGAAATTTCTGGGGGGAAGGGAGAGTACCTGGTGTGTTCAGGTCCCCATCTGCTTCCAGACAGGGCCATGGCAGCAAGTCCCTCATGATGCCACTTCTTTAGACTGTCCCGGAATAACAGTACCTGTTTACTACATTTGTTTACTGTGAGCCAGGTACCATTTCAAACATTGCACATGTTTAAGTCACATCAGAATTAGACCGCTGGTCCAGTTCTGCTTAATATTTTTACTCTCCTGGAGTCACATGCAGGGTTTTCTTGTGATTATAAGGATTGGTTGGATGGTCACAAACACTTGCACCTTCAGGCACCTGCCCATTGCAGTCAGCCTGGAGTATGCTCTGTAGCACATGGAGGCCTTGGCCTGCCAGAGACCGGATCCACTTAAACTCTAGCCTAAAAGACACGAAATGTTGCTATAGGTAATGATCACCAGCTTCCCGAAGATATTTAGAGCTTCAGTTTTGATAATGATAATCTGTTAAGGGAAATTAGGATTTCTATTATTGGTGAGACCATAACTGTGGTGTAAAATTTAATAATAAGCATCCAGTACCTATTTTATTGGGTTGGCCAAAAAGTTTATTCAGGCTTTTCCATGATATGTTACAGGAAAACCCTAACACACTTTCTGACCAACCCAATATAATCCAATCATTATGATCCATTTTCTTTTTTGGGGGGGAGGGTGAAATTAGCAACTATTTATTGCTGTGTTCATTGGAAGGACTGATGCTAAAGCGGAAACTCCCATACTTTGGCCACCTCATGCGAAGAGCTGACTCATTGGAAAAAACCCTGATGCTGGGAGGGATTGGGGGCAGGAGGAGAAGGGGACGACCGAGGATGAGATGGCTGGATGGCATCACCAACTGGATGGCCCTGAGTCTGAGTGAACTCCGGGAGTTGGTGCTGGACAGGGAGGCCTGGCGTGCTGCATTCATGGGGTCGCAAGGAGTCGCACACGGCTGAGCGACTGAACTGGACTGAGCTGAGTGCTGTGGTCATCCTATCTCTTCTCCTAGTGTTTCTATCAGTGACTGTGCACACTGGCTTGCAAGTCCACTGTCCCTGAGTCCCCTTGCCAGAGGTGCTAATTTATTTGGTCTTGGTGTAACCTGACCCAGGGGAGTTTTAAAAGCTCCCCTGGTGGTACAATCAACTTAGTAAAGTGTTGGGGAGGATTTATTCAAGTTGAGCATACAGTCGTCTGGTTCTGTGTGTTCACGCCAAACCCTGACACCTTCCCTCCTGAATCCCTGCTCCTGGGAAACAGACTCAGATTCCCATGATCTCTGGTCACAGCATCACCGGCAGCCGATCAGCACATAACCTCGTTTTATGTGTGTTCCTGTCTCAAGACACTTTATTTTATACAGTTGCTTCATTAGCATTGAACTCACAGCTCACGCACAACATTACAATCCATTTTCAAGGCCTGAAAGTCTCAGCTGTCCCACTTGATGCTTTGTAAAGAAAAGCACCTTTCAATGTGTCCATACCTCTATTTCTCTATGCAAAGCTAAGCCATTACCTCAAATACATATCAAAAAAAAGTAGTAAGCATACTTGGCATATTTCATAACTATAATTCCAAATATATTTCCTTATTTTAATACTTGGATATAATATATATACTACAGTTAAGTATGATGATACATGATAAAAAATTCTCAGAATCTACAACTGTGTGTATATACATCCCCCCTACAGACACACACGTACATACACACACTTAACATAGATTGTAGGGAGAGTATAGCTATGCAACCTTATAATGATTATTTGGAGCTTTATGTAAATATTGTAAGGTAAATATATAAAGATTTTCTTGTCAAACATGTTATTTAACTTTCACATTAAATATCCATTTAAAATTAATAGCTTGTCTACTTTAAATGAATATATTAATGAGCAATTCAAATCACCCCTCTGTGTTAATAATTTATAACTGTGGCCTCTTAGCAAAATGGCCTTATTATCTTCAGGTCCTATTTTCTCTGATTAACATAATTACTAAAGTAGAAGCTCCTTTAGTTACACTGTTTTAAACTACAGAAAGACGTGTGTGGCATCCATCTTTTGTCATGCTTGCCAGCTCTCTGCTTTGTAGCTGTAATTAGATACTGTGTATCAGACCAACAGGAGAATTGATCACAGCAATAGCGCTGTTGGAATATAACACCCATTATTAGATCCTCAGTATAATAGAATGTGAAATAATTTGCAATGATTATAGTACCTGAAACAAGGCAGTGGAATTATTGAAAATTGTAAAAGAGCTACCAGTATGGGAATGTTCCTGTCTGTAGGCAAAGTTTCTCAACTCAGGATTAAATCTGATGTTCTCTTTTAAAAATGATTTCATCATTGTCTCTGAACCAGCAAAAACATTTTCCAGTACCTTCGGCAGCATAGCTATTTCTCTTGTCCTTAGGCTCAAAGCAAGGAGTTGTGTTGTTGGCTGTCTTTTTTTCTTCCCTTGCTTCAGGCATTTTGGTGATAGTCTGTATTTAAATTTGCTGTCTGATGTCCTACATAGGGAATAAGCTTCTTCCTAAAGATAACTATCAAGAATACCCAAACCAGTTTTAATATGACTGACATTTCAAGGTCTTATTTTGCATTAATCAAGTATTTTAGCAGGTGTAAAGCACTGTTACAATAAAGAAACTGAGTACAGTCTCATAATTTAATTCTAGACTTCCCATCCAGGAGTCTGCTAGATAGATACTTGAGAATAAAGCTTTTTGACATTCAGGTTTAAATGGAAAGAAAATGAGAAACCAGATAAAGCAAGCCAACCAAATTAATTCACTCTGTATTCCTCTCTGCCTTTTCAGTGGAACTCACAGAAATTCTTTCCCAGAGAAATTTGGGAATCCCTCATGAAACAATCCCTTTAGTGTTTTAGTGTTTACAGAATATCCACTTTTGTGCTTTGTGTTCGAGCATAAAAAGACAAACCTTTTGCTGTTCTCCATCAAACCCCCACAGGTTCTCCTGGGCTTCTGAAAATTTTCCATAAATGCTATTCTTTCTTCATATGAATCGAAGAAAAAAATCTACTCTACCCATGCCCCTTCCTGGGAGAAGACAAACAGGCACAGATACATAGGCCAACTGTGTACTTAACTCCATCCCCCTCTGCAGGGTCCCACATCCCTAAAGGCAGCCCCAGGGACAGATGTCCTGATCCCAAAGCTCCAGTCACTTCAGTTATGTACCATTACAACAATTGTTGGTCAAGAAGTACTTGGTGCAGCTGGTTCTCATTATTCCTTCTCATATTCCCCTAATAAAAAGAGCATTGACTTAGAAATCAGGAATTTGGGGTTCTGGTCCTACTTCTGCCCTTGAATCATTTTGTGAGCCTGGCAAGTCACCTGACTTCTAGAAATTTCAGGTTCTCCTGTGTATCACAAAAGGACTGAATTAGAATGTCCTCTAAGACATCTCTTCTCCTCCACTCATGTTTCTTTTAACAACTGGGTCATCCAGATAAAGATTGCTTGAACAAACATTTATCAAGTGAGTGTTAGGAACTCTGCCAGTCACTTACCGATTGAACAAGTTGAACACGATATGTGCCATGAGTGGGTATGCAGACTCTAGGGGGTGCCAGAGCTGTCAACAAGCTCTAACGAGGTGTCAACAAGATTTGTTCATTGCTGACATCAGAGCTTAGTGCCTGCCACATACTAGTACGTAATAAATATTTGTCAAATGAATGAATAATATTTGAAATACGATGTGTGTGCATGCTTAGTCGTGTCCAACTCTTCACGACCCCATGGGCTGTAAATATTTGAAATGATAAGTGAAAACAATACTCCCATTGTATCATGCAGAACAAAGAACATAGGGATTCATTTTAACGTGGAGGATATATAAAGGATTTCACCAAGGAGGCAGTATTTGAATTGAGTTTAGAAGAGTGGAAAGGTTTTTGATAGAGAAGAAGGGTAAGGATGAGGATGTTCTAGACTGAAGGAAGAGCACAGAGAGACATGAAACCAGAGACGTGAAAGTGTGTGTCCACCTGATGGCCATCAGCCTGGAAGCTGGAGTCGGGTATAAAGCGGGAGGACCATTTCAGGCAGAAGGAGCAGCATGGGCGAAGACTTGGTACCGGAAAGAAACATGGTGAGTGTGAAGAACTGGGAGAGGCTAAGCAGAATCGTACAGTCTCAGGGAGAGTGCACTGCAGTCCATGGCATCACAAAGGCTTGGACACGACTTGGCAACTGACCAGCAACAACAGTACAAAATGAGACAAGAGAGGTAAATGGGGACTGACTTATAAAGAGCCTTGAAAACCCTGTTAAGTAGTTTGAGAACATACTGGAAAGAAGTGACATGAGCAGGTTTTCAGTTTGGAAAGGCCACTCTGGCTGTACTGTGCAGAATGAACTGAGAGAACGGGCAGGGAGACCTCTTAGAGGCGGTAGTAGCAACTGTGCTCCAACCTGCATGACTGGGAAGTTAATGGTCATATTAATAGAGGTAAAACAAGCACCCAAGTGTGAGGAGGCTGGAGGGTAGTAAGACCGCCCTGTACAGAGAGATGGGTACGTATTGGGGGCTAGAATTCAGCCGAAGTCAGAGCTGAGAATTAAAATGTGTGAATTACTTGCATACAGGTGATGGATCTCATCCTCCTTTAAGAGCAGTGATAGGTGACATCACCCTGGGATATGGTAGAGGCCGAAGAGGAAGGGGCCAAGGATCGACTGTCTGCATTTTAGAGGAAACAGAGCCAGGGAAGAATATTGCAAAGATTGCTTAGTGAGATGAAGGGATGCCAGCAGAGTTCACTTGAAGCATCCACAGAGGAATGAGTTTCAAGGAGTGTCTTGAGATTTCAGTTTCTTTCTTTCTTTAGATTTAGATGGAGTATTATTTTGAATATTGTCATCAGAAAGTCACTGTCATTCTGAATTATCTTAGTTTACATGTTGCTAAATTTCAAGATGATTTCTTTACTTATAGAAAGACTTTTCTCCTAAGAAAAGTGAAAGTCAATGGAAAAATATTTGACTGAAATTCACTTCTTAGCCATGGTTTTATGTAAATATGGTGATGCACACATGCCCTGTGGGACACCATTGATCTCATATTCTACTAGGAATATATTAATCTTTTTGACAGAACCTTTATCCACTAGATATAACATGATCATATGCACACCTGGAATATTTTAGATGTTACTTTTATATACCAATCTTCTGTTTCCCTCAATCACTATTAAGTAGTTAAACTATATTCAATTTAAAAAACAAAGCCATTACCTTTTTTATCCTTGTGCTTCAGTTTGGCCTTCCACTCAACAAGCGTTTATCAAACACGTCCTATGGGAATGGCACTGTTGGGTGCTGGGGTACAAAGGAAACTCCTAGTAAGGTCTCCTCAACTAACCTGTTTTCAGGCAGGTGGCCAGACTTGCATTAATAGTTAACGAGATGATGTGTTACAACTGCTCACAGGGCTCCTAACAAGATACTGTAAGATAAACAATAATAGGATAGAGCGAGGAAAGACAGGATCGGGGCAAGCTTTGTAGAGAAGGTGAGAGCTGAACTGAGTTTTTAAGTATGAAAATGTCCGGAGATGAGAGGACTGAGGGGGAAATGGAATTCCTGGTAGAGGTAATGATTCAGGTTTCTTGAACTGTCTGATTCTGTGGTGAACCAGCAGCACTTTTGCCCAGGTTAGCCTCCAACTGTGGATGAAATGGGAAGAGGGTTAGAGATAAAGAAGATTTGCTTTTCAGTATAATAACTCATAGCCTGAAAGGGATAGTGACGTGCATCTCACTGCTCACTGTGAGGTACACTGTGACGTGTAAACACTTCACAGCAACTCGCACAATTCCCATCGCCTCCTTTCTTTGGAGGAGTTCAAATGAGACAGTCTTCCTTTTGCCCTCTCAGTTTTCTTTCATTCCATGTACTATTTCACATGAAACTGTTCGAGAGCAAGTCCCTAGCACTGGCAGTGTTGATAACAATTTACACCTAGAAACTTGGACCAGGCTCATAATTCATACTCAATAGATAAATTTCAATTCCCCTCCATTCTCTCAATCCCTTTGATTTGTAGTATGTATTACTTGTCTGTTATATTCCAGGTGCTTTTCCCATTATATCCTAGGTACTTTGATGATATTAATGAATAAAACGGACAAAGATCCCTGACCCAGTGGAACGTCCATTTTAGTAGTCATCACAACGGTTCTGGAAAAATTGCTTCTTTTCTCCCACTGAGTTATTATTAAAATTAGGTTGCTATCTAAGAGAGTGGTTTTCTTTCATGGGCTGTGGATAGACACTGGGGCGAGAAGACATTTTTTATTTTGGGGCAAAAGACTTTTTTGTAGCTAGGGGTTCTGTGAGGATAGACCAGTATGAGGTGGCATGTTTTCTCTAGTTTATCTTGTAAGAGATGAAAGTTTGAAGGAACTAAAAATGGAGTGGTTTCAGAGATGGATAAGTGGGTGACGGGAGAAATATTTAAAGACAAGTTATTTGAAGCTTGCCTGGCCTTGGCTTCAGTGAGGAGAGAGAGAGAGAGAGAAAGACAGCCACAGAATGACTAGTCATCACTTATGCTTGGGTATACTTTAAATAGACAGAATAGAAACAGTGAAAAAGTAGAATCGACTAAACAGCAGAGAATTCTGTTACGGCATAAAAATATCCATCTATTAAAAATGCAATAAATCTGACATAGAGTACTTTCCATTTTATTATTTTTATAGCTCTTTCATTTGTTATTTTACAGATGCTGTGCCTGTTCCCTCAGAAAAAAGCCCGTCTCTGCAGACAAATGAGAATCTGGACAAGAATGTGGACAGTACCATTACAAAGACCATCACAGGAAGCCCTTTGCAAATGCCTTTAGAAAAGCAGCCAGCCGCAAAGAGCTGTGACACATTAGCGACTTTACCAGCACATTGGCCGTCTAGTCAAGAAGAGTTCACAGGCCCTCATTTAAGGACATCAAAGTCGGATTCTACTTTCCGAAACCAGGCCTCCGTGGAGACACTGTATGTATCTCCCTCATTCACAACATTTGACACAATGAAAGAGACTGTAATCAGTAAGGGTCATCAGGAAGCAACACGGTCCGGCCTGGTTCCGATGGAGGATGAAAACCTCCAGACCTTAGCCACATGGGGTGAGTCTACAAGAAACCCCTCTTTTGAAGTACTCTTCTTTTACTTTTCTCTGCTTTCTGTCTCCTGGGTTGTTGCCTTCTCTTATTCTCCACCCACTGGTATGAGGAGAGGTACCTCTGAGTTGGGAAAGTGCCCCTTTTAAAAAGGCTAATAGCAGATCATCATCACGGTCACATGTGCTTGAGTGAAGCCCATGTTCTGAGCAATTTTGATACAGAACAAATTAGAAAGAACTAGCATTAAACAAGAGCTTCCTGTCAAACATTTAGGTTACTTATTTAAAAACTATATGAGAGAAAGTGATTAGTGTGTATATTGGTGTGTGTGTGTTTTCCCTTTTTTAAAAGAGCTGTGTACTGATTACAAAAAAGGGGCGGGGGAGTAGAGAATCGCCTCCCTCTTCTGTCTTGCAAAACATTGAGAGGGTTGCAGTATTGTCTAGACGGTAGATAAAGGATAAGGCCAGTTCCCAGGTCATTGGCTGTCAGTTGTTAAATCCTACATTTCATAATTTATACTTTCTTCTGTAGAGTTATTTAGTAAAAGAATAACCCATTTGCTGGTACATACCCGTGGTGGCTCAGATGGTAAAGAACCTTACTGCAATGAAAGAGACCTGGGTTCAATCCCTGGGTTGGGAAGATTCCCTGGAGAACAGAATGGCTACCCAATCCAGTATTCTTATGGAGAATTCCATGGACAGAGGACCCTGGCCAGCTACAGTCCCCAGGGTCTCAAAGAGTCGGACATGACTGAGCGACAAACACTTTCACTTTTTTTTCATTTCAAAGACTAAGTAGTTTATTGATTCTCATATGTAATAATGCTTACTAAATCATAAATATAATTTTTAAATATGAACTTTTAAAATATAAATCCTTTAAACTACCTCAAATTCAGGTCAGAAGTACAATATAAATACAAACAATGGAAGCCAAAATTGTTTGAGGTTAAAGAAACTTACCTTAATGCTAGTAAGGTCAGTGACTAGTAAGAGATTCTTCTTACTGCTCTTCCCAGAATTTTTTTTTAATTGAGTACCTAAAAATAAAACTAATTCTTAGTTTTGTCACAAAATTAACTTTTCTGCTGAGACTACTGATGGAGAAACCAGTTAGTACTGGTTATGATAGCCAGTGCATGTTAGGATTAGCTCATGTCCCCTGGAAAGCTGTTACTTTGGTTCATTTCTTCCACAAATACCACAAAAAGAAAATTGAGAATACTTTTGCTCATAGCTTGTATATCAAGTATATTTAATTATGAAAAATTACAAGAAGTTCCTCTAAAACCAGTTAGCAAGGAAGACTTTTCCTGCTACTTACAATGAAGTAGATAGGATTAGTCTAATCCTCCACCAACAATGTTGGTTAAAGCTGGAAAACTATTAGAAATCATTATAAAACAACCAAGGTAGAAAACACCTGATGGGCCCTAGGGGAAAGGATTGTGATGCTGTGATGAGATAAGTAATGTATATCTGGTCTTCACCCCTGGTTCCTAGCACGGCGCTTCTGAAACCCTTGTCATTTTCCTGAGTGATAGGAGAGAAAGAGGCATTTTCTGTTATTTATCATAAACAGAATATGTTTATGTTTCAACTCCATCCCCAACCTCTGGGGAGAGGAGAAGGAATGGCCAGTGATTTGATCAATCAGAAGCCAATGGGGACTTCCCTGGTGGTCCAGTGGATAAGACTCCATGCTCAGGGAACTATTAATAAGATCCCATATATCCCAGCTAAGCCCACATGTGCAGCTACTGACCCCACATGCTCTAGAAGCCTACACCACAGTTAGAGAAGGCCACGTGCTCCAACGAAGACCCGGTGCAGCCAAAACAAATAATAGATGCTTTTCAGAAGAGAGCAAGCAGGTGGCAGTGATGGATAGTCTAAAAAAAATCAGGGGCCAATAATTTGATCAGTCATGCCTATGTAATGGGACCTCTGTAAAAACCCTAGACCATGAGGTTGAGAGGGCTTCCAGGTTGGTGAGCACATGAACGTTCTGGGAGGACGATCGCCCAGAGAAGGCACGGCAGCTCTGTGTCCCTTCCCCATACCTTGCCCCGTGCATTTCTTCCATTTGGTTGTTCCTTTATAATAAACCAGTCATAGTAAGCAAAGCAAGGTCCTGAGTTTTGTGAGCCATTCTAGCAAATTATCAAACCCAAAGAGGGGACCGTGGGATTCTTCTATTTATAGCCAGCACATCAGAAACAGAGGCCTGGACCCGCAGCTGGCATCTGAGTAGTGTCTCAGTTTTCTCCCCCTTGCCTGTCTGCCTGTTAGCAGAGCAGGGTGATAGAAGCCAAGGAAACACGAGAGGCCTGGGCTTTCTGCCGTCTCCCTGAGCTGGGGAGGTAGGGTTGGAGTTTGGGGTTTCCAAGGTGTCAGGGACTTAAGGGGCCAATATTTCAGAGGGGAGGGAATCACAGAGAAAAAGTCCACAAGTCTTTGTGTAATTTCATACTGTTACTTTTGCCTGCTGCTAAACTGCTCAGGTTTTGGATAAGGTGCCGAGAAACTAAATGGAAAGAAGCCAAGAAGCTAACCAGAGATTCTCATAGTCTTGTGATGCTAAGAAGATGGAGGTTGGAGTTTAGGATGTGCAGAATTGTAGGGGCTGTGGTAAATACACTGTCCTTTCAGCTGGGCCCTCTAAAGGGCTACACCCTATGCATCAGAGGTACATTCTAGGAGCAAGGACAGCCTGGAAATAGAATAGCCCTCCCAAATGCTGAAACCCAGCTTCAACTAGAGCAAAGTATCTGAAGACAATAAAATCCTTTCTTGAGTGGTGCTACAGTTTTCCATGCATAAGATTTGACATTCACCAAAAAATTACCAGGCATACCAGGAAATGAACAAATGACCAGAAATACAGGATAAAATAAGCAACAGAAACAGACTCATAAATAATCTAGATACTGAAGTTATAAGATACATACTTTAAAATAATTATGATTAATATATGTTAAAAAAAAAAAACAGAAGAAAAGATGGGGGAATTTCATCGGAATAGAATACTGCTATCTCTAAAAAGGAGTCAAGAGAATTCCTGAATTCCAAAGCAGAAAAATAATTAGCTGAAATTAAGACCTTGAGGATGCTATTCTGTTCATAAAGGTTGAGGTGTCAAAAGAAAGAGCTCAGTACTGGCAACAAAGTTGAAAAGTTACAAGGGAAACCCTAAAAGGGAGGGAGACTCAGAAGGAGTCTCATATTCCATTAGTAAACTCTGCCCAAATTCTTGACCAATAAGACACACATTTCTACTTTTCTATAAAAGGCATCACTGGAGCCGACCCCGGCTCCCTGGGCCTCACCTACCTTCAGCTTTGCCCCGTGCCCTCCACAGTCAAGACTGGCCCCCATGGCAGGCCCACCCTGTGCCCTGCTGGGTGCCTGATGGCTTTGGCGTGGGGTTTGGACTGTCCTCCCGCTGAATGAAGAGGGTGGAGCAGTTATTCTGCGTGGAGTAAATGGTCTCAAGTAGAGCTGTGTTAACTCCTGACCCCGCCACAGCCCCGCTCTCAAAATCGAGTCCTCGCTTCAACACAGTAAAAACCATGGTGAGACTCTTCTGCACCCCCGGTTCCATTCTCACGGTCTGAAACGGGCCCTGCCCTGGAGGCTGTTGTCCGGGAAGGCTCCCCCCTGGCACCTGGGTGTTCCTGAAGGCCCCTGTGGCCCGTGGAGCCGAGGCCTGGTAAATTGGTCCTTTGGGGCAGCACTTGATGACCCAGCCTTGAAAGATGCTCTTGTCCAGCTCCTTGGTGGCCTGGGCCGAGCTCTCAGTGGCAAATTCTATGTAGGCATAGCTCTTGAGGGTGTCCGGAGAACTTGCCACCCAGGATGGGGACCCAGTGGATCTCACCACAGTGGTTGAAGCCATAATATATGTCTAGGGGAAGACCCCAGTGAATCGTGGGGGGAAAAAAGATAGCACTAGGAATTATGAATACGTGGGTAAATAGAAAATGCCATATATTTTATTTTAAATTCTAGTGGTAAAGGTGTCGTTGTTGTTCAGTTGCCGAGTTGTGTCTGACTCTATGAGTCACCGTGGACTGCAGTGTGCCAGGCTTCCCTTCTTTCACTGTCTCCTGGAATCTGCTCAGATTCACATCCACTGAGTCAGTGATGCTGTCTCACCATCTCATCCTCTGCTGCCCCCTTTTCCTTTTGCCTTCGGCCTTTCCCAGTGTCAGAGTCTTTTCCAGTGAGTCGGCTGAAGGAAAAGATTTGAGGTGAGAGACAGAGACGGGAGCTGGTGAGCAAGGTCGGGGGAAGGATCCTGAGATGGAGGGGGATATGGGGAAGGCAGACTGGAATCCAGACCAGGAAGAGAGTCGCCTCGTGCTGAGAACCCATAAGGAAGGAGGAAAAAGGGTGTACCGATGTGAGGGAAGGGTCTTATTGTTCTCAATAATTAAATGTACTGAACATCCATGGGCTGCGCTCTATACGTCATGGCCTCTGTATCTTACTGTCTGGGGTCACCTGCCAAGCCTGAGGGTTTGGAGTGGTTTCAATTTTTCCATGAAGAAACTGGAAAAAATTTAGAACAGCCACTGCTGAGAATGGAAGAAGGAGCTGCTGAGACTCTGAGAAGATGGAGGAACAGTAATTTGTAGTGGTCCAGTTTTTCAGGTCTGGGCTTTATTTATTTTTTTATTTTTTCCCTGTGCTGAGCATCCCGGGGATAGAAATGAAAAAGGCAGATATTTAAATTGAATAGGCCTATGACAGGGATTGACCACCTTTCAGCCTGGACCAAATCTGGCCCACTGCCTGTTTTTGTAAATAAAGTTTTATTGGAAAACAACCATACTGCTTGGCTCGCATATTGTCTTTGGCTGCTTTTGTGCCACATCAGCAGAGCTGTCAGACCGTATGAACCACAAAGCCTAAAAGAGCTCCTATCCTGTCCTTTCTATCAACGTTTTGCTGACTCCTGCATCAAGAATTAGTGGCAGGGAGACTTCTCTGAGGGTCCAGTGCTTAAGACTTCACTGCGGGGGGACACGGTTTCGATTCCCTGGTTGGGGAACTAGGATCCTGCATGCCACCCAGGGAGGCCAAAGAAAGAAATTAGTAGCAAGTAAGGCAGAAGACATTCAGCAAGAGAGTAGCCAGAAAGTGGCTAAAGTGATGGATCCTGGGATTCTAGGCTGGTTTAGGAAAGGAGCCGGAACCAAGAGGACACTGATAGAAAGAGAGAAAACAGAAAGATCATTGCATCTATGGTCTCACTGCATCAGTGAGGCCAAAGTGTAGATGTATTAAAAGGAATGTAAAAGGAATCTATAGAGCTGGAAGTAACTGAGAAGAAAAAGTAATCTTGGAAAACAAGATTTCAAAGTAGGGCAGTTGAGAGTGATGGCATTCTAGGAAATACTCAGAGGAATGGCTGAAGGTCATTGTGGTTGAGGAATTCAAGAAATGATGAGACTAAATGGATGTTAGTCTCCATGGATACTGGGTGGTGGAGGATAACAAAGAGAGTACCTTTTTTTTTTTCTGGTTTTCATTTAAGCATTTGTTTATAGGAAGGGTCCAGGTCCACTGTCATAAAACTCTTTGGAGATAATGAGCTGGACAAATTTAAAAAATCCTTGCATATTTTAGCGGTTCTCAAATACCAGGGAGACTGTCTAAGGCAGCCAGCTAATACACTTTAATATCTTTACTGAATGAGAGGAATGAATTTGCTGCAGCAACCTCCTTTGACATTTTGATGCTCAATACCTCTGTTCTGAGAACAGCCCATTCCTTCTGCTCCTCTGCTTATTTGTCTGAAGCTCAAACCGTTGTTTTAGGTCGTTAGTTTATCACGCACACTAAAAAGGAAGAAGGAGCTAGCACATACTTAGAAGCCAGTTTGGTGGCAGGCAGCTTTCCTTATAGTCTCATCAGCCACAGTCAGGGTGAGGGTGTTAGATGCACTGGATTTTACTTTCTAATTTTGGGGAGGAAAAAATTATCTGTGCTTTGTCTTGTTGAGATAGCGGTGACCATCCTCACTGGCTTCCTCCTTTCTGTCTCATTTGGTCCCATTTTGTTTTCTACTCTGGATTTCAGCAGTAGTTGTTCTTTGTAGCGGTTTTTCAGTTCACCTTTGCTAGGAAAAGAAACTAAAGTGACGCATACACTGAAGACCCATTTACAATGCCTTTTTCTTTTTGCCTATAAAAGCCTTTGGAGTTAGAACAATTAACAGAGTCCCTGAAGCAATGGGGGAAATGATAGAAAGCAGTTCTACAGACCATCCCAGCTAACTCTGGTGAGCTAGTGGTCAGGGTGGTCCATAAGCACCGTGTGGAGTAGAGCGTTGATGGGCGAGGGAGGCTTATCACCCTCCAGGGAGGTCACAGCCAGGGTGCTCCCTGACCCCTAGACAGGGCCCCAACAACCCTTCCAGCTGTGCAGCTCCTGCCTGCTCTTGTGCAGACAGAAAGATGCACCAATTTGATTTTAATTTAATGAACCACATTTATACTTCATAAGCAAGTGAGAAAACTCATCTTTAATACAATAATCCAATTTTCCCAATAAAAACCCGGCATAAGTGATTTATAACTACTTATAATAAGGGGCAGACTTACTAGCATTTCTCTCTAGGCCCATGTTACTCCTAAATCTGGTTCTTTTATGTAGCTTATTTATAATAATGATACTAAAAATAAAATTTCAAATATGGCAGCTTTAAAAAATTGAGATCTAATTCCTATACCATAAAATGCACCCTTTGAAAACGGACAGCGTAGTGGTTTTTCAGTGTATTCTCAGAGTTGTACAGTCATCACTACTAATGCCAGAGCATTCCCACTACCCTCAAAAGTCCTGTACACACAAGCAGCCACTCTCTGCCCTCTTTATCCCAGGCCCTGGTAGCCACTGTCTACTTTCTGTCTCTATGGATTTACCTTTTCTGGACATTTCATGGGATGGAGTCATGCAACACGAGGCCTTTTGTGATTTATTTCTTTCGCTGAGCATCATGTTTTCAAGGTTTATCCACAATGTAGCATAAATCAGTATGTGATTCCCTTTTATGGCTGGATAATATTCCAATGTATAGATAAACACATTTTCTTTATGCTAATCAGTTCACAGACGTTTGGATTGTTTCCACTTTTTGGCAGTTATGAATAATTCTATTACAAAGAATTTTGTAAATGTTTCATTTTTTAGCCATAGAACAAAATCAGGATAGTATAATTCCTGTGTGTAGGTAACTTGACAGCCATTCTGTATTAGTGAGGAAAACTGAAAGAGATGAATTGGAGAATGAGAAAAAGAAAAAAATCCCTCTCTTGTACAGTGAACTGTTTACCGAAGACCAGCTGCTAGCAGAAAAATTTACATTTACTGCTAAAGATAATTTTAAATATTTCCAGAAGTGTATTTGTTATCTTATTTTTTCCAATCCAGTACTTCCAAATGCTTTTTAAGTTTAAAATTGTAGTATAATAATTAACAGTGTGTGCGTGCTAAGTCGCTTCAATTGTGTCCGACTCTTTGTGACCCTAATTAACAGATCCAGCGTTATTTGTGAGCATAAAAAATTAGAGAGAACACATTAGCATTTGGAAAAATCTTGTCAGTGCTATCTTCAAGCGAGTCTGGCAGTCATTAGCATGACTGTATCACACAATGAGACTTTTAAATCCAGCTATTTGCTGCAGCTGATTTGCAATACTTGCTGCATTTCAGCTCTGGGGGGTCGACTGTATGAAGAGGATGCTTGTTAACCACCACCGCAGTAAGCCGGAGAAGGGTCACTAAACGGGGAGGGAGATGCGCCCTGAGGCGCAGTGTGCAGTGGCTGGTACAGCTGCAGTGTGTTTGGAAACAAAAGTAAATTGGCGTGCAGCAATTAGAGATGAAGTGGGTTCTTATGAGCAAAAGCATCAAGCAGCCTACGAATCAAAGCTGCAGAACTATAAACAGGGAGAAGCTGTTTACTCAGCAGTTGTAGCTACACAGCAGGAGAAAGGTGGGCATACAGCAAAAAGCAGTGATTCTCTGACCAGAGCACATAGCAGAAACACCTGCAGGCTTGTTCAAACCCAGTTTTCTGAGCCCCAACCCCCAGTGTCCGATTCAGCTGCTCTGCGGTGGGGCCCTAGAACTTCATTTTAACAAATTCCCAGGTGATGCTGCTGCTGGTTCAGGAACCACACTTTAAGAAACACTGGCATTAAACTGTGGGCTTCCCTGGTGGCTCAGCTGGTAAAGAATCTGCCTGCAGTGTAGGAAGCAATGGCACCCACTCCAGTACTCTTGCCTGGAAAATCCCATGGACGGAGGAGCCTGGTAGGCTGCAGTCCATGGGGTCGCTAAGAGTCAGACATGACTGAGCGACTTTACTTTCACTTTTCACTTTCATGCATTGGAGAAGGAAATGGCAACCCACTCCAGTGTTCTTGCCTGGAGAATCCCAGGGATGGGGGAGCCTGTTGGGCTGCCATCTATGGGGTCGCACAGAGTCGGACACGACTGAAGCGACTCAGCAGCAGCAGCAGTGTGGGAGACCTAGGTTCTATCCCTGGGTTGGGAAGATGCCCTGGAGAAGGGAAAGGCTACCCACTCCAGTATTTTGGCCTGGAGAATTCCATGGATTGTATACATGGGATATACCGTTCATGGGGTCCCAAGAGTAAGACGCGACTGAGCAACTTTCAGTTTCAGCATAAAACTGAAGCCAGGTATTCATCATGTCACACGTGTGTGCCTACCATAACTGTGTTATCTTTAAATATATTTGTTGTTGTTCAGTTGCTAAGTCGTGTCCAACTTTTTGCAACCCCATGGACTGCAGCACGCCAGGCCTTCCTGTCCCTCACTGTCTCCTAGAATTCACCCAAGTTCATGTCCATCACGTCGGTGATGCCATCCAACCATCTCATCCTCTGCTGCCCTCTTCTCCTCCTGCCCTCAATCTTTCCCAGCATCAGGGTCTTTTCCAATAAGTCAGCTCTTCACATCAGGCGGCCAAAATATTGGAGCTTCAGCATCAGCCCTTCCAATGAGTATTCAGGGTTGATTACCCTTAGGATTGACTGGTTTGATCTCCATGCTGCCCAAGGGACTCTCAAGAGTTTTCTCCAAATCACAATTCAAAAGCTTTAGCATTCAGCCTTCTTTATGATCTAGCTCTCACATCCATACATGGCTACTGGAGAGACCACAGCTTTGACTATGTGAACCTTTGTTGGCAAAGTGATGTCTCTGCTTTTTCATACTCTGTCTAGGTTTGTCATAGCCTTCCTTCCAAAAAGGAAGTGTCTTCTAATTTCATGGCTGCAGTCACCATTCACAGTGATTTTGGAGCCCAAGAAAAGAAAATCTCTATCATCTCAATTCCAAAGAAGGGCAATGCTAAAGAATGTTCAAACTACCAGACTCTTGTGCTCACTTCCCATGCTAGTAAGGTTATGCTCAAAATCCTTCAAGCTAGGCTTCAACAGTACTTGAATCGAGAACTTCCAGATGTACAAGCAGGGTTTAGAACAGGCAGAGGAACCAGAGATCTTTAAATATGTAAGATAACATTATACTAACATTTGACTGAAATATTGTTTTCCTCCTGGCCTTCTTAAATCTTCCTTATGAAATCATTCTTTCTGACCAGAGTGAACTATTTCTAGAATAGTTTCTTAGTACTGTAACATATGTGGTTTGGGTCCTAGAATCTTAGAATCTCACCAAGGATATATAGTTCTGTCAGCTGATGCCTTGATCTTGCCTGAAATGTTCCTGCCAAATGGTCGCTCAGGCTGTGCATGAGCTCCCTAAGTGTTAAGAACCTCACCGCTTCCCAAAGCAGTGCATGTCATGTGTGGGAAACCACAACTATTTAAACGTTTTCATTTTTCAACTGGACTGAAATCTCTTTTCCTGTTACTTTCTCCTGCTAACTGCAGTTCCAACTTGTACACAATATGAGAAATGGAAGATAAATATTACTAAGATTTTCTGACTGTTTTCAAAAAACTAAATATAGCCACAGCAACCCTCTGTCTTCCTATCTGATTTGGGGTAAAGATTTGAATATCCATCAACCCTTCTACATCCCTCACCATCTTGGTTGCCTGCCTTCTCAACTTTATATCTAGAATTTAACATAATTATCTAATAGAGTAAAAATAATTATAATATACTAGAATGGTGTGGATGTAGAGTTTAGATTAGATTAGATGCTTTAACATCAGAGACTTGAATTTGAGTCTCATCTCTACCCCTTTTGAGCCTTGTGATCTTGGGAAAGTTTCTTTGCTTCTCTGAGATGCCTTTGCCTCATAGTTGCCCTGAATATTCAACCAACTCTCACAACCTCTGGCAGAAGTCTAGAGATGTGTTTTCTGGAGAAGGTACATGGAGGGTCTCTGAAGTGAGATGCTAGCCACTGGAGAACGTGTTACTCTAGCCTGAGAATAGACCAAGAAAGACAAGGATCCAGGATATATTGACGGAAAATAGAAGGGCGGCCTAGAGACGTGTCCAGTGACAGCGGTGGGTGCAGCCCAGAGGGTTGCGGAGTGGCTCGGGACACGCGCGTATAGAGGCTTCCGTCACTGGCAGGGCGGTTGCCACATACCCTCTTTCTAACCCAAGGATAGAGTGTTGGGTGAGCCTGGCCTGGATTCTTGGGTGTGCTTGTCCTGTCTTGACCGTTTGTTAATGAAGTTCCTACTTTCCTTTTTGTGTCCTGCTGCTGGACCAGCTGAGGATACTCATTTCGCCCCCTTAAAGTTTTGTGATTGGAATTCTTTCCTGAGAACTGGAGCTAGGCACCAGGTGGCTTTGAAGACAAAAATAGAAGCTGTCTGCCCTGGCCACATTTTTAGACAAGAGGTCCAATTTCGTTTAGAATGACATGAATATGTAAAATAAATAAGAAAGAAAGATAAGTCTTGTGTGCTAAGTGGTAAGCATTAATCTCCCTCTTCTATGACTTATAGTGAATAAGTTTTGTATTTTTAATTATTTTATTCTCAAATTATTCTCACTGTTATTTTATTTATTTTTAGTTTTTGGCCATGCCTCATGACATGTGGGATCTTAGTTCCCAGAGCAGGGGTCAAACCCGTGCCCGCTTGCACTGGAAGCACAGAGTCTTAATCACTGGGCTGCCAGGGAATTGCCAATTAAAAAAAATTTTTTTTGAGTAGTAAGTTCAAAGTTAATTTCAAAGACTTTGGCACTAGAATTTGACAACTTGTATCACCTTTTAAGGCATGCGTGTTCAGTCACATCAGTCGTGTCTGACTCTCTGCAACCCCATGGACTGTAGCCACCAGACTCTGTGTCCATGGAATTTTCCAGGCAAGAATACTGGAGTATCCCATTTCCCAACCCAGGGATTGAACCCACGGCTCCTGCGTTGGCAGGCAGATTACCACTGAGCCATCTGGGAAGCCCACCTAAGGCATAAATGAATAAAAATAGAGATTCCAAGGAGACAAGAAAATGATCTATGTCTGATAAAGTTTGAAAAACACTTGAATAAATTACAGGTGGCCCTTAAATACATGGGTTCAAACTTCATGAGTCCACTTATACGCGATTTTTTTCCAGTAAATACATAGTACAGTACTATACAATCTGCAGTTGATTGAGTCTGCAGATTTGGAACTGCAGATATGGTGGGCCAACTGTAAAGTTATGTGGAGGTCTTTGAATGTGGGGCGGGCCAGCACCCCAACCCCCGTGTTGTTCAAGGGTCAACTGTACTGTCAGTTTCTCAGAACCTTTAATATGCTAACGGATATTGCTAATCTCCTAATGGGAGGCACAGTGTGCAATTGGCCAATCTTATTTGACTTTGAAACCCAGTTCTCACAAAACATCTTTTTACATCTTAAGGGACACAGTGTTCTCCATAATGGTTTGGGAAATAATGATTTAGAATAAAGTGTGAAAGAAGAGATTTAATATGATTTTTGCCTGAAGGGAAGTTAAAAACATTATCAAATCTTTAATTTTATGGAAAATAGACTTAGAATCCATTTTATTTGTAGTTTCTTGGTGGAAAAAAAAAATTGTATACAAGTGCTAAAGTGTCCTGGATCTTGGATGGGTTGGACTCAGCCTTGACTATATTTGACTATTGAGAGAAAAAGATTAGTTTTGTAACTCTGAGGTACTTGTAGTTGGTTGTTCATTTTGCCATAATATTTTCTGTTAAAAACAAAGAGAAGGAATCTAAGTTACAGGTTTCTTAGACTTTCTGCTTTAAATGTCAACTTAAAATTCTGGCAGTGAGTAGAAGAGGGTGTAATATTCTACTTTTCTGCTCTCTGGTAAGTGTAGTGTAAAAATATATTAGGCAAAGTTTGAGAGTCAAGATGAATATTGATATTTCTATTTAAATTCCCTTTCTATGGTATTATTGATGTATCATACATCTTTAGATTTTCTCTATTTCCTGCTTTGGTTTTATTGGGGCCTACTGTGACTCTTTAACATATAAAATTCTAAGTAGTTTATGCTGAGACCAGGTAGAATTTGACATTGTAAAATTGTTTAAGCTATTACTCTTATTTGTATGTTGCCTAATCCTTGTCTTTCATTTATACATTTTAGTTTCAACTGCCTCTGAGGGAACATTCTCCTTTTCTACTTTATCTGTGTCATCCCCTGATTCAGCCTCTCCAGAGAAGTCTGTTCATCCCTTACCTCCAGTTCGGGCCGGACCTTCCTTTTGGACTTTGTCCCGTCAACAGTCTTCTTCTGCCTCTGTTAAAAATACAGATAAGACAGCCAGGATCCGTCACCCTTTTGCTCCTAGGAGTCCATTGTTCCCCGATGAAAAAGCAAATGACCAACTCAGCCTCCTGGAAATTCTTCCAGACGACTCTGGTTCTGCCAAAGAGAAGACGAGTTCAATTTCTAGCAGTGACTGGGTAGCGTTTTCCACTCAGAATGTAGACCATTTCACCTCAGTGTCCTGTTCTAGTTCTCAGGCAACCAAAGGCCTGTCCAGGGAGCCTGAAGCAGACAATTCCACTAACGTTCTTCTAGGGGAGGTGAAAACTGCCATAGTCACACTGCACGAAGACCTGAGCATGGTGATACGGGAGCTCAACGTCATCAGCAGCCGTCTGGTGAGCATGAGCGGGCCCAGTCCCCACGTAAGCAGGTCTCTGCAGTTCCCCCAGTGTTCTGAGGCGGGCTCCGATCAAGTCGAATGATCTCAGTAGCTCTTGTTGATAGAACGCAAAACATTTTATAGATTCTCATTACTGTGCAAAAATAGAGTGATAGTTGATTTTTCTTTGTCAGGTTTATTAAACAAGTATGTATCAAACCAATAAATTCATCTGGGTGGTTTATTTTTTAAAGAGAAAAAGAATCACCTTTGATATTTTCAGGTTTAAATATTAGTTCATTTGAAACTGAAGAGAATTTCATTCCTCCATGCTCTGTACTTTACCTCTAAATAACATGGAGCAGTAGTGAAAGTTGTGGTAATACTTCAGACAGCAGATGACTATTCCAGAGTTCCTGGGTAAATTGGCAGTAGGAAGCCTCTCATTTTCCATCAGTATGGAGCTTCATTGTTAACGAGCCTTTGCCTTGTCTTAGGAGAATTGAGTCTGGGGTATATGTTTCACATCTCTTCATGTCACCTTTCAGGTTCTGCAAAAAAGGGCCAAAAATCTTTCCCTTCTTGTGGATGCCACAGTTGGTTGAGAGTTAAGTTGAGATAAGTAGGGCATGAAACAGGTGGGGTTTTGTTGTTTCTGTTGTTGTTAAGGAATATGCAAAGTAAATTTAAATGTGTACCTTTTTCTGTACTTTGGAAAATAAATTTGGTGTTTTTAGTCTTTTATGTATCTGTTTTAATTCTTTAAGACAGCTTTGTAAATAGAACTGTCTCAATTATTTATGGGGGAAATGATCTGGTTTGGGGATTACAGACCAGTGATTCTCAATCCTGCTGCAGTTTGGAATCACCAGAGAAGCTTTTGTTTTGTTTCATATTTATTTGAAAGAACAATGTAAAGGGCTCCATTTACCCACTGGTCAGTCTCAACAATTACTAACCAAAGGCTAAAATAATCTCTGATAATTTTGAAGAATTATGAGACATTTTAAAAAGTATTCTAATGCTCTGGGTGCTGGTCCCAAATCAAAACTGATTCTCATCATGCACACTGGGTTAAGAACTAGAGGACACTGTTGGTGCAGGTACATGGGGTGAGGAAATAAGCCAGTCAGAAGGCTGTTGAAGTTATCCAGATAAGAGCTGGATATGGCTCAAGCCAGGGTCAGCACAGTAAAGGTAAATAAGAAGTGATTCATTTAGGGATTTGCTGATGAGTTGGATAAAATATCTGAAAGAGAAGAGTCAAGGATGAACCCAAAGGTATTGGACTGAGCAACTAAAATTCAAGATGAAGTTGCCATCAACTAAGATGAGGAAGGTTGCAGATAGAAAAAAATTTAGGGACTTCCCTGGCGATCCAGTTGTTCAGACTCTGCCCTTCCACTACAGAGGGCATGGATGGGTTCACTCTCTGATCAGGGAACTAAGATCCCACACTCTGTGTGGCGTGGCCAAAAAATACAGGTCCATCTAGTCAAGGCTTGGAGAAGGCGATGGCACCCCACTGCAGTACTCTTGTGTGGAAAATCCCATGGACGGAGGAGCCTGGTAGGCTGCAGTCCATGGGGTCACTAAGAGTCGGACACAACTGAGCGACTTCACTTTCCCTTTTCACTTTCATGCATTGGAGAAGGAAATGGCAACCCACTCTAGTGTTCTTGCCTGGAGAATCCCAGGGACGGGGGAGCCTGGTGGGCTGCCGTCTATGGGGTTGCACAGAGTCAGACACGACTGAAGTGACTTAGCAGCAGCAGCTAGTCAAGGCTATGGTTTTTCCAGTAGTCATGTATGGTTGTGAGAGTTGGACTGTAAAGAAACCTGAGCACTGAAGAACTGATGCTTTTGAACTGTGGTGTTGGAGAAGACTCTTGAGAGTCCCTTGGGCAGCAAAGAGATCAAAGCTGTTAATCCTAAAGGAAATCAATCCTGAATATTCATTGAAAGGACTGATGTTGAAGCTGAAACTCCAACACTTTGGCCACCTGATACGAAGAGCTGATTCACTTGAAAAGACCCTGATGCTGGGAAAGATTGAGGGCAAGAGGAGAAGGGGATGACAGAGGATGAGATGGTTGGATGGCATCACCGACTCAATGGACATGAGTTTGAGTAAACTCCGGGAGTTGGTGATGGACAAGGAAGCCTGGCATGCTGCAATCCATGGGGTCGCAAAGAGTCGGACATGACTGAGCGACTGAACTGAATTAATTTTTTTTAATTTAAGGCATCCATTTTTTAAAATTTCAGATGTCTATTAGATAACCAAGTAGAGATATCAAGTAAACAGTTGGATAGAAGAGTGAGTCTGAGAGAGATCTAGATTGAAATGGAGGCTAGTAAATGATTTTTATTTAAAGTTATGAGACTAGATGAAATTAACCAAAGGAGTCAGTGTGATAGAGGAAAGAAGTTGAAGGCCTGAGCCCTGGGGCATTCTAACATAAGATCAGGAAGAAGTTGGGAAACTAAGGAAGGAATTTGAGAAAGAGGCACCACTGAGGTAGGAACAAAACAATACTGTCTGTGGCATTTGGAATCCAAAAGAGTTTTCTCTTCTTGGCCCTTTTCTATATATATTACAGAAGCATCTTGTCAAGTTCTTGCCAAAGCCCTATTCAATTTTGAATAAAGTTGCATTAACTCTATTAATCAATTTGGAGAAATTTTTACAAATTTAATCTTTCAATCCATGAACATGGTATATCTCTAAAACCTCTGTCCATATAGATGTTCTCTTCATGTTTTTCAATAAGCTCATTATTTCCCCCCAAGAAGGCTTCTATTTCTTTTTTTAAAGACTTAATTCTTTGTTCTTCATATTTTTGTGCTATTTAAGTGCTACTGTTTTACCAGTTTTATTTGTAATTTTAGAAGAGTTTATAGAAATGTTCGTTGTACAGGTGTACACTGCACATCCATATAGCCTTTATTCAGATTCACCAGTTGTTAACATGTTGCTATATTTGCCTTACCTCCCTCTCTTGCTAAACACATCTATGTCTATATGCACATTATATAGATAACCACACACATTTTGCTGAGCTATTTGAAAATAAATTTCAGATATCGTGACACTTCACAGCAGAATATTTCAGCATACTTATTGCATGAATCAGGGTGGTTATTTCCCAACTTACCTTCAAGTTAACGAATTCTATCTTCAGCTATATATAATTTGTTGTTAAATCTTCATTTAGTTTTTAATTCAGCTACTGTATTTTCCATTTCTATAATTCTACTTGGTTCTTGTATTCCAAGGCCAAATTTGCCTGTTACCCCAGGTGTTTCTTGACTTCCTACTTTGGCATTCCAGTCCCATATAATGAAAAGGAGAAATATCAATAACCTCAGATATGCAGATGACACCACCCTTATGGCAGAAAGTGAAGAGGAACTAAAAAGCCTCTTGATGAAAGTGAAAGAGGAGAGTGAAAAAGTTGGCTTAAAGCTCAACATTCAGAAAACGAAGATCATGGCATCTGGTCCCATCACTTCATGGGAAGTAGATGGGGAAACAGTGGAAACAGTGTCAGACTTTATTTTGGGGGGGGCTCCAAAATCACTGCAGATGGTGATTGCAGCCATGAAATTAAAAGACACTTACTCCTTGGAAGGAAAGTTATGACCAACCTAGAGAGCATATTAAAAAGCAGAGACATTACTTTTCCAACAAAGGTCCATCTAGTCAAGGCTATGGTTTTTCCAGTGGTCATGTATGGATGTGAGAGTTGGACTGTGAAGAAAGCTAAGTGCTGAAGAATTGATGCTTTTGAACTGTGGTGTTGGAGAAGACTCTTGAGAGTCCCTTGGACTGCAAGGATATCCAACCAGTCCATTCTGAAGGAGATCAGTCCTAGCTGTTCTTTGGAAGGAATGATGCTAAAGCTGAAATTCCAGTACTTTGGCCACCTCATGCGAAGAGTTGACTCATTGGAAAAGACTCTGATGCTGGGAGGGATCGGGGGCAGGAGGAGAAGGGGACGACAGAGGATGAGATGGCTGGATGGCAACACTGACTTGATGGACATGAGTTTGAGTGATCTCTGGCAGTTGGTGTTGGACAGGGAGGCCTGGCATGCTGCAGTTCATGGGGTCGCAAAGAGTCGGACATGACTGAGCGACTGAACTGACTGACTGACTGACTTGGTTCTTGTAAAATTGGCTATATTGTTTTTCACAGACCTCTGTTTCTTACAGATAGTGTCAAGCATATCTTTGTTAGTAGAAATGGTAAGTAAACTAGTATAAAATTCTTACTGGTAAGAATAATAAGTAAACTAAAGAGTATTCTTGTTAGCAAACTATTAAGAATGGTCTAATACATGCATAAGGCTATTAATTTTCCTTTGCATAACTGAAATCCACAAATTTTTAAAAATGAGATATAATTTCAGTTCAGTCTCTCAGTCATGTCCAACTCTTTGCGACCCCATGGACTGCAGCACGCCAGGCCTCCCTGTCCATCACCAACTCCCAGAGTTCACTCAAACTCACATCGATTGAGTCAGTGATGCCATCCAACCGTCTCATCCGCTGTTGTCCCCTTCTCCTCCCACCTTCAATCTTTCCTAGCATCAGGGTCTTTTTCAAATGAGTCAGTTCTTCTAATCAGGTGGCCAAAGTATTGGAGCTTCAGCTTCAGCATCAGTCCTTCCAATGAATATTCATAGTGGTTAGGTAAATCATGGCAATTGCTTGAAGTCTTCTAGAACAATCAGGTTAATCTCAAACTTAAATTCCTCATAAGAGATCGTTCATTTCAACTTCATTCTCAATGCATAGCCATTTGGTTCCACTTCACCATAAGGAGTATCTCTTGTTTAATACCCCACCTTATGTGAAGTAATTTGTTCTCATCACCTTTCAAGGGCACCAAAATGAAAAGTGGAATTTGTTGAACTCAACACATGCCCTTAGGGAAAAGTGGCTTCTGCAATCATTTATCTATCAGGTCTCTATCTTTTTCAACGCCATAAGACTCTATACCAGGCCCTGAGGATGCAGTGCTGAACAAAATCAGACATAACTTCTGTTTACGACAGCTTGAGTTCTAGAATTCTGGAGAACTTGGACAGATTAATCAAGTTGTTTTTTAAAATGTGAGAGGCTAATAGTTCTGGGAAATAATACATAGGATTTGATTGGTGAAAGAATTCTTTAAGGAAATAACTTTTGAACTGAAATATAAGTTCCAGGATTATTGAAATAAATGCCAGTAATGACATGTTGGGCAAATAAAACTTCTTTCTGAAATAAAGCAGAGCATAAAATAAGTATGAAATCATAAGACACCTTCTATTGGCTTTCTTCATCATTTGGGAAAATCCACCAATGGATTCTTAAGGGATAGAAAGATGGAATATCTCTTTTTTGCAACAGCTATAAAATTTCTTAGTGGTACATTGCCAAGAGTTAAGAATAAAAAGCTTCCGGAGATACAGCATTCTTTCCTCCCCACCCCCATCACTGAAAAGCGCTATATCCGACATCTTGAAATTTACTCAGAGAAACCCCACAAATAACTGAGGGAACGAAAACTATCCTCTTGAGAAACTAACTTACTTACTATGCACTTATTACATGCACATAGTAACTTCAGATTTTAACTAGGTTTTACATAGCTCATATATTTTAATTCAACCATTTGTTAATCAGTATAATTAACAAGCACTTATTTCAGTTTCTATTTAGCCAACTCCATTAAATGAATAGAACAAACTTGGCTTAAATTAGGAGTGGGTATGTTCTGATTGACTTTGTAATTATCTCAGATTAAAAATACTTCATTAGATGTTATTCTCTTAAGCATTTTACTTGGAACTTGAGGATCTTATTATAAGACAATTATAAAAATATTTTATAGTTTACTTACTGTCAAATTACTCATGTGTTCATTCTTTAAATGTTTATTAAGCACCTTTTATAAGTAGGCAGTTTCCTAGATGTTGGAGATGCAGTGGTGAACACAGTGGATGCAGTCTTGTCTTCAGAGGCACGGTTTGGTGCAGTCACAGACAGATCGATGGGTAATTAGAGTGTAATGTGTAAGTCCTGTGAATCTGGGAGGCAAAGGATGGTGTGGAGAGCCTGGTAAAGAACCACAACCAGCTCCAATCTGGGGTCAAGGAACGCCTCCCAGAGGAAATAAAATCCAAACTGAATCCTAAAGGATAAGCAGAATTTAGTCAAGCAAAGGGAGTTAGGGTAGAGAAAATTTCCTAGGCAGAGAGAACAGCATGTGCAAAAGCTGGGAGCCAGAACAAGAGTCTGAGCATAGGATTACAAACTGGTGGGTCAAAAATGTCAAAAAGTCTACAAGCAATAAATGCTGGAGAGGATGCGGAGAAAAGGGAACCCTCTTACACTGTTGGTGGGAATGCAAACTAGTACAGCCACTATGGAGAACAGTGTGGAGATTTCTTAAAAAACTGGAAATAGAACTGCCATATGACCCAGCAATCCCACTGCTGGGTATATACACCGAGGAAACCAGAATTGAAAGAGAAATGTGTACCCCAATGTTCATCACAGCACTGTTTACAATAGTACATGGAAGCAACCTACATGTCCATCAGCAGACGAATGGATAAGACAGCTATGGTACATATACACAATGGAATATTACTCAGCTATTAAAAAGAATGCATTTGAATCAATTATAATGAGGTGGATGAAACTGGAGCCTATTATACAGAGTGAAGTAAGTCAGAAAGAAAAACACCAATACAGTATATTAACACATATATATGGAATTTAGATAGATGGTCACGACGACCCTATATGTGAGATAGCAAAAGAAACACAGATGTAAAGAACACACTTTTGGACTCTGTGGGAGAAGGCGAGGGTGGGACGATTTGAGGGACTAGCACTGAAACATGCATATTATCATATGTGAAGCAGATTGCCAGTATAGGTTTGATGCATGAGACAGGGTGCTCAGGGCTGGTGCACTGGGATGACACTGAGGGATGGGATGGGGAGGGAGGTGGGAGGAGGGTTCAGGATGGGGAACATACGTATACCCATGGCTGATTCATGCCAATGTATGGCAAAAACCACTACAATATTGTAAAGTAACTAGCCTCCAATTAAATAAATTTTAAAAATAATAAGTAAATGTTAAATAGGAATTTTTAAAAAATGTGAGCACTTTAGTTTCCTTTTATGCATCTACAGTAGGTGATGAGAGGTAACGTTCAGGGCTTCCCAGGTAGCTCAGCTTGTAAAGAACCAGCCTGCTAATGCAGGAGATGCAAAAGACGAAGGTTTGATTCCTGGGTGGGGAAGATCCCCTGGAGAAGGAAATGGCAATCCAGTCCAGTATTCTTGCCTGGAAAATTCCACGAACAGAGGAGCCTGGTGGGGGTCATGAAGAGTTGGACATGACCCAGCACACACACGCACATACAGGTAACATTTATAGACTAACAGAAAAGGACCAAGTGACAAGGAAATGTATCATATTGAAAATAAACCATCACAGAAATGTGAGAGTTAAAGGGTTTCCAAAATCCACTCACCAAGTGATAAAAATAGGCTTTAAAAGGGGGTTTTGGATGGGACTTCCCTGGCAATCCAGTGGTTAAGACTTTACCTTCCAATTCAGGGAGCGCAAGTTCAATCCCTAGTCGGGGAGCTAAGATCCTACATGCCTTGAAGCCAAAAAACCAAAGCATAAAGCAGAAGCAATATTATAACAAATTTGATAAAGACTTTTTAAAAAATGGTCCACATCAAAGAAAAATCTTTAAGAGTCGGGGAGTGGGGCTTGGAGGCCTTGGTAACTCATCTTCCCACCAAATGAGTTTGCTGTGACAGTGGCTTGTTCCTGGTTGCTCAGGGAGTCCCTTCTTTCCCATGTCTTCATTTTACAGAGAAAGGGAATAGAGAACAACTTGGCAAACAGTTATGTACTCAGCATCCTGGGGATTGTTTTTCTAAGTTTCACTTTATTTTTAATAGAATGGATTCTGAGATGTGATTTTTAAAAGAGGGCAGGGTTAGTTACGTGGAATTGAGAGATTTTTATTTCTTGCAGAACACCAAGTCGTTTGGGGAGGCCAACCATATTATTGTTATGCTAGAATATATTGCCACCTTTTATCAGCAGGCAGGCTCAGAAAAGAGTCATTTGGCTCAGGAGAAGCTAGGTTCTGAAGATGATTGTGTTTGGTAATTTCAAATTCTGTTTTCTCACGGATGATGCAAAAAGTTCTTAAAGATACGGTAATTATTGCAGAATGATGGCTTCGGGCATTCAAAGCTATTCAAACAGTAAAATTCCATTATAAAAGATCACAATGTGTGTGTTCAGTTGTGCGGCAGTTGAGAACTTGTCCCAGTAGGGTTGCTGCACCGTTCTTAACACTGAAGAACACCAACGCAAAATGCAATAGTTCTAGGACTTGATGATGGCTTAAAACTGGGAGATGCAAAATAAGAAATGAATCAGGATGAGATCCAGAGTTCTGGGATGTGTGTGTGTGTGTGTATCGACATCAACAATAAGAATAGTTGACATTCATTGACTGCTATGTTCTAAGCACGTTTTAATTTTCTCAACAACCATAACAGGAAGGTATTGCCACGTTTCATATGAGAAAACAGAGGCTGAGAAAAGCTGAGTTTGCTTGTTCAGGGTCACACAGATAGTTGTAAGGGTCAAAGCCAGGCCAGGAATCCTGGTCCGTCCGGGTGTGGAGGTTGTGCTTATAATCACTGGCTTCAGTGCCTCACAGTTCAGGGTGAGGGTCACAAGGTGGGTGTCGGTGCCCCTGACTGGGATGACAAATGAGGAAGATGGGCGGGGCTAGCCTGTCTGCCCCAGGTTTGGGGAGGAGCTGGGGCTCCTGCCTCCACAGCAGCTGTCTCCCTCAAACACTGCCGTCTAGTTGGTCGCCCCCAACTTCTAGAGCCGCCTGGCTGAAGCATCCACCCTAGACCTTTTGGATCTTTCTTTTGTTGGTATCCCTTTTCTGAAGTGCTATCTGCCTCCACACACACTCCCCAGCCATTCCCTGCCCTCCTTCATGTCTAGACCCAAATTAGCAGAAGCTGGAGAAAGCTAGAATATCATAAGAGCTGGTTTGGAGGTGAAGAGACTGTCCCATTTTCTTTTTTCCACATAATTAAAGCTGGGAAATGTCATGTGGCTACACACACAGGATTTTAATTGGGGACTGCTTTCACTGGTTCACCCTAGCAGCAGAGAATTTTCATTTCTCCCTGGTTTTTTTTTTTTTTTTTTGGCTGAGCCACATGGCATGTGGGATCTTAGTTCCCTGACCAGGAACTGAACCCACGCCCCTGCAATGGAAGCATGGAGTCTTAACCACTGACCACCAGGGAAGTCTGAGAATTTTCATTTCTTTAATGGATCTCTGCCTCTGGAGCATATAATGTGCAATTGAAAACCACAGAGAGCAACCCAGAAATAGCCAACACAGGCTAAAGAAAAATCAGTTCTGACTTCAGTTTCATATACAATAATATGCTCATACTTCATTTTTTAATGGGGAACACTTTCTCCATAGTGACCCTTGGTGGTTGGTTTCATTATCTCCGGGCTAATGGTGTGATATTGCTTTATGTCCATACTCGCTGTGTAAGAGTCCTGGGGAGCTGCTTCTATTAACCCTCAAACAGTCTGTTCCACCTGTATTTCCTCCACCCGCCCCCACCCCCATAAAAACCAAAAACAGAGAAAGGACTGAGCCAGAAACAGTAACACGTTAGATTAAGCCAAAGGTGAGAATAAACACACAGCTTGAAAAGCACAAATTCCAAAGATAAAGAGAACCAGCAAGAAAGAGGCAAACAAACACAGACTCCAGGGATGCAGGGGCCCAGCGGGCACAGCGCCCCGTCCCTCTCATATGGCAGATGGCGGTCGATACAGACCCGCGGTGGACACTGTCAGCTGGCGGCTGCAGAGCCTTTGGACAAGAGACCGGAAGGGACTTAATGGAAAAGCTGATTTGAGCCTGAAAGAGGCAGTCGTAGGGGAGGGAGGTCAGTCTGTGACGGGAGGCGGGGAGGCAGGGCCTGGCCCCAGTGGGAGCAAGACAGCACTGGCAGTCACACGCCCACCTCGTGGGGACCGTGAGAGAGGACACAGGAAGCCCAAAGCCAAAACTTCCTACGTTCCCGAGACAAGGGCCCTTCCAGAAGATGCCACCACCTTTCAGTACCTACATACGCGCCCCCAAATAAGCAGGGCCTGTGGAGGCCCTGAAAGCCCATGGAAAGGACAGCTTTCCCGCCTTCTCCCCCAAAGTTGCCGTGGGGATTGGGCTGGCTGTCTTCCAGAAGCTCAATCCTGTGCAAGCCCAGCCCTGGGGACCATCTTGTCTGTGGCTGGACAGGTCCCAGCCAGCGTAGTCCCTTGTTGCTGAGAACCACTGCTGAGTGTGGTCCTGCCACGGTGGCCTCTAATCGCCACTGCTGTACTGAAGGGGAGGTGCCTTCACCAGCTGTGGTTCCCAGCGGGGACAGTAATGGCGAGCAACTTAGGAACGAAAGGTCCAGCCGCTCCTCTACCTGCCGTGTAGGTTGGGGGAGACCAACAAGCCTCATCCTGAAGCCTGTAGATTTCCTTTGTAAAAAAAACACAACGCAACACTATATTTATTTATTTTTGGCTGCACCGTGTCTTCGTTGCTACATGCAGGCTTTCTCTAGTTGCAGTGAGCAGGGGCTACTCTCTAGTTGTGATGCTCGGGCGTCTCACTGCAGCGGCTTCTCTTCTTGCAGAGCACGGGCTCTAGGCACACGGGCTTCAGAAGCTGTGGCTCCTGGGCTCTAGACAGACTCCATAGTTGTGGCGCACGGGCTTAGCCACCCCCAGGTGAGATCTTCCTGGACCAGAGATCTAATCCATGTCCCCTGCATTGGCAGGAGGATTCTTAATCACTGTACTACCAGGGAAGTCCTAGATTTCCTTTTAAAGCATCTTAGGAAGCTGCAGGAGGAAAAACAACACGAGATCGCTGTGCTTACCGGGTATTCATCTCAGAAGGTTTTCACTGCTCAGTCTATTCAAATCTCCTTGGCCTTGGGCTTCCTAACATTTGTGGGGCGCCTTACCATTTGCAAAGCACTTAAACACATCTGTCTTTAGTCCCTGGGTCGATATGATCCCCTGAAGAAGAGAATGGCCACCCACTCTGGTATTCTTGCCTGAAGGATTCCACGCACAGAGGAGCTCAGCAGGCCACAGTACATGGGGTCACAAAGACTCGGACACGACTGAGTGACTAACGCTTTAGTCTCTTGACTCTTTAGAGAGCGAGACAGATGAGGGATTGGGGCCTCAGAGAGGCTGACTCAGTGGCTCAAGGTCACACAGCGCTGAGCAGCCAGCAGGACGCCTCCCCCAGGTTCCGATGCTGGAGGCATCCTGTCCCATGAGCTGTGCCGCCTCCAGCCACTCTTCGGCACAGCCACGCGTCAGCATTCTAATCAGCTGCCAAAAACTCAGTATGGAGCCTCTGCCCTTAAAATTGTCTTTTATATTAGATTAGCTTTGTTTAAGCCATTAGCATATTTCATCATCTCTAATATATGGAAATTAGTGTTTTCATTTGGCTCATTAATCGCCGCTTCTTCCCCTAAAAGCCAGAGTTACTGGAAACAATATTACACAAAGACCAGAACACCTCACATTCTTGAGATGAGCTGGGCGGGGGGTGGGGGGCGGTGAGCTAGCAATGATTATCCACTCGGATTCTGCCTCGACACCCAAATGACAATCTTTAAAGGGGTGAATTTCAATGACTAATCTGCTGAGGCTTGGCTCTGCTGTTTAGCATGAGAACATAGCCATATTCACCAGCTTTTCAGCTCATCACTATTACCGCATGGAAAAATACAGTAAATAGAGGTGCTTGGATATTAACAAGCAGTTGATTATTAAAATTCTGAATTTTAAAGAATTTTAAAAATAATCTAGGGGGTGGGACAGGGTTGGGAATGAGTGTGTGTCTTTCTGTGATTTCTGTCTTCTGTGTCGGCAGCTGGCCTGTGCAGACCCCTCTGCCCTGCAACCAACCCTCTAATCTACCTGGAGCATTCACCTGCCCCTTGGGAAATGTGATGGGAAATGTGATAGCGATGTCTTCACCACAGCACCCTTGGGATGGGGTGAGGACTTCCAGTGGGTGTAATGGTGTAACCACAGGCCTCCAATGGGGTTGAGATGGTTTCACTGAGGAAGTGCCCTGTTCAAGCTGGGGCCCGAACTCAGTGCTCCCACAGAGAGGAGAAGCTGATCCAGCATTGTCATCCCTGTATTAGTGTCCTGGGGCTGCTTGGCCACATGCTTGGTAGCTTAAAATAACAGTAATTTAGGGACTTTCCTGGTGATCTGGGGGCTTCCCAGGCGGCGCTGTGGTAAAGAATCTGCCGGCAATTCAGGAGACCTAGGTTCGATCCCCGGGTTGGGAAGATCCCCTTGAGAAGGGCATGGCAACCCACTCCAGTATTCTTGCCCAGAGAATCCCACGGACAGAGGAGTCTGGCAGGCTACAGTCCATGGGGTCGCAAAGAATCAGACACAACTGAACACACACTGGCGATCCGGCGGCTAAGACTGCTCCAAATGCCGGGGGCCATGTTTCATCCCTGGTCAGGGAAGTAAAACCCACAGACCACAAGAGTTCACACGCTACAATGAAGAGTCTGCTGCAACTAAGACCTGGTACAGTCAAATTAATTAATTAAATTTTTAAAAGTAATTTATCATCTCACAATTCTGAAAGCCAGGAGTCTGAGATCAAGGTGTGATCTGAAGGCTCACCTGCCTCAATTCAGTCCTGCTTCCAAGAGAATGCAGTGTAACTAGAGCCCAGCCCTCCTTGTGTTCCCTTTCAGCCATTCAGAGGCCACACAGGGTCACGGAGGTAGCAACGTGAGAATCACAGTTTGGGGCATCAGACTGCAAGAATTTGAGTCCAGGCTCTGCCTGTTCTGAGCCCTGTAGCCCTGGGCCTGCTACTCAAGCTTCCTGAGCCTCTGCTCCTTCACCTGCCCAGTTCAGTTCAGTTGCTCAGTCATGTTCGACTCTTTGCGACCCCATGGACTGCAGCACGCCAGGCTTCCCTGTCCTTCACTATCTCCTGGAGCTTACTCAAGCTCATGTCCATCAAGTGGGTGATGCCATCCAACCATCTCACCCTCTGTTGTCCCCTTCTCATCCCGCCTTCAATCTTTCCTAGCATCAGAGTCTATTCTAATGAGTCAGTTCTTCGCATCAGGTGGCCAAAGTATTGGAGTTTCAGCTTCAACATCAGTCCTTCCAATGAATGTTCAGGACTGATTCCTTTAGGATTGACCTTTAGGATATCCTCGCAGTCCAAGGAACTCCTAAGAGTCTTCTCCAACACCACAGTTCAAAAGCATCAATTCTGTGCTCATCTTTCTTTATAGTCCAACTCTCATATACATACATGACTACTGGAAAAACCATAGCTTTGACTAGATGGACCTTTGTTGGCAAAGTAATGTCTCTGCTTTTTAGTATGCTGTCTGGGTTGGTCATAGCTTTTCTTCCAAGGAGCAAACGTCTTTTAATTTCATGGCTGCAGTCATCATCTGCAGTGATTTTGGAGCCCCCCAAAATTAAGTCTCTCACTGTTTCCATTTTTTCCCCATCTATTTGCCATGAAGTGATGGGACTGGATGCCACAATCTTAGTTTTCTGAATGTTGAGTTTTAAGCCAACTTTTTCACTCTCCTCTTTCACTTTCATCAAGAGGCTCTTTAGTTCTTCCTTTTCTACCATAAGGGTGTTGTCATCTGCATATCTGAGGTTATTGATATTTCTCTGAGCAATCTTGATTCCAGCTTGTGCTTCATCCAGCCTGGCATTTCACGTGATATGCATTCTGCATATAAGTTAAATAAGCATGCTCCTTTCCCAATTTGGAACCAGTCTGTTGTTCCATGTCCAGTTCTAACTGTTCCTTCTTGACTTGTGTACAGATTTCTCAGGAGGCAGGTCAGGTGGTCTGGTATTCCCATCTCTTTAAGAATTTTCCAGTTTGTTGTGATCCACACAGTCAAAGGCTTTGGTGTAGTCAATAAAGCGGAAGTAGATGTTTCACTGCATATCGTGAGTTATTAGCACTCATCTCACCTGGCTAATGTGAGAATTAAATGAAAACATGTCTACAAGATGCCTTGTACATAGTAGATGCTCAATCAGTGTTAGCTCTCTTCTTCCATCTCCATGTTTCCCACATACCTTACACAGTCCTTGGATTTGGGTGGTGACCTGACGTTATTATATAACCAATTCTGCAACAAATATGTGCTTCTCAAGCTGAACTTGTGTTTCAATTAGTTGGCAAGGAGAACCATTTTTCAGTGTCTGGGTTTTAAGAATCCACTAAGGGGTACCCAGCCAGCTGGTGGGCTGCCTTCTTTGAAATGAACACAGATCCAACGCCGGGCCTGGCAATGATTAACTGTCACCGTGTCTCTCCAGGTCCCATGTTGTGTGGGCCTTTGTGTCTGCTGTACAGAAATCAATTGCCTTGTTCCCAGGAGCCTGCGCACCCAGGAGCAGCATTCAGAAGAGAACAGCTACTCTGGAACACGCGTCTCTCTGCTCAGTGGCTCCAGCTGACCCTGGCTCCCCCGTCCCTGCCTCTGGCAGGTGAGGCTGTAGCCTGCTGCAAAATGACACTCGTGGGAGGGCTGGCCCTTGCCGAGGTCACCACTGTCTCGATTTCTGGAGGTTCAAAAATGGTGGCTTTATCAGCTTTTCCAGAAGTACCCAAGCCAGAGGAGACTGGTTTGTAACAACTCAAATCGGAAGAGACCCTTATGAGCTGGGTCTTTCTTTGGCACCAGACTTCAAGTGTTTACTCATTCATTTGTTTATTCATTCACTCATTCAGCAAACATCTACAGAGGACCAGGCACTTTCTCGCATTAACTCAGTTCTTAATCCCAAGAGTTCTCATTATCCTTCCTCTCACAGGTGGGAAAGTGAGGTTGGGAAAGAGGAAGTCATTTCCCCAGATGCCTGCCCCTTTGTGAGTTCAGGATAGAGACAGGAAAGAACATAGGGTCCAGAGAGAAAAGCAGCAGGGTGACGAGGCTGGCGAGGCAGACTGGGGCCTGCTTGTTAACCTGGGGTGATGGGGTGGCCATTCAGGAAACAATACACCAGCATCCCCATGACTGTCAGTGCAGAGACGAGGAATCATGTGGGGTCAGAACGCTTGCCCGTGGGTGCCCCTGTGGCCCAGCATCTTCCCATCTCTTCTTCAGGGTATCTTTAGCTAACCGCACCTGCGCCCTCCTCCAGAAAGTGTTTCCTTATCAACATTCTTATAGCCAGTGTACTAATCAGGTCTTGCTCAGCTATGCTGTGATCACAGACAACCCAGATTCTCTGTGGCTTATGAACACCACAGCATATTTCTCTCTCCAGTTAAACCCCTGGTCAGCCAAGGCGCTTATCCATGGCATCTTCTTTCTGGGATCCAGAATGAAGGAACAGCCCCTCCCTGGGATGTGCTGAAGAGGAAGGGTGGAACCACACAAAGAAGCAGGTCATTTACCTTTAGGGTCTGTTGTTCATTGCTATTCAGCCGCTAACTCATACCTGACTCTTTGCAACCCCATGAACTGTAGCACGCCAGGCTTCCCTGTCCTTCACTATCTCCTGGAGTTTGCTCAAACTCATGTCCATTGAGTTACTGATGCCATCCGACCATCTCATCCTCTGCCGCCCTCTTCTCCTCCTCCCCTAAATCTTTCCCAGCATCAGGGTCTGATGAGTCGACTCTTCACATCAGGTGGCCAAAGTATTGGAGCGTCAGCTTTAGCATCACTCCTGTGAATACACAGGGTTGATTTCCTTTAGGATTGTCTGGTTTGATCTCCTTGCTGTCCAAGGGACTCTCAAGAGTCTTCTCTAGCACCACAGTTCGAGAGCATCAATTCTTTAGCACTCAGCCTTCTTTATGGTCCAACTCTCACATCCATACATGACTACTAGAAAAGTCATAGCTTTGACTATATGGACCTTTGTTGGCAAAATGATGTCTCTGCTTTTTTAATACTGTGTCTAGGTTTGTCATAGCTTTTCTTCCAAGGAGCAAGTGTCTTTTAATTTCACGGCTGCAGTCACAGTCCACAGAGATTTTGGATCTGAGGAAAATAAAATTTGCCACTGTTTCCACTTTTTCCCCATCTATTTACCATGAAGTGATGGGACTGGCTGAACAAGTTATTTACTATGGTCTCGTTTACACTGTGGAAATAATATTAATTCTCTCTCAACGAGGCTCCTATAAAGACTGAATGAAATACAGTACAATTGTATGGAAGCATGGTGCACTGTCAATTTGCTTACAGCTTTGTGGTGCCAAGCACAGTGCCCAACACAAAGAGCTGGCTCAAGAGTTCTATGTGGAACTTTATTCATCAATGAATATTTACCGAGCTCCTTCTGTCTGTAGGCGCTATTCTAGGAGAGATCTTGGAATCTAGAGGAGAATGAGACAGGCAGGATTCCTGTCGTCATGGACCTGATAGCCCACTTAGTGAGCACAGACAATAAAGAACCAAGTCAGAATTCCAGAGAGTGGTAAGAGTTGTAAAGAAAACAGAGCAGAATGGATAAAAACAGGTCGGAAAATGAATGACACTCATCGAGAAAGACCCCTTCCAAGAGGTAGCTTTGAGCTGAGACCCATTTAACGAGAAGGAGCCACTTATGAAAAAAAATCAGGAACCAGCATCCTGAACAGAAGGAGGAGAGCACGGGCAAAGGCCCCGAGGCGGAGATGAGCTTTACTGTTTAAGGAACACAAAGAAGCCAATCAGGCCAGCACATCCTGAGTGCAGGGGGCACCCACCCCAAAAGCGGCCAGGAAGAGGCAGGGAATTTTGCCCCTCTTCTTGTGTCCTTCCAGGGTCACCAGAACCTCGCCCAGCGCCTGGGGCACAGCCAGAGTCTAGGAAGCATCTCTACTAGAAAGAGTAGTGAGCAGGATGGATCAACGGCCCCACAGAGGCAGGACTCCTCCCCTGGCGGGGCTGCAGACGCTCTGCCCGTTCCTTCCTTGTGATTCTCCTCCTTGGTTCCTCCCTGGCCCTTAGAAACTTCTTGCAGTGCAGCATCACCCCATGTACAGTTTCCAAAATTATAGCTTTCTGATGACCTAGAGATGTACTTCATTCTTATAAATAAGCTCTCCCCAAACCACAGTGTGGGATGGGCCAGAACAAATCCCATCCGCCCTGCCCCCAAACCATGGCAGCCACCGACCTTGGCCTGGATTTCTGGGTGATTTTTGCTTGGGGGACCTGGCTCTCACCCCCACAGTGGAGTCACATAGTATGCACGTCTAACTCCACCTCCATACTTCAGCTATGCCTGCTTGCAGAAGAGAAGGAGCCAATAACAAGTATCATGGTGAACTCGGGCCTCAGAATGAGCCAGGATAGGAAAGGAGACTCAGCCGTTTCCTGAGTGTGCCAGCGCCCTCGCGGTGAAAGCATCTTTCTTTCCGTGGTCCTAGAGATCTTAGCGCTAAAAGATCTGGGAGAGCTGAAGGTACCTGGCTCCTATAAAGCGATCACACTCGGTGCCAGCATGGAGGGCAGCTGGGCCAAGCCGGCAAGCCATAAGCCAGGACGTCACCCTCACGGGGAGGCCTTCCCGGGGGTGGGGAGTTGCCATACAAGTGATTCCACTGTCTGTGCTCACTTCAGAGCGAAGCCTGGAGCTGCTTGTGCAGGGATGGCTCTGCAGGAGGCCTGTGTGCTGGGTTGAGCATCAGAAGACCAGACTCTGGCCCTGGCTGGCCCCTGAGCTGGTGACCTGCTCCCCAGGTGTAAGACAAAAGCCTTGGGGTGGATGGTCTCAGCACATCCCCACCCTTACTCTGACACTGCGTGATCCTGAAGGGGGTGCCACCGTGGGGCTATGTCTGGAGCACTGACGAGAGTTCTGGGGAGGGATGTGAGCAGAAGCCACACCTGGGCCAAAGGAGTCACGGAGAGGACACCCACTGGCCCTTCCCAAGCCTGACTGGAGGCTTAGCTTCCACCAGGAAGGGATCAGTCCATTGAGGAACCCCTTCCAGAGGGGCCGTGCCTTGGGAACCAGGCTGATGCCAGAAATCAGCCGATCTCCTGGTCCAGGGCATCTCCTTAGCCAGGGGCCTCTTTAGCATCAGACGCCCCAGAGACAGCGAAAGGATGCACTGAGGGGAGCAGTTGGGGAAAAGCGGAGCCAGGCCCGACCTAGTTAGAAAGTGTCTCACACGGCCCCTCCCATCAGAGGCCTCAAGGCAAGAGGGCATTTGGAGCAGGCAGGGGCATTGAGAAGGAGGCAGGCTCCAGAAACGGAAGAGGCTTCAAGTAATCCCAGCACCCCAAGCCCAGGTTGCCTAGTGATGACGCAAAGAAGGCTGCAAGGGGGCAGGGAGTGATCGAGCAGGTGGCCCAGGATGAGGAGCTGAGGAAGCTGGAGGCCCCAGCAGGAAGCTGAGCCTGTGCTGACCAAGAAACTGGCAGACAGGGGCCTGGGCCGGAACCAGGGTTTCCTGAGGGCCTGGCATATGCAGGGCTGTGGACAAGCCTGTGCCAGGGACAGAGCTGTGAAGGGATGAAACATTGACGTGAGGATGATTCTTGGGGTCGCGGACGCACATGGGGCAGCCTCTGAATGGAGCCACAGGCCAGGAGCCCGATGCAAACAGCCAAAACCGATCATCAGGAATTCTCCCTTTAACCTTGACATCTCTAAGGCTGGTGCAGCTTATGTTCTGAGCAGGACCTATGTGGATCCTCTCTGCCCTTCACAGCCCACTCCTCTCCTGGGCTGTCCCTCTGCCAGAGCCCCAGCACCCCAGCTCTGTGAGCCCCGCCCAATCTCTCCTGAGCTCCAGAAAGGGGACTGGGGCCCTCCAGTGCTGGGTGAGCCGGGGCCAACATGGAGCCGGGGGACACCTGAGGCTGGGAAGGCTTGGGCCAGAGCTGCAGTGGGAGAAGAAGGAAGAAGAGGTGGAAATTAGTCATAGCCACACACCGAACTCTGCAAACCAGGTATCACCTTCCCCATGTTGTGGTGAGGAAATTAGGCTCAGGGGACTTAAGGAACTGCCCAAGAACACACCGCCAAGTACAAGTCAGAGGCTGGATTTGAACGCAGATCTGCTTGAGTCCGAAGAAGTGTTCTTATAATGCAAGACACCGCACTTCCCGTCAGAGAAGTGCAGAAAGCACCCAGAGCTAAGAGTGTGTGTGTGTGTGCGCGCCCATGTGTGTGTGTCCAGGGCAGGGGTGGGGTGGTAGGGGGAGAGTGGAGATAAGATGCTCTCAGCTGGAAAGGGGAAAGGAGAGGAACAACAGCAGAGGAAGAGAATAAAGAAACACAGTAGCCAGCATGGAACTCAAGGACAGACCTTTGGAAATTTTAGAAGTTGTCAGATCTTTCTTGATGAGTTTTTTCTATCCAACTGGTGGCATAACTTTGGGAGAGTGCCAGGGACAGAAAAACGGAGACAATTAAATGATCTCCCCACCACCGACTGTTTTCCCAGAAACCTCTCCATCACCCCTGCAGGGCCCTGGGGCCCCGAGGAATGGCTTAAAAGGCACAGTGTTCAGTCACATTGTAAAGACCTGTTGCTTTCCATCCGTAGCTGTGCATGACAATGTTTGCAGTCAAGCTCTGGGGCCCAAGTCTATTACAATTCTGATGGTTCTGTGGCTTTGGGATTGGCTAATGATAGAAACTTCCGCAGAGGAAGAAAAACTCTAATGACAGACAGTACGGCAGAAGCCAAATGCAGAGAGCTCGGCCGCAGTGCGGGGTCCGCTCAGAGCCTTCTGTCCTGACCGGAAGAGCGTGCCTCCCACCACTTTGGGTTCATGGTCATGGCTGATTCTTGGATGTTGTGAAAGACAGGTGTGTGCTGTCTGCTCAGTCATGTCCAACTCTTTGCAACCCCATGGACTGTAGCCCACCAGGCTCCTCTGTCCATGGGATTTTCCAGGCAAAAATACTGGAGTGGGTTGCCATTTCCTCCTCTGAAAATGTTTATTAATATCACTAATAACACCAATAATAATACATTAGTAGCTTACATTTGTATTTTACATGAGGAATTTACATCTGCAGAGAATTTGATGTTTAACAAAGTACATCTCATACACTTCCTCTCTCCATCCTGACAATAACCTCGGAAGCAAGTGGTGGGGTTGTGGAATCAGATATGCCTGGTCCTGCCCTCCCTGCCGCAGGGCAAAACTGGGCCTCCCACTCCCCTGGAGGTTAGGTGTGGCTATGTCACTTAAAACCTGGCTAAAGCCTTTATGTTCTGAGTCACCTGTTCCCTGTCACACAGCAACACCACAGAGTCCCCAGCCAGCAAGCGCTGGGTTGGTACAGATGGAGGTAACCTCGCAGCATCTCACCAAACTGATGCTGAAAACTTAGCTTCTGTGCTCTGGTGCTGAACTGAAGCTCAGAGTTTTGGGTGAAGTATAAAAGGACAGTGTTATTGCTTTGCCAGGAAAAGGGGTATACAGCAGGCTCCTGCCTCTCAAAACGGTGTGTGCCAACCTGGGAGGACTGAGGGAGGAGCTTCCTAGCAATGATTTGAGGCTGGGGTCTGCTGATCAGGATGAGGGAGTGTGCAGGGCCTGCACTCCTTTCGTGGTCTTCTCTGGAATGAAGAATGCTAGCACCTTCCATCTGTTGGGGGTTTTAGTTCTATAAAGAACTCCAAGGTATTTTTATGTGTATCCCTTGAGGCAGAACCAGGACAGTACCCTAAGGCTGCAGCACCGTTTCCTGGCTATTCCTCCCTTGTCTCTGCATCCCCTCCCTTCCCTGATTAGTGGTTGTTCAAATCTGCACTTTGGAACTCAGGGAAAATCACGGAGTCAGAAGGCTATTCCCTAATGAACAAGAAATGGGGTGAAAGAAAAGCTTCTGTGCCCAGGCTCCTGCTTGGTTTCAATACTGACTGGAGCAGAAATTAGCCCCATCTCCAAAATAAGCAAATGAAAACATGCTGAAAACATGCTTCCCTAAGGCCTCTTAGATACCAGCTGGCGATGGATCTTCGGTTTCCTGCTCCTTCTTGGCCATCAGGGAGGCAAGCATTGAATCCAGCCTGAGTGTTAGAACGGATGACCCTGGGCAAGCTTAGCCTCTGTGGGTGCTGCTTTGCTCCTCTGGGAAACAGAAATGATGGGAGCAGGATGGTTGGGAGAACGTGATCAGACACCATCACACGGAGTGCTTGGCTGTATCTCGCGGGGACTCATGCACCTCGGGACTCATGCCCTGAGTCTGAAGTTGACTCAGGGCTCCCCAGATGCCCTCCTCGAATGGCTGCCCCTTCCGCCCTCAGCTGAGTTTTTATTCCTGTCTGGGCTCGGAATCCAGAAGCTGTCTCCTTTGTGTCTAGCTAGAACAGTTTTCATTTCAAAATGTCCCGTTGTCTGGGAACAATGGTGTGAGGCAGAGCTGAGCTGCTCCTGAGAATAGAAGCAGTGGAAGGCATCTGAGAACAGTGACACCTCTGAGCGGCACCAGGTGTCGGCAGGAAGGACCCTGTAATTAATTTTTAAATTTGCTATTATCATGCATTTAGGCAGTAGGCTGGCGTTTCACTTGGTTTTGACCTTTCAAAATGTTACGAGCAATGTCAGTCTTTCTCCAGTGTTAAAGGACACTGCCCCAGAGGCTATAAAAACCTCAGCTTCATGGACTGGCAAGCTTCCTTTTTAAAGTTTTCTCTTGTTTCCCTTTATTTCACTTGTCATCTGCATAAAGCAAATCGCACACACACACCCCCTTTGTTTTCTGGAAATGAGGCGTGTGCTTCCATCCCTTCGTTTCCATTCCCCAAGTGGCTGTCACACCTTTTTTTTGGTGATAGAATACACATAACGTAAAATTTAGCATGTTAGCTGTTTTTAAGGGTCGAGTTCAGAGGCGTTAAGTACATTCACATGGTTGTTTAGCCATCACCACCATCCATCTCCTGAACTTTTTCATCTTTCCAAACTGAAATTCTGTGCCCATCAAACACTAATTCCCCATCCTCCCTGCCCCCAGCCCCTAACACCCACCCTTCTACTTTCTATCTATGAACTTGACTCCTCCAGGTATCACATGTGAGTGGAATCATGAAAGAGTTATCTTTTTATGACTAGCGTATTTCACTTAGCAGACTGTCTTCAAGATTCGTTCATGTTGTAGCATATGTCAGAATTTCCTCCCTTTTAAAGGCTGAATAATATTCCATTTATGGATAGACCACACATTTTTTAAATGGTGAAAGATCCTTGATGGTTAGCAGTTATACCCTGTATCTCAGTGTGGAAAATGTTCTCTCCACACCTTATTTCACTTGATCCCCCAGCAGTGTTTGGAGATGGATGCGATTAGTGCATCTCAGGTGTGAGGAACCAAGTCTCAGAGAAGCTCAGGCTCTGCCCCAGGCAGTTCACGAGTGGACACCAGGGCCTTGGACCCACGGCTCCCTCCCACCTCCACCCACGACACCCTGGTCTCAAATGTTAGAAGCAGAACTTATTCTTTGGGCTGATATTCTCTTTCCTGTCTTATTTCACTCTTCACATATACCCACGAACCTGATGTTCAAGCAGGGGTTCAGACAAGGTCGGGGCGGGAACAGAGTCTCATCTCAAAAAAACCTTTACGAAATAAGAAGGAAAAGAAAAACCCCACCCCAATCCCAGTACCCCAGCTGTGACCCGCCGAGTCTAACTTGTACCTTATTTATAGGAGATCATGATGGCTGTGGGGGACACAGCAGCAGGACACCTCTTATTTGCATTTAAAAACCACGCAGGTGAGACCGGGTCAAGCTGGAGCAAAACCCCATGAGGCTGGGCCAGGGAAGCCGGGGAGGTGACAGCCGCTGCTGTTGGCCGGGCCCCTGGGGCTGCAGGTCCTCTGCAGGAGCCTGTCCCATGTCTGACAACAACCCACGGCCAGAGCATCTGCCCCCGGGGTGGAGAAGGTCGGTCACACAGGCAGGAAGCAGCGCGGGTAAGTGTAGCCCCGAAGTTCACGTTCCTGCCTCATCCTTGGCTCTGCCTCTGCCAGGCTGAAGAGGGAAAGCGAGACCACTCCGCACGTGTGGCTTCGGGGTGGGGTCCCATGACAGCGCTCAGCCGGGGGATCCTTCCATGGCTGCCACCACGGCAGGGCCTGGAGACCCTCCTCAGAGACAGAACGCCAAAGGTCGCACCCCACCCCACCTCTCCCACTCACCGCCCACCTCTCCACCTCCCCATCTCCCTACCCCCACCCCACCCTCTGCACCCTCTCTGGATCACCTTCAGGCCAGGAGGTATTGCCTGCGTTCTTTAGCACTGAGATATTTCTTCACTCATTTTCAATAAAGCGTGGACATTTCCTGAGTTGCTGCTGCTAAGTGCTGGGCTCAAGGCAAAGCCCCAAGGCCCCAAGAGGAAGATGACCTTGTCTGTGACCTTGAGGGCAGAGAGCCTCCACCCCATCACCACCATACAATGAAGTGTTCTGGAGGCAGAACTGCGGTGCTGGGCCAGGGGCAAATTCTCCCAGAGAAGGGGGAGGCCCGGTGCAGAAGAGATGTTATTGAGCCAGGTCTTCGGGGCTGAGCCCACCAGGTAGGAGACGGGGGTCCACGCTCCACAAATGGCACAGGCTGTGCAAAGTGAGCAGAACGTCCACAGAGAAGGGCTGGATGGTGAGTGACAGGAGATGTTCTGGGAAGCAGCGGATGCACTCTCTGTTAAAACCCTGAAGTCAAGGAACCCAGGAGGTTCCTTGATCTTGCAGGCAGTGTGGAGCTGGGAGATGTCTATTGCAAGGTAGGGGTGGGTGGTGGTGGGGGAGTCAGGGGCCAGTTGGCGCCTGATGGACAGGCACAGGGGAGCTCCGGGGAAGGAATGGGAACACTACCCGCCTCCCTTAGGGCAAACAGGGTGCAGGGACAGAAGATTGTCACATCAGAGAGCCTTCTGAGGAGCAGATGTGTCCTTGGAGGCTTCAGGCCCTCAGAGCAGTGTGTCTGTTAATAGCTGCCGTGCATCAGGACTGAAGAGCCTCCTGCACCCAGCTCACTGAGGGCTGGCTGGCTACGCCTGTAAGATGCCACCCGCGACTACACAGTAGGGAATCGGAGGCTTCAAATGAGCCAGAAAGGCCTGACTGGCTGGCTCAGGCCTCCGAGGGAGCTTCAGGGTGTCATGAGGCCCGTGGGGCCATTACCCACCCCCGACCAGCCTGTAGAGGAGCCTGAAATGTCACTAGAGGCTCACTTCTCTGACATAAGGTCTTTTCTTCCCAGGCCCCACCTTGAGAGAGGCCATTCAGCTTCAGTTCAGTTCAGTCGCTCTGTCGTGTCCGACTTTGTGACCCCATGGACTGCAGCACACCCGGCATCCCTGTCCATCACCAACTCCTGTAGCTTGCTCAAACTCATATCCATCGAGTCAGTGAGCCTCAGTTTCTATAAGGAACTGACCACTTTCCTTAATAATAAGACCTACATCCCCCAAGGTTGGCAGCAAAGGGATACTTGCAGAGTGGGCAGCCCTCCACAGTTCACTGATCCCTACTGCCAGCCAGGTGAACATGTGCCCCCTTTAATGCTCTGCTGAGAGCATGCCCTTGAACCCAGAGACTGGACTTGGGGGACAGCAGAAAAGCAAATATGACTCTGCAGGGAGAATGAATGGACACACAGCAGCCCAGTCTCTGGGTTCAGGAGCCCTGTTCTGCTTGAACAAGTTCCAGAGGAAAAGAGCACCCCAGGTGGTGATCCTGAGCTGGCTCCCAGGGGGACCAAGGTCCCATCATGTGCCTCTCTTTTCAAGTCTAGATATGGTGACTTCACGTGGGTAGCTTGAAATCAGCCATAGTGGAATTATTTATGCCATGAAAACTGGCCAGCACTACACAGCAGGGCTTTTTTTTTTTTTTTTCCTCCCCAAACAGCTGGTGGTTAAACATTTATTAGCATTTATTAACTGGTTTTCTAACATGCCCACCCCATGACCCAGAAATTCTACCTCTTGGTGAAAAGTAAGAGAAAAGAGTCCATCCATCCAAAGACAAAGGCAAAAATATTTTAGCTGCCACATTCGCAATGAAGTCACATTCATAAATAAACAGTAGAAATGAGCCAATGTCCACTGGGAGGAGAATGGATAAACTGAGTCACACTTGTACAATGGGTACACCTCAGAGAGAAAGAGACATGAGCATTTAATACATGACACAAGACAGCATGGATGAATCTCACAGATACCATGTTAAATGGAAGAAGTCAGAAGCAAAAGACTACGTCATATGATTTATATGAAGTTCAAGAATGCGCAAGACTGGTATAGAATAAAAGAGGTCAGAATACCGATTACCTCAGTGGGGGAGGAGTTAGAACTGAGTGTGAGGTGGCAAGGGGCCTCTTCTGTATCTTGGTGTAGATGACCGTACACAAGGGTACACACACAGAAAATCAAACCAAGCTGTTGTTGTTCATTTCCTAAGTTATGTTCGAATTTTTGTGACCCCATGAGCTGTAGCATGCCAGGCTTCCCTATTCTTGGCCATCTCAGAATTTGCTCAAACTCATGTCCATTGAGTCGGTGATGCCATCCAACCATCTCATCCTCTGTCACCCCCTTCTCCTCCTGCCCTCCATCTTTCCCAGCATCAGGGTCTTTTCCAATGAGTTGGCTCTTTGCATCAGGTGGCCAAAGTATTGGAGCTTCAGCATTAGCGCTTCCAGTGAATATTCAGGGCTGATTTCCTTCAGGATGGACTGGTTTGATCTCTTTGCTGTCCAAGCTGTGTGCAGTTTACACATTGCATGCCTTGCAGATACAAAGTAAAGAAAGCAAGTGTGTGTCCGTGGGGGTGTGTCCTCCTCCTTGCTAGCTCCTGGGTCATCTCAGCCCCCATCTCCCAGGAGTTCAGACCTTCCTGAAAGCTCAGATTCAAGAAAGATCACCTCCTGAGTTCTGGTTTTCCAGAACACACTGCCCAGGCTTACCCAACAAGGATGTCCCAGACTTGGGACCTAAGTCTATTTCTCCCAACCAGGAGCTGGGATGCTCTGGGGTAGGCAGGCCTGGGTGTACAGTGGAGGTCTTGGCCTGCCTGGGTGTTGGGAGTGGAGGGAAGCCTGGGGTGGAGGGTCTGGCCCATAGAATTTAGGGCTGCAGTGTTGTCTGAGTCAGTCCCTGAGGACCCAGGAGAGAAGGAAGTCAAGCCTTGGGAGGAATTGGAGACCCAGCAGAGTCAGGTGAGGCCCAGATGCATGCCAAGCATCCTGCCAGGCCTCTGCCTGCATAGACATTCAGCGAGCTTCCAGGCTCTCTGAGCTTCCATTGTCTTATCTGTAAAATGGGGATGAAGACTTCACAGGCCTCTTACTGGGATGACCAGAAGTGATATGGGTGAAACCAGGCAGACTTTTAGGATGTATGGAAACACTACAGATGCTCAAGAAATATTAGTTGAATATGTTAAATCCAACCAAGCCCATCCCCACCCCCAAATATGTGCCTGTGTGCTAAGTCACTTCAGTCGTGTCCCACTCTTTTCAACCTATGAACTGTAGCCCACCAGGCACCTCTGTCCATGGGGTTCTCCAGGCAAGAATACCAGAATGGGTTGCCATGCCCTCCTCCGGGGGATCTTCCCAACCCAGGGATTGAACCTGCGTCTCTTACGTCTTCTGCATTTGTAAGTGGGTTCTTTACTGCTCCTGCCACCTGGGAAGCCCCGGGGTGTGTGTGTGTGTCTCTTAGTTGCTTCAGTTGTGTCCGACTCTTTGTGACCCCATGGGCAGGGAAACCCAGATAGATGAATACTAAATACTCCTGCTTAACAAAGCCCTAGGCTCCCGGCAGTTGGGGGACGGGGGCGTGGCCTGTTTGTGCAAGAAACGCCCTCCCTAAAAATGAGAAGAATAAATAAAACATTCTCACGCTGATCCTGCTCTGCAGTGACTTTCATTAGAAATCATAACTCACCAAAGTCCTCCAGCTTCTGCCCTGACCCTACTCCACAGCCAATGCCCAGCTAGGAGTACAGCTCTCCCACCCGGCCCTGCAGTGTCCGTGAACTGTAGGGAGACACACGCAGGCACGGAGTGGCCCTGGGTGAGGTGGGTGGGGGGTGGCCCTAGGAGACAACAGCCAGACCTTCTCCCCAGCCCCCTCCCCTGCTTCCCTTGGACCCCTTCTTTCTCAAGGGCCCTAGGGGTCAAGTTCATAATGTCCTGAGCCTCAGCCTAGTGAAAACACCTGTAGAGAAATCAGTGAATCTTTTCTGCAAAGCCTCCACCTGCCAGGTCACATGCAGGCAAAGCATTGCCTTTGGACTCAGGCCCCAAGACAGAGCAGGACACTCCCTGCCCAGCAGGCCTGGGGGTTTTGGGGTCACAGATACCATTCCTAACCAGAGCCGGCATAAAGGCTCAACCATACAAGTTCTGTGCTGCTCATCACAGAGGGCAGGGTGGGGGATAGGGGTACCTGCAGCCCCTAAGGACACTCTGGGGCGGGGGGCAAATGCAAGCTCTCAGTCCCAGCCTCCCAGACCTGTGCTGCCGGCTCTGGGATCCTAAACCGCCAAGCCCAGACCCAGGGCAGGTCAACGTACCCGCTCGCCCTGATGTCCACTGTGCACCTGGACCCTAGGCTCTCTGGAGGCTGGGACCAGATAGATCAATGACCCTCTTCTCCTTGCTGGTGTGTGGCCTGGACAGATGGCTCCACTGGCTTGTCTGTGCCTTGGGGACACTGTGAGGGCTTGCAGCCTGTGACCTTTAGAGGAGCCAATGAGATGCTCAGAGGCAGGGCCCAGCACCACACCAGGCACACAGCGGCAGCTGTCCTCGTCACATGTGTCTCGTCTGAGCGCAGTTATTTCTGCTGCTCTTTCCTAGCCTCTGCTTCCCAGGCCCGGCTGCAGCATCGTGGTCTGCACCCTGCCTGGCCGGTCACAAGCTGGCCCGTCTCCCACCCTCCCTCAGCCCCCAGCCCTGAGCCCAGTGTGGCTGTCAATTGCTGGTCACTCCCTCCTGGATGCCCTCAGGGGACCAATGCCCCCTCCCCTAGAACCAGCCTGGGCCCCAATCTAGACCAAGTCACCCTGCCTTTAAGTTTGAGGGCGATATTTTTAAAGATTCATCACATTATTTGCAAGCAACCTACTCCTTCCTGCCAGAAAGATGCTAAATAAGTTTGTTTTTTGTTATTTTCCGTCTATAATAACTGCTTTTCAAACCAAGACAGAAACAAACATGGAAAAAAGCAAAAGGGTTCACAGCTAGTAAAACATCCTCGGCTGTTTCCCAGCCGCTTCCCACAAACGTTTCTGATGCCGCCCGCCCGCCCACCTCTGCCGCTTCTTACACCATCCCACATGCTGGTCTTCATCTCGCAGTGCTGCTTGCAGCCCTTTAGTACCAGGCCAATGACCCTCTCCCCGCTGCTGCTGTGTGGCCTGGGCAAATGGCTCCACTTGCTCGTCTGTGTCGTGGTTCTTGCTAACAGCTCCTGGAATTCCATGGTGTGAATGCTCCGTAGTGTAGTGTTTGAATCCCATTGTGACGGTCATTTCAGCAGCTTCCACGGCTGTAGTAAATATCTTTGTATATTTATGCCAGTAATTCCACAGAAGTGGAACTGCTTGGTTGAAAGTGGAGGCCTCTGTGGGCGTTTCGTCCTGACCGCTCCCCAGGGGTCAGCCGCCAGCCTGCCAGGTGTCCTGTGCTAGCCCTACCCAGCTTGCCCACGCGCCCTGCCCGCGAGCTCCAGTGCAGGCCTGACAGCCAGGCCCACTCACGTTTGAGAGTCACTCATTCACTCATTCATTCATTCACTTCTCCAGCCGGCCTTCTGCTGGGTGCTGGGGTTGCCACAAGGCCAAGTTCAGTCAGCCTTCGGAAGCTGGTGGCCTTGTTAAAATCTCCTCATCTCCTGGGACCCCTCCCTGTCCCCTGCCTGCCCCTGCCCTTCTGGAGGGCAGAACCTGCTCTGCCTGCTGCGTGGAGAATGGAGCCTGCACCCAGAGAGGGGCAGGGGGCCTCGAGAGGCCGGGAGAGGTGCCCCCTCCCTGCAGTAAGTCCTGGGAGATCCCCCTGGGTCCTGACAGCAAACTCACATTATTTAAACTGGCTCCGAAGAGGGCTGTTCCTTCTAACACAAGCCTAGGGGTGCTTCTCTCCTCTGCGGGCCCCTGGGGCGGAGACCCGGCTTCTGGATCTGCATCCTCAGCACCCAGCGAGGGCTGACAGCCACTTCCAAGGGTACCCACCTCGACCCTTTGAGGCAGCACATGCCCCTTTGAAATCAGGACATCAGGCCAGGAGAGTCTGTGTCTGGCCAAGAAATGACAGACAGTTTCAGGGTTCCAACTCAGATCTTCGCTGCGAGTCTGTGTTCATCATCTGACTAGGGGACTTTGCACACCTACTCCGATCCAGCCTTCCCTCCACTCGGACCGAGTTTCCTCTGCGCTCCCGTCGAACCCCCTGACCTAGGTGCATGCCCTGGATCCCCCATGTGGCAGGAGTCAGTAGCATTTCTGAGACGGAAGGAATGCAGATAACCAGGCAAATGCTTTTGTTCAAAAGCACCAGGTTGTACAGCACGATCCTGCCCTGGGGTGGCCCCAACGGTCCCTGGGTTCCTGAGAGTCCTGGGGCTGCGGGTGCTTCCACCACTGTGCCCAAGTCCTTTGCAGGTCCCCAAAGAGAAGGAGGAGGTGACAAGACCAGCCTCACTGGGGAACATATGGGGTTTACTGTCCCTCTGAGACCCTGAATTGTTGCAACAGGGGCACCGTGTGGCCGGGGCTTATGTAAGTTAGAAAATGAGGAAGTGTCCTGCCCATGTGACATGTCCCAACCCTGCCCCCACCTCCCCATCACCATGACAAGTACAAGGGCACTTCCAGGGAAGACGGGAGCATTCGAGGCACATGTGACCCTTGTCCGCGGGGACCCCATCTGGTCCTTGTCATCACCTCCTTGCGGGCTCTGAGAGTCTGGGGCCTCTTTGAAGTTTCCAGATGGATCCACATCTTGGAGCCACCCGGGCCCTCCCCTGGCCTCCCTGATGAGAGCATGTGATGAAAACAAAATGAAGTGAGGCTGGGGTGGGTGACTGAGGGGACCGGGGCACCGAGAACCAAGCAGCCCTCTCCCAGGGACAGGAAGGTGCTGGCTGAGAGCAGCTGTAACCAAGTGAGACCTGGGAGAAAAGGATGCTGTCGGAAGGGTGGGCTCTAGACTTCCTTCTCCTCGAGCGGAGAGCCCAGCGCTGCTCCTGCCCTTCCTCGGGGCCAGCTGGTCTCCAAGAAGGGAGGTGGCAGGGGAGGTCCCAGGAGCTGAGGGCACAGGGCCCTGGGCCTCCTCCCTCAGGGTCCCAGATGTGCTGGCATCCGGCCTCAGGCATTGTGGGCAGTGGTCTCATGCTGGTCTGGGGGCTACATCCAGGTGAAATCAGTTTCTATCTGCAGCAGGGACCCAGGGAGTGACAGGGTCAGGTAGCCTCATAGGCAGAGCTAGTGTTCCCCGGGAGATGGGACACTGGGGTCAGACAGATCCCAAATGGGCACGGTCATGACACAGCACACTGAGAGAGGGTAGGGGTGTGCAGCTCCAGGAGGACTTCCTGGAAGAGGAAATAACTCAGACACTTATAAAACCAGTAGTCCAGCAAAGCGCAGGGAGTTGGGAAAGGGGAGCATCCAGGCTGAGGGATTAGCATAAGCAGAGATGGAGGGGGCCGTGAGCTGGATGGGGTGCTGTAGCCAGCGCAGAGGTTGTTTATTATTTATTTTTGGCTGTTCTGGGTCTTCATTGCTGTGCTCAGGTTCTCCCTAGTTGCTGAGGGCGGGGCCGCCTCCTAGATACTCTGCAGTGCTTCTCACTGTGGTGGCTTCTCTTGTTGCCGAGCACGGGCTTCCTCTAGGCACTCTGGTTGCAGTAGATGTGGCACGTGGGCTTGGTTGCCCCGCAGCACGTGGAATCTTCCCAGACAGGAAGAAGCAGCGCAGGGCTCTCCGCTTGAGGAGAAGGCAGTCTAGAGCCCACCCTTCAGACAGCATCCTTTTCTCCCAGGTCTCACTCGGTTACAGCTGCTCTCAGCCAGCACCTTCTTGTGCTGGGTGCTTCCCGTGTCCCCTGCATCGGCGGATGGATTCTTAACCACTGGACCACCAGGGAAGTCTGCTAGCATGGAGTGTTGAGACAGGGGACAGAGAGAAGGCTGGAAGAGGGGGCAGAGGGCAGGTGACATCAGGTCAAGAGAGTCTTGTGGAAAAGCACTGGGATGCCACCAAAGCTGAGGGGTTGATGCAGTCAGATTCACTCACGTTTCACGTAGGTCCCGTGGTCAGTGTGGCAGGCGAGTCAGGAGACCCCGTGGCGTCCTGGGGAAAGCTGGCAAGGTGATTCAGCACAGAGGTCTTGGCAATGGAAGAAGGACCCCAGAAACACTTAGGAGGCAAAGTTCTCAGGGCTTGAAGCTCAGTTTCCAGAACCGAGGTGAGCTTTAGCCCGCAGGTGGCAGAAGAGTGCCAGTGAGGTGGTCCAGGGCGAGAGCAAGAGGGAGGCCACTACACTCAGAGCCCAAGGGCGGGAGAGGCCGTTAAACCTGGTCTCTTATTTAAGAGCGTGTAAAACCTTCTCTAATGATGGTTCCAGGCCGCCCCGGAGGCCTGGCGTCTAGAAGCAGGGTGCCACGGTCAGCTGCAGGTAATAACAATTCCATTCACATAGTCTTAGGCTTAAGAGTCTGATTTCCTGTTCCAAAGACAGAAGATAAATGGCCCTTATCATTTTTATGTAGCGGATGTCACCACTGGAGCTTCACGTAGAGTGCCCCGAGCTGCTTTTGTGCTTGTTCATTAGACACTTTAAGACCTTTCTCCAGGGAGAAGATGCCCCTTAGCTGGGAGATGACTCCTGGTTTAGCATAGTCCTAGTCCACAGGACTCATGCACAGCCACTCCCTGCCTCCAATTAGAACCACTGGGTGAGCTTGAGCCCCGGAACTGGGGCTGGAGGGATGGCTTCCTGCCCCAGCTGAAAGGAAGCAACATCCTGCCTGGCAGGGCAGGGCAGTAGGCCTCCCCTCTCTCACCAGATAACCAGGCGGGGCACTGCAAAAGCAGGAGAGGAAAGGGTGCCGAGTGAGGGTGGGCTGAGGGCCAGGCAACCTGCCCGGATCTCACTGAAGATCCTCCCGCTTATCCAGGCAGGATCACCAGGCAATGGGGAGGAGTCTGTGGTCCAGAAAGAGAAGACACAGCCCCTCCTCCAGCACCCTCCCCTCTGTTCTCCTAGGGGAGGCTGGGAGGGCTGGAGGCCTGCTCTTTGACGGGTGAGGGGATGGGGGGCTTTAAATCCACCCCAAACTGGGCAGTGTCTCTTTGGGAGTGAGCTTCATTGTTTGGAGACCTCTGTGAAGGTCACGATGGAGCTGTAGCGCCACTGGCAAGCGCCAGACAGCTTAATCAGGACACAATCCAGTCTCCTCATTATAGACCTAGGTCCTAGTCCATCTTTCAAACTGATGAGAAATCTTGTTGGGACGTGTTGGGGTTTGTTTTTTTTTCTTCACGTTTGATTACTTTCCCCCCAAGTCTTCCAGGAATACAAATCTAGATGGGGAAGGGGCGTGGCTTAGTGCGCTGTCAGCTCCGCAGCCCAGCACTCGAACCCCAGCTCCCCTCTGGGGAGGCCGGGCCCCCCAGGAACCAGCGCTGCCCTAGGGGGGCGGGTCCCCTCAGGAGGCAGAGCCGGCACTCACACTTCTTTCTCACTCCTCATCTGTCATGTACCAAGCTTCAGCTTCATGGGTGACTAAAGTTCCACATGCTGCCTTCGGACAGCAAGAGAGTTCCAAAGACAGCAGCAAGGCCGTTCAGAGCGGAGGGCTGGAAGCAGGGGGAGGCGGCCGGGAGGGGAGGGCCAGAGGGGAGTCAGGAGGGGAAGGGGAGGTCCCGAGTGGGGCGAGGAGGGCAGGCCCTGGCTTCCCGGCTGGCTGAGGCCTGGGGGTGGGTGGAACCTGCCCAGCCAGATCCAGGCTGGCCAGACCAGACTGCACACGCAGACAGAGGCCAAAGCAAGTTGCTGCCAGGGGGGGTGCCAGGCCCACGAGGACCAATCGTTTTGCATGAGGAAGACACCCCTGTTTCACGGCCCCGGGGCCTCAGCAGGGAAAAGGCCCATGCTGGTCTGCAGAAGGACCTACCCGGGGCCAGGCTGGACCTTCAGCTCCCTGGACCCTGTGGAGTGGGTATCAGGTCCTGACTCCTCTTCCTGGGAGACTGAGGGTGGCGAAGCAACTGGTCTCCTAACTAATGACAGAGAGAGACGCGCGGCCTTTCACATGGCGGAAATGAGGGGTCAACCCCATCCGCCCTCGACAACCCAGAACCCGGTGGGCGAGGCCTCATGGCAACCTTCTCATTTACAAAAGGGGAGAATTAGGCCCCCACGCCCCAGCAGGAGTCATGCTGGAGGCTGGGCATGTAGGAGGGGGCTCCCCTGATGGCTCCCCAGCCCTGCTGCCCCCTCCCAGGCTCTCTGAGGGTGCAACCTGTTCCCGCCCTGGGCTGGGCACTGTGCTGGCACCTGAGTCATGGGCAACATCCCCCAGTATGAGAGCCACCCTGGCACGTGGCCCCACGTGGAAGGAGGGTTGGCCTTGCTCTTGGGAGCTGAGTCACTCAGGGGACCTGGGAGTGAGCTCCAGGGAGCAGAGGCTCCCCCAGGCCCTGGAGGCATCTCAGAGACCTCTGGGGGTGCTCTGCTCCCAAGGACGTGGCCACGCGGCAAGGTCCCCGCACGTCCAGCTCCCGCGCCATCGGTTGCAGGGACTCTGAACAGAAAGCTGGGCTCTGACACAAGTCTGCTCAGTGTCTGAGTCGGTGTGACCCTGCCCCCTGTCCAAGAGTGGGTGGTGGTGCCTTCTCGGTCCCCCACGGGCAGAGCAGAGGGCTGGGCTGCCCCCAGCTCTCTGTCAGCTGTCCATCCCTTGGGCCCCCACTCCTCCTGACCCCAGGCAGCCCTAGAGCTGTGACCCTCTTCTTGCTGGAGGGGCAGGGGAGTGGGGATCTCAGGCCGGATCTCTCCAGCTCAGGGTGAGGTGGTGCAGGAGGTCCTCCGAGGGGCCCCATGTCTCTTCTCCTGCGCCTCCCCAGCCCGGTCCAGTAGCTACCCCAGGATTCTCTTCTTCCCAGAGCCAGCTTCCAGCCCAAGCAGATGTCACAGCCAAGATCTCCTTCCTGAAATCGGCTCAGTTTCAAACCATTACTCCTCATTACTCTCCTGAACGACTCCTTCTCAATCTTCTCCTCCACGTTTGGTCCGTGCCCTTCAGAGGTTTGCAACAGGACTCATTTCTTGGCCCAGGGACAGGCCATCCATCTTCTTAATCTGACCTCATAAATCAGCCATCTGGGCCTCCTCAGGCACCCATCCACGGCCCCCTCCACCCATGGAGGCCTTTGGGCACCTCTCAGGGCAGCACCCACCAAGACCGCCAGCCCCTCCAGGAGAGGGCCTGCTCCCCCAACATGCCCAGCACCCTCCTTCCTCCCCACCATTCACCCCCCTCAACGACAGGCCGGGGGCTCCCAGCTGCTCCAGCAGACTCCACCAGCAGCCCAGGCAGCTGCCTCTTCTGTCAGCAGACCCTTCTCCCGGAACCGGGACGTCTTAAGCTTGTTGGGATCAATTGCCCGTGTCGTTCCACTTAGTCCCCCTGCCAGGCCCTGACATCTTCACTGGCGGGGAGGAAACAAGGGCTTTCCAGGATTCTGGACCAATCCCTAAGGGACATGGCCTTGGGGCAGAGAATAAAGCAGGGTCTGGAGGGGGCGGAGCAGTTAGAAGCAGTCCAGAGTCTTTAGAAAAAGCCACAAGTAGCCCCGCACCCTCCGTAGCCCCTGGGGAGCCCGGCACACAGAGAGCCCTCAAGTAAGCCCTCAAGCTAAGGGGCAGAGGAGATGTGGCAACTCTGGTAAATAGAAATGGTGTGTGTGTGTGTGTGTGGTGTATGCATTGTGTATATGTATGGGTTGCGTGTGCATGTCAGTGATTTCTTGGTGGGGACAAATCCCAAGGACTGATGGTGAAGCTGAAACTCCAATACTTTGGCCACCTGATGCGATGAACTGACTCATTGGAAAAGACCCTGATGCTTGAAAAGATTGAAGGTGGGAGGAGAAGGGGATGACAGAGGATGAGATGGTTGGATGGCATCACCGACTCAATGAACATGAGTTTGAGTAGGCTCCGGGAATTGGTGATGGACAGGGAGGCCTGGCATGCTGCAGTCCATGGGGTCACAAAGAGACGGACACACCTGAGCGACTGAACTGAACTGTTTAGTTGCTAAGTCGTGTCTGACTCTTGCAACCCCATAGACTGTAGACTGGCTCCTCTGTCCATGGGATTTCTCAGGCAAGAATACTGGAGTGGGTTGCCATTTCTTTTTCCAGGGTATCTTCCCAACCCAGGGATCAAACCCAGTCTCCTGCATTCGCAGGCGGGCTGTTTACCACTGAGCCACCTGGGAAGACATCTTTGACTTGAACCCCCACTCAAAGACCCACTGGCCAAAAGATACACCTTAAGTTTCCATAGTTAGTTACTCAACTAAAATTGACTTAGCATCTGCTCTGTTCTGAGCAGGCAAATGATGAAAATGCAGCGGTAATCGTAAAGACACAGTTCTTGCTTTGTGAGGTGTGTGTGCATGCTGGAAGGCTTCCTGGAGGAAGGGTGTTAACCTTGCAACAGACGGGAGAGATTTCGCATGATTAGATTAATGGTTCTAAAACTGGTCCAAGCCCAGGGGCACCTGGGAACTTTTAGAAATGTAGATTCTCTGGCTGAACCAGACACGGATGGTAGAATGTCCTCCAGGTGCTTCAGGTGAGAACCGGTGGGCTGGGCCATGGGAAAATCAGCATCAGGAAAGCAAATTCTGGGAATTCTTTCCTCTGGCCAAGACTCTGGGGCCTCAAAGGGTGTTCTGGGCTTCTGTCCAGGTGCTGAACCATCCTTCAGGTCTATAAAGTGTGCTCCTGGTTTCCGGGCAAAACAGAGAACACTATTCAAAAAATTTGATATTTAGTATTTTCCCAAAGAGCATGAAGATCGTCATCATGTGAAATACCAGAATCTCGGACATCTTATCTATTTTATCCCCCAGATTAGACAGGACTAGGATTGCTCAGGGCTTCCCAAGTGACTCAGCGGTAAAGAATCTGCCTGCCAGTGCAAGAGATGCAAGGGACGTGGGGTCATTCCCTGGGTCGGGAAGATCCACTGGAGAAGGGAATGGCAACCCACTCCAGTATTCTTGCCTGGAGAATCCCATGGACAGAGGAGCCTGGCAGTCTACAGTCCGTGGGGTCGCAGAAGAGTCGGACACGACTTAGAGACTAAACAGCAACAGGATTGTTCTACAAAGACAACGTACCTCCCAGGCTTTCCTCGCGTGTGGGCCGTCTCCTTGCCCCCTGCTCTTGCCTCTGGGGCCTCCTTCCATCAGGAATCACCTTCCATTAGGAGTGGCTCTCGTGGGGGTTTCTTGTCCCCTCTGGGCTTTTTCTGAAGATGCCTTCATCCTGTTCTTGCGAGACATGTTTATGTGATAGATTCCAGTTGGACAATGAATTCACTTTTGTTTTAGTCTTTGATAAGATTGATTTCCAGGCTCCTAGCCTCTCTCACTGCCTTTAGGAGTCTGCCATTCACAGATGGGTCACTTTCTCTTCTCTCGGCTTCTTGTAAGATTTACTTGCTATTCTCTATCACTGTGATGGGTCTGTGTGTGGGTTACTTTGTGTGTTTTTTTTAATCCCTTGCTTAGGATTTATTGTGCTCCTTGAACTGAAATTCATGTCTTTTATCAATTCTGGAAAATTCTCAGCCATCACCTCTTCAAATAACGACCGTCTCTCCTGTTCTCGGTTGTCTCCCTCTGGCCCTCTGTGCAGCTGTGCATTATTTCTCACCCCAACTCCCTCTTCTTAGCCTCTGTCTCATATTTCTGGCTTTTTCCTCTGTTCTGCATTTACGCATCCTGGTAATTGCTTCTGCTCCATCTTCTAGTTCACTGATTCCCTCCTGAACTGGGTCTATACGCTATTCCTCCCATCTGTGGAGTTTTGTATTCCAGTTATTATGTTTTTCATTTCTAGAAGTTCTACCTGGCTCTTTTTCAATCTCTTGGATCACTTTTATAGTCTTTTTTTCCCCTCCTTGTCTGTATTCTCAATTCTTTCTTGAAATATTTTTAACTTATTTTTTTTTAATTCTAGTTCTGATCACTCAAACATCTGAAATCTTTTGATCTAGTTTTGCATGTGTGGTCTCTGCTGATTCTGACTCATCATGGGTGGTTGTCTCACGTGTTTTGCAATTTGAGATTGTAGCCAAATGATATTCTGTAGGAACCCAGAAGAACCTAGAAGACATGGGTGTGCCCTGGCCGTGTGTCCCAGGCCTATCCAGCCAGCACCACTTTAGGTTAATTTCTGGGCTTGGGGTTTTCTGGACCACTGATCTCACAAATTGGAGCCCCAATTGCTAGTGAAGATCAGCCTAAATTGACACGTTCTCAGGAAGGAATCTTTTTGTCTTCATTCACTGCAGGGCCCTAGACACATGAATATCCTTGCTCTCTTTCTTTGCTAAAAGTTTGGTTTATACAGCCCAACCTTATGCTGAGTGTACTGCCTTGGAGGGTCCCAGCTTGAGATAAAGATCTCACTTCATACTCCCAAGCTCCCACGAGCTCTGGATAAGACAATGTCTTGTGGGTTAGTTGCTAAGTTGTGTCACTTTTGTGACCCCATGGACTGCAGCCCGCCAGAGTCTTCTGTCCATGGGATTTCTCAGGCAAGACTACTGGAGTGGGTTGCCATTTCCTTCTCCAGGGGATCTTCCTGACCCAGGGATTAAACCCGCATCTCCTGCTTGGCAAGTGGATTCTTTACCACTGAGCCACCTGGGAAGCCCCAAAGATAATATGTGCATTGCAGTTAAAACCCAGTTCTAGGCTCCTGTTAGCAAATGCCTCAAGGCAGTGTTTGCTTCTAGTTCCGGTATCAGTTCCCACATCATTACTGGCTCTCAGGAATTTCCCTTACTTTCTTGCAAACTTAGCTACACATTGAATAAAGAAGTTTGTAATAACTGAACCTGCATTCTTAGGTGTTTTTGTAGCAAGTGTCCCTCAACCCCAGAGGATCTGACTGTAGCAGAACAAATACTTGTTCACCAAACCATCTCTTCTTCCTTTGGGGCTCAAACCTAGACCACAGCCCTAGCTACCCTCAACCCTTGCAGCTAAGCATGGTAGCATGTCTAGTGGAACTGTTCCCAGGTCAGGATTGTGAAAACCTCCCACACAATCCACAGGGGAAGACGGCAGAGTCACAAGACAGATGAGCCTGTGTCCCTAATCACTGCTTGAAGAACTGCCTGCCATTTCAAACGTTAGATGAATAAGAAAAAAAAACCCTGGGACTTAAGGATTAACCTGTGACAGCAGCTTGTGTTCTTTAGGCTACTGGTCCACCATTTGTCAGAATTAAAGTCTCACATAGAATTGTCCAGTAGTTTAGTATTAATCTCACGAGGCAGCAGTGAGCAAACGTGTGAAGCGTGTGAACATGGGTAGCCTGAATGAAGGGCTTCCCTGGTGACTGAGGTGGTAAAGAATCTGCCTGCAATGGGGGAGACCTGGGTTCAGTCCCAGGGTTGGGCAGATCCCCTGCAGGAGGGCATGGCAACCCACCCCAGTATTCTTGCCTGGAGAATCCCTATGGACAGAGGAACCTGGCAGGCTACCATCCATGGGGTAACAAAGAGTCAGACACCACTGAGTGACTAAGCTGGATGAGAACCAGGAATCCTAGCCACCAGACCAGCAAGGCCTAGAGGCTGGAAGATATTTTTCCCTGGATCTTTGCCCCCAGTGAAAAATGCATTTATTACGAAGGCAGAAACTATAAACGCAGGTGCAAAGTTTATTATTGGAGACAAAGTACACCAACAAATGGAAGAGCACACAGAGAAACAGTTTATTTAAATGAGATACAAGCAAGGCAGAGATGCACACCCAGAGGGGAAGGGTGTGGGTGTGCCCCCAGCGAGGAAGAAGGCAGTAAAGAGGCGGCTGAGTCAGTTATATAGGTCAGTTCTTCAGGGTCTTTGTCTTCCATCAGGCCAATTATCTGATTTTTTTTTTCCCCACACCTGACCTACCCTGAGACCCTCCCCTGGGTGTGCACGTTACCCCTCAGCCAAGATGAATCTCGAAGTGACGTCTTCTGGGAGGAGCAAGACTCATATGTCCTGGCATTATCCCTTGACTATTTGACCCACAAGGAGCCTTTGTGCGCATATGTAGTGTCTCCCTTGTCCCCAAAGAGGGGGGCAGCGGAGATCCCTTAATCCTTTACTCAAACAGAGTTTTGCCCCTCTTTGTCCTTACCATGGCTAATACCTTAAGGTGTTTACAAGAGACAAACACTGGCTATTTACCCTGTTTCTTTTACTATTTTCATTTCAGAGGGCAAAAAGGAGCCTGTTTGTAAATGCCTTAACTGGAACCCACCTATCTCTTGTCTCAGGAAATGCTAACAGTTGTAAGTATCCAGCCTGAAGCCCACTGCTCGGTGGCCCATGAAATGCAAACAGGAGGCCAGCTGTAAATGTCTAACCTGGAGCCCATCTCTCTCCTAACTCAAACCTATACAATCTTTTCAGGCCTTGGGGGCTTCAAGTGTGTGTATTCAAGGGGCTCCCAGGATGCAAGACCGTGGCTCGCAGAGCCTGAGCGGCTCACTGGAGTTGCAAGTGGGATATTGGTTTGAGAAGGATCCCCCTTCTCTGCCTTGTCACCATTCTATGCCAGGCCTGCACTGGCCACTAGGTCCCCAGACCATGCAGGTGAGGCTGTGCCCTTGAGCTCCTGTGTACTGGGGACACAGATGCAGACATAGGCAAGCTTGGGATGAGAAGATAATGGTGGTCGTGGGTTGTAGTGGAGTGATGACTCAGGCGATGGCCCATTCAGACTGAGGGTCAGGGCGTGGCTGGGAAGTACCAGGTTGCCAGCTCCAAGGTTCAGGTCCCTGGAGACAGAATCAGGCGGGCCCTGCTCTGTTCCCTGCAGGTGAGATTCCAGAGGGCAGCCTGGCCCGCCTGGCAGGGAGAAGCCCAGGCATGCTCTGGATGTGGGCATGTGGCCCAGAGCCGGCAGGACGTTGAGGCTGCCCCATGCAGAAAAACCTCATCTCCACAGTCCTTAATGACACCTTGCTTGGTCTCTGGAGTCCTCAGGTCACCCACTGTGCATGCATGTCTTCAAGAGGCCACAAACATTCATTGACCCCTTCTGCAGGGATGAGGGCCACCACTGGGCATTGGTGACATTGTAGGGATACAGTTGTCAGGGGAACATTGATTGAAACTGCCCACCCTGGCCAGGCACCATGGTAACCATTTTCGTGAGGTCCTGGCAAGGAACAGGTAACTAATAAGCCACCACCAACTGGAAGAGTTCAGGAAAGGCCAAAAGGAGACGCCACGTGTCCTACCATCTCCCAGAATCCTTCTTGCTGGAATCCATCTTGGCTGAGCAATGCGTGTACCACCAGGAAGGAGCCTGAGTCAGAATGATCGGCCAAAGACAACCCAGCAAAAGAAATCCCATCACCATAAAACCCAAGACTTCGAGCCACGTGGCAGAGCAGTCCTCCTGGGTTCCTTTATCCTCCTGCTCTCCCCCTGGGCACCCCTTCCCAATAAAGTCAGCTTCTATGTCTCCTCGGACGATTCATTTCTGAGTGTTAGACAAGAGCCCCCTTTTGGGACCTGGAAGGGGTCCCCCTTCCTGCAACACGGAGACACATCAGGCCAGAGAATGGGCTTCCAGACCCCCACCCTCAATGGCTCACAGCCTAGAAAGACAAGGAAGGGCCTCCTGCTGGGAACTGACCACATCTCCTCCTCTGCCCCCTCCAGCTCTGGTAACAGCAGTGTCCACAGCCCCCTCACCTCCCACCCACATGATCACATGTGTGCTAAGTGGTCCGTACTAGCAAAGGTGTAAGTTAGAATGACCCAGTTGTGGTGTCGCTTTTATGTGTCAACCTGGCTGGTCTGTGATGCTCAGCTGCTTAGTCAGGCACTGTGTAGACGTAGCTCTGGGGATAATTTGCAGGTGTGATAACATTTACGATCAGTTGACTTTGAGTAAAGGAGATGGCTCTCCATGAGGTGGGTAGGCCTCATCGAATGGATAAAAGGCCTTAACAGCAAAAACAGAGGCTTTCCGGAGAAAAGGGGACTCTGCTTCCAGACTGGAACACGGAAGTTCTGCCTGAGTTCCCAGCCTGCCTGGGATTTGCCAGCCTCCAGTCATGCAAGCTGATTTCTTCAAGTAAGTCTCTCAATTCCCTCCTCTCTCTTTCCCTCTCAATTGCCTCTCAGCCTCCTCAACCAAACCACAGTCTCGAGAGCTTCCTGTGCACCACACACAGAGGGGCAGCCCCTGTCTTTCCATTCCTGGTGGCCTTGCAGGGAATTCAGACTCATGTAGGACGCCAACCCTGACGCACCCCAGATCCCAGAGGTATCGGCGAAGGCCCAGCTTGGAAAAGCCTTTGAGGGACAGGCTGAGCATTCTGCACTTTGCTCTGGAATGTTGTGCCCACCCCGCCTCAACCTGAGCCGGACTCCCACCCACCCAAAATGAAATGTCTGAGTGCATTCCACACCCTGGGGAGCTGCTGCAACGGGACAAGATCGCGGCCAGGCAGGGTGGCCCAGCCTGGCCTCGCTTCCGGAAGAGCTCAGTGGACAGAGGAGACCCGCACAGCCACCTAGGGAGATGGACAGTCACTGGGCCACACTTGCCCAGTGCTCACTTCACAGCCACAGGGAGCCCAGGTTCCTGGGAGACAAAGTGACACTTAAAAGCCCATCATCTCCTACCACCCTCCCACCCTGAGCTCCATAGATCATAAATTCCACAGGGCAGAGGGGGCTCATGCTGGGGCCTGAGGTCACAACCCAGCTCCATCCGTTGCTGCAGATGGAGGCCCCCTGGGAATAAGATGCAAAGGGTGATATCAGCCCTGGGCATCCCTGTCAACCCCCGACATTTCCTGGGCCAGCCCTCTGACCTAGATGGGGACTATTTTGGCCACTGCCCTGCACTCCAGAGAAAAGTAACCCTCCTCTGCCCCTTCTTCCTCTGGTTATCCCACCGTGGAGGAGAGCCTCTGGGTGTAGGGTTAAAGAGCAGAAGGTAAGCTGTGAACACAGATGAGCCCAGCAATTTGATATTAAGGAAACTCAGAAGCCCGCAGACTACTGGAAACGGTAGTTCATTTTCACTTGCATCTTAAACCCCATGGAGCCAACTGGGAATAACACAGACCTCAGTGTCAACTACGGGCTCCCCAGGTGCCTGAATGGTAAAGAATCTTGCCTGCCAATGCAGGAGACGAAAGAGACGCAGCTTTGATCCCTGGATCAGGAAGATACCTTGGAATAGGAAATGGCAACCCACTCCAGTATTCTTGCCTGGAAAATCCCACAGACAGAGGAGCCTGGCGGGCTACAGTCCATGGGGTCACAAAGAGTCGAACACGACTGGGCTCAGCACAGCAGCAGCAGTGTCAACTGAGCCAGGACTGGAAATCTCGGCCCTGTCTTTGAGGGGCGGAGGGCCCTGGGCTTCACTTCACCGCTCTGAGCCTCCATCTCCTTTTCCCACAGACATGGGAATAACAGCATGCCCTCCACCAGGCGGCCATGAGGGTGAAGGGCCACACTGGAAGCACTTAGCCGGCATCTGGTGCTCTGTGCCCAGAGCTCCCACCCCCTCCTCTCATCCCTCCTTCTGTCCCTGCCTGAGAAGCTTGTGGGGACACCGGATGTGTAACAACTTGCATGATCCCGGGAGGGTCAGAGAAGACGACCCAAGTGACAGGGAGGGATTTCAGGTGGGGAGGAGGGTCTCAGAGGTGTTTTAGGGGCATTTTCTGTGCCCCTGGATACACTTTAGAAGCAGAGGCTTGGGACTTCCCTGGTGGTTCAGTGGCTAAGAACCCGCCTTGCAATGCAGGTGATGTGGGTTCCATCCCTGTTTGGGGAACTAAGATCCCACGTGTCACAGGGCAAGTAAGCCCACACCAGGCAACTAGAGAGAAGCCCTCGCACTGCAATAAAGATCCCACATGACGCAAGACCCCACGGAGACAATAAAATTTAAAAAAAGAAGAAGTAGGGGCTTGGATGGAGGAGATGAAGCCTTCCTCTCAGGCCAGGGCTACAGATGGACTGAGCAGCCTCCTTCTTCATGAAGGGAAGGACGGGGGTGAGGGCCCTGTGGAGTCCCAAGGCCGCGAGGCATCATCATCTCTACAGCAAGTCACGTTCCTGAGGAATCGGGCCACATAGGAGTGAGGCTCCGAAACCGCTGGCCAGGCATGAGAGCCGCAGAAGAGAGGAGGCAGCCTCTAAGGGAGGCCATGTCTCCCTGTCCAGAACCACCTACTGTGTGCCGCCCTTACCGTGCGCCTCCCTTCTGCCCACGGAGGAAGCAGGACCACGGGGATGGAGGGTCTCACCGTGCATTCCACAAGCTGCTTGTGGCTGCAGCATGAGCCTGTGCAGAGCAGCCCTTGAGACACATAGCTGCTGTTAAAGGGCTTCAGAGATTGGGAAACTGAAGCCCAGAAGGATGTGACTCCCCTAGGCTGACACAGCTCAAGCCTTCTGAGTACTTGGACCAAGGAAACCCCCGCTCAGCAGCTTCCTTGCTACATAAACCTGATGGAAGGAATTCTCCTGTGCCTCAGTTTTCCTGTCTGTAAAAAATTAAAGACATCAAAGTATCCTGTGCCCTGGCCCTAAGGATAAAATGAAATAATGTGAAAGAGCCTCATCAGATGCCTAACATAATAAACCTTGATTAAAATGACTATCCAGACCACAGTGCTATTATTCTAATTTTCTCCCATTAAGCACTCTGTATTTGCTAAATGAGTGATTTTTTTAAACATTTTATTATGAAAGTTTCAAATACACAGCCAAGTGGAAAGAATTTTTAATGAACACCCAGATTCTATAACAGTAGAATTCTACCATTTACATTTCATAATACTTGCTTTATCAATATCCATCCATCAATCTGTCTTACTTTTTGATGCATTTCAAAGTAAATTGATGATGTCAGTCCAATTCCCCTTCAATGCTTCCTGGTTTACTGTTTGGGAAGGGGGGTGAAATTTACATACAGTGAAATGCACAAAACTTAAAAGTCGTTTGCATATAAACATGTAATACAAACCCATATCGGAATAAAGGATATGACTATCATCCCAAAAGCGCTTCCCAGGTGGCTCAGTGGTAAAGAATCTGCCTGCCAATGAAGGAGACACAGGAGACTCAGTTCGATCCCTGGGCCGGGAAGATCCCCTGGAGAAGGAAATGGCTACCCACTCCGGTATTCCTGCCTGGGAAATCCCATGAACAGAGGAGCCTGGCGGGCTACGGTCTATGGGGTCGCAGAGCTGGACACGACCTAGTAACTGAGCATACATCATCCCAGGAAGCGTCCTCCCGCCTCTTTGCACGCAGCCCTGCCCCTGCTTCCAGGAGGCAACTGCTGTTCTGATTATTCCCACTACAGGTTAGTCTTCCTGTTGTAGAATTTCACATGATCATGATTCATAACACAGGGCTGTGTGTACTTGTGTCAGCTATCTGCAGCTGTATAACAAATTACTCCTAAGCTGAGCAGCTTAAAACATTACCACCTGAGTTCACAGTTTCTTTGGGCTGGAAACCGGGACATGGCTAACCAGGCAGTGGTGGTGTAGTTGCTAAGCCGTGTCTCTTTTGCAACACTATGGACTGTAGCCTGACAGGCTCTTCTGTCCGTGAGATTTCCTGGGCAAGAATACTGGAGTGGGTTGCCATTTCTTCCTCCAGGGGATCTTCCCAACCCAGGAATCGAACCCACGTCTCCTGCATCTCAGGGGGATTCTGTACCGCTGAGCCACCTGGAGAGCCCCCTGGCTTAACTGGACCCTCTGGCTTGGGGATCCCTTAAGGCTGCAATCCACACACTGCCAGGGGCTGCAGTCTCTCATCTGCAGGCTTGGCTGAGGGAAGTCAGCTTCCTGGCTCACTGGAATGGGCGTGGATGAAATCAGCACCTTGAGGGTCGTTGGACTCGGGGCCTCACGCCCGTGTATGCTGGCCTGCGGACTGCATCTTTCAATCCCTCATCACGTAGGCCTTGCATAGGGCAGCCCACAGTGTGGCAGTTTCCATCAGAGCAAGGAGGTGAGCGGGCCAGACAAGGCGAGAAAGACAGAAGTCAGAGATAGAAGCCAGATTCTTACCACTGTCTCTTGGAAGTGACATCTCATCATTTTTGCCATAGTCTAGCCATCAGAAGGAAGTCACTAGGTCCAGCCCACATGCAAGGGTGGGGACTCTACAAGGGAATGGATACCAGGAGGAAGGTTCACGGAGCACCATCTGACAAGCTATCACCTTCCTTGGGTGAGACACCCAGGGCCTGTCCGTCCCCTGCTGGAAACAGTCTTCCTGGATACTCTCTCTCTGCAAACCTTCCTCTGGCTCTGGGAGGTAACCATGGTGATGGTGCCTGTGTCCCTTGTGGCGGCCTCCTGGAGGGAAGATGCTCCTCTCCGTGGTTGGGGGTGGCCCGGGCCCTATCCCAAATCCAAATGGAGCCCTGAGTCCCTGACCTTTGCCTCTCCATGCTCCCAGGATGGAGTGTCTTCTGGGGAACACCCCTCCGGGTAGTATGTGATATGGGGTGCCCTGGAGTGGGGGTGGGAACCCCCCCCATTTCTACATTTAGCTAACAAGTGGAGGTGGCACCTTTCCTCGGGGCCAGAGCTGGCCTTTTTCAGCACCAGCACAGCAGGCTGTTCCCTGATTTGCCCAAGCAGGGTGACTCTGGACCATGGTCACTGGGTGGGCAGGACAGGGACATTGACCTGAGTGTCCTTCCCATATCCCAAGACAGAGGAGGTGAGAGCACACGTGACAGGCACCGTGTGGGGAGGAAAGAGCATAGCATCGGGTCGGGGCTGTGACTCGGCCCCCAGCCCACCTGCAGACCTCAGCGCCCTCCCCGCGGGGACTGAACACAGAGGGCCTAGGGTGGCCGCCTGGCTGGTGATGTGCTTTCTGTTATTGCAAATATGAGGGGGAAATGGTCAGGATATCAGTGGAGAGTCAGAGACGGAGGGAAATAAGGCAGAGAGACAGAAGCGGATGGAAAGATGCACAGAGAGAGACAGACGCAGAGCGGGGCAGAGAGGGAGGGACGGCAGCAGAGGAGACTCAGGGGCCAGGAGGCCAACACTGACGGGCAGCAATGGGGTGAATGGTGGTGTTGGTGGCAGCACTGGGGAGACCTTCCTTCCTGCACCCCACATCGCCCAGGGGAAACTCAAAAACCTCATCCTGAGGAGCTGACATCTGCAGCCATCAGCCTGGCCCCGGTGGTGGGGGTGGGGGCGCTCAGGGACCCCAGGCAGCCACTCAGGAGAAGGTCAGACCAGATCTTGACCTGGGCAAGTCAGTCACCTCCTCCCTCTGATAGGATTGGCAGATCAGCAAATAAGAATCTGACCTCCAGACAAACCACAGATAGGGCTCTGGTGTCGGTATGTGCCCAGTATGGTATGGGACATACACTAAAAAATTATTCATGATTTATTTGAAATTCAAATTTAACCGTGCATCCTGGATTTGATCTGGCAGCCCGACTCTCTGAGGGGTGGCCAGTGCCTTTGCGTGGCTGTCTACCTCTCGTCCTCCAGGCCTTGGCTCAAAGGACTCCCCTCCAGAAAGGTCTCCCCTGGCGGAAGGACTGCCCCCTCCCCTCAGTCATCCTTCATCAGAGCACCTGGTCCAGAGCAGTCCTGGCGCTTTCAGGTTCTGGGACAACCCCACTCGTGTGTCTGCTTGCTGTTTATTTTCTATCACCCCATCTGAGACAGCAGGCTCCTGAACTCGGGGACCCATCAACACTGTGTCCCCAGCAACTGTCACCTAGTGCATAGTAGGTGCTCAGCAAACATCTGCTGAAATATGCAAGGGCAGAGCCACCAAGAAGGGGAGTGAGAAAGAGTCGTGGGCGATGTGGGGACACTGTGCATGGCCCACCCCTCCCACTGGTGACCTGTCCGCTCTCCCGTGAGTCTCAGAGCTGCCCCGGGGGACAGCGCCGTGGGGGCCCAGCCTGAATTCGGGGGCCTGCAGGTCTGCACGAGCCCAGGGGGCCCTCTGGCGCCCCCTCCCCACAGGACCAGTCTCCTATCCACTGATTCCCAGAGCAACCCTGTTACCATGACAACGGCAATCCGAGGTCACAGCGCAGGAAACTGGAGGACGCTTCCCTCCTGGAACGCTACCTCCGAGTCAGAATCTAATTTTCATTACAGCCATAATAGCGGTTTTGCATAATCGTCCATATATTAATACCTAACATGCCAGTGTTTATTTGGTTAAAATTCATGAATTCAGGTCTAAATAAAAAGTGCTGATGGGTGAAGTTTTTCATTCTCTTAAAATGTTCTTTTTTTTTTTTTTCTCAGTCTCTCTCCTTGGCAGCAACTTGCCTTTAATCCCATTATTAACGCGTAAGGGAGAGCAAAACAAAGCACAGCTCTGCTCTCTAGGGCTCGCAGTGGCCTCGGCCCGGAGAGGGATGCTGCTCTCTGCTATGCAAGGGGCGGGCAGGCCTTGGTCACCTCTGGCACCGCCCCCTTGTGTGACTTGGCACAGGGCATACCGCCTCTCTGGCCCTCAGTTTCCTTGGGGAGAGAAGTGAGGGAGGGGGTTAGCTGGGCACTAGGTTCTGGGCTGGGCAGAGGGACCATGATTGCCTTTGTTGGACTGATGTGGTGTGATGGGGACTCAGGAGACAGACAAGGCCACGGGGATAAAGAGTTGGTGTGGAGGGAGGAGTGCAAGTTGGAGAGTGAAGCCATGGGCAGCCGGGAAGGCTTCCTGGAGGAAGTGGCATTCGGGTAAGCTGAAGTGGTAAGCAAGAGCCAGGGGAAGGGGAGAAAGGGAACAAGGGACGCTAGGTAGGGGAGGGCCTGTTCTCACAGGACAAGGGGGAAGAGGCATGGGTTCGGCAGCACGTGGGTGGTCTGCAGAGTGACGGAGGCAGTGAGGCTTGGAAAGGAGGCAAAGAGAGCCTGGGGGCTGGGACTGAGCAGAGAGCTCAAGGAGGAGGGACAGTCACCTCCAAAGGGCCCTGAAAGGTGAGCTGAGGGGCCAAGGAATGTGCCCTGGGGGGTCAGCAGGGAGGGTTGGGAGGTGGTGAGAGAGAGCTGGCTTGGGGAGCAGAAGGCAAGCAAGGGTGAGGTGGGTGGTCAGGCCAGGGGCCCCTGGTGGGGGAGGAGTCTGGGGCCCAGGCTTCCAGGGTGGGATGGGTGTTGGGGGTCAGGTGTCTAGAGGTTTTGAACAGGTGGAGTCTGAAGTGCCCCGTGGAAGAGTCCAGCAGGCCTGCCTCTAAGGGCTGGGAGAGGAGGGGCTGGAGCAGGGCGTCTCCTCAGGGAGTCAGGGCTTGCTGGAAGGTTCGGCCATGAGAGCCGAGGCTGGGCAGCTGGACCACGTCTCACGGGTGATGAGCGAGGCTCAGGCTGGGGCCTGGACCTACGCTGGGACTCAGAGCCCTGCCTGCTTTGGGGAAGGCCTGCCCTGCCTCAGTTTCCTCATCTGAAAATGGGCGTCAGACCCCTCCCCAGGTGGAGGCGGGCCATCCAGGAGTGGGGGCGGGCCTGGGGCTGGCCTACGTGCACCAGGGCATGTGCAGCAGCCCCACCAGCCGTGCCGCTCTCCCTGCCCCCACTGCCTTGTCTATGGTGAGGCAGACGCCCAGGCCTCGAAAGGGCTCCTGGTGAGATCCCCTCCGCTTCCCCCTCCTCAAGCAGGGAAAACCTAGTGCTCTGAGCAGCAAAGCCTGCAGCTGGAAGCATCCACGTGGGCGCCATGCAGAGAGACCTGGAAGGCTGCAATGATGTCTCTGTCCACACCACCACCACCCCACCCAGAGCCCCCAGGGGCCACCAGAAGGGGTCTCAGAGCAGATGGGAAAGCCGGGGTTACAGGCCTGTCTGTGGGGTGGCCCCAGGTCTTCCTGTTCTCTGCTGTTCTCTGAAGTGGACAGCACTGGAGGTCACCCGCATTGTCCCCACGTCCCTCCCCTGTCCAGGCCAAGGCCCTGGTTGGCCCTCAAGTATAGAGAGCACACACCAAGAAGGCCAGTGGCCTAGATAAGGCTGGTGGGGACCAGGCAGGCCCGCTAGCCACTGGCTTGGCTCTTCCACTCCCACAGCTTGTAGACGCCCAGGCGCTCAGTCTCTGGGCCTCTCTGGGTCCCTGGTCTGATCTGAGGGGCAGTGACGAGAGCACCCTTCCCAGGGATGAAGCCGCACGCAGCTTAGCCGGAGAAGAGGCAGCCCAGGTTTCTCTGTGTGTCCAGCCTTCGGCCCCTCCTTCCGACAAGTACACAGTGGTTCTCCTTGACAGTTTCTCCCTTTCTTGCTCTCAAACCATGATGCCAGTGGGTCACCCCCATCCCTGGATCCCAGAGTTCAGACCTGGCCAGTCAGAGCATGGCACATACATACCTCAGTCAACCCATGAGAGTCCATGAACTTTGCCAGACTATCAGGGAGAGACGCCCTCCTTCGCCTGGGGGTGGGCAGATAGGCCCCAAGGCTGGGCTTCTGGTGGCCACTCGGAGAGGAGGGAGGTAAACTCAGAAGGAAGCAGAGGCAAGAGGTAGAGAGAGACCTCGTCCTAGCAACATAGTTGGAGCCCTTGATCCAACCGCATCTGAAGCTGTCTCTGCCTCTGGACTTTTTAGCTGCTTGAGCCACTAAGTTACTTTCATGTTATTTCTCTCTTTTCTCCCTGTCTTCCTTTCCTCTCTTCTAGATTTTTCTTTCAAGCTCATTTGAGTTGGATTTTTGTCCTTTGCGAACTGTAGTGTTGGAGAAGACTCTTGAGCATCCCTTGGACAGCAAGGAGATCCAACCAGTCCATCCTAAAGGAGATCAGTCCTGAATATTCATTGGAAGGACTGATGCTGAAGCTGAACCTCCAATACTTTGGCCACCTGATGTAAAGAACTGACTCATTGGAAAAGACCCTGATGCTGGGAAAGATTGAAGGCAGGAGGAAAAGGGGATGACAGAGGATGAGATGGTTGGATGGCATCACTGACTCCATGGACATGAGTTTGAGTAAACTCCAGGAGTTGGTGATGGACAGGGAGGCCTGGCGTGCGGCAGTCCATGGGGTCACAAAGAGTCAGACACTACTGAGCGACTGAACTGAACTGAACTGAACCAACAGTCCTGAAAATACCCACAGTATGACTTTAGGTAACAGTCCCAGGTAAGTGGATGGCACTATCTTGTTACTCTCTCACCCGGGTCCAGCGTCTTCACTACAAAGCCAGGTTCTGCTTCCTCCCCAGCCCAGCAGCAGCCCCCGACCCACACCCAAGCCAAGAGAGGACCCTTCTGTGGGTGTCTCTAGGTCCCAGACACCCCAGGCCCCGCAGCCTGGGCATGATAAACACATCACCACCACCACGCCCACCCACCCCCACACCGGGAAACCCCCCAGTTCAACACCCCCGCCACTAGGGAAAGAACAGCCCAGACACACAGAAAAATTCTGAAATAGGCTTCGGGTTTTATTCAAAACAACACTGGTGGCGCCTGCCACTTGGTTTCTCTACCCCAGGCGGTCTGGGCCAGTAGGTACCAGCGCCATCAGCAACTAGGAGGGAAGTTTATTCACACCATAGAAACTGTGCAGCGACTGGGAGTGCGATAGTCACAGCAGCAGGGCTGGGTGGAGGGCTTCCAGGAGGAGGCGGCCTGTCTCCTCCTCAAACCCTGGCTCAACCCAGGCTCTGCCAGGAACACTGATTATTGCACAAAGACAAAAAGAGTATGTGTATCTGGGCTAAACAGCGGTTTCTAAGACCCCAAGCCCTTACACAGCGCAGCAAAGGGGGCCAGAGGTGGCCCTGGAAACAGAAAGCTCCAGTGGGAAGAATTGGGGAGTGGGGAGACAGGCAGACAGGCTGATACTGTGCACATTTGGTCCACTTTTAGGGGGCTGCCTGGTGCAGGAGCAGGCCTGGCAAGAGGACAGGAAAAGGGTTTGGCCAGGGCAGGCCATGTCCCATCTGGTCTTGGGTCCCTTTGTATAGGGGTGTTGAGGTGCCTGCCAGCCACCATCCTGCAGAGATCTGCACACACACAGCTTGGGGTGTCCAGCACCAGGGTCCCCACTCTCCTCAGGGCCAGGCCACGTGGGTTAGGGTAGGTTTGTGCTTTTGTGATAGACAGGCCTCGGGATCAGAGAGGGCAAAGGGGCTAATCACCCAACCCTTAGCCATTTGGGCTTGTCCTGGCCAGCCAACCACAGCTTCCCTCGTCCCCTATCACCTGTAACTCCCAGGAACAGGACCAAGAGCCTGGGTTCAGCATTTGAGGCCCTCCAGGAACAAGCCCATCTCTCACGACTCCCTCGGGCAACGCTTCTATCTTCCGTGTTCAGCTCTGAGACACATCCTGCTCTGACCAGACCTCCCACCATCACTCAAGTGACGGCTGGATCACTCTTCCCACGTGTCTGCTTGTTCTGAGGTCACACAGATCCCAGTAAAAGGATGGCTTTATGTCAGACACACCCAAGATGTGTTCCGTGCCCAGCCACTGATAACCCGGTGACACCAGGAAAGCCAGTTCCCCGGTCTGTGCGTGGAGCGGCACTGCACGCGGCTCAGAGCCGCCCGACGACACCTGAGCCCAGAAAACGGGGGCTGCTGACCGGAGTCAGACTCCATCCCCTTTGACCCCACCCACCCTCCACACGGGCCTCCCAGGCCCCACTGGCCATCTTCCAGCCCCTGGCACACACGTCCCTCCAGGAACACGCTGCTGGGCACACCTACTGTGCGTGCGGCCTCCCCTCCACCTCGATTGCTGGGGCCGGCGTGGCTCATGGAGGGAGGGTGAGGCAGAGCCCGGGCAGTGGCTACCCGCCACCCTCTTCTTCCCCAGACGAGCAAGCACCCCCGTGATGAAACCATCAGCATGGCCAGGCGGCCAGTGCAAGGCTCTCTGGAGCAAGCAGCTCAGGATTAGGGCCCAGCCTCTGCCTCCAGCCAATGGGCCCCTGGGGGCAGGAGGGAACATGACCCCAGGCCCAGCCAACCCTTCCCCAGAGGCTGCCACCTGGGAGAGTGCAGAGCGTGTGGGTACTGCCTTGTGTGGCCTCACGGCGACCCCTCAAAGAGGACTGCCCACCATCACACTTTCAGGTGAGGAGAGGGAGGCTCCAGAGGCTCAGGGGCAAGTCCAGGACTGACCACCAAGATGGCCCAACTCCCCCCACTGCCAGCAGAGGCCCGCAGCCCGGCTGTGACTTTCCGAATCCACCTGCTTTGAAACACAGGGTCCCTGTTTCACATTTAAGGTACTCGGGGGTTGGCCGCCCACAGCGCCCCAGCCCCTTTGCTCCCCGGGCTCTGAGGGTCCTGGGGTGGCCCCTTCACCCGCTGGGGTGGACCTTGGCTTTCTCAGGTGTGAAGTGGACCAAACAACCCTTCCCCCTACCAGCTCTTGGGGAAAGGCTTTGCAGGCCATGTTACCTCCTCCCTTTGCACGATGCCCAGACCCCAGGGGTTCCTCTGCCACCCAGAAGACTCAGGGCCTGTCAAGAAGACCTTTCTCCCAAACCTGTCTGCCCAGCCCAAAGCCAAACACTTTAAGGTCAGGTTTTGGGAACAAGGTCAAGGGCCCCTCAGCGGGGCCAGCCGAAGCCTTTGAAAGGCTCTCACACCGGCAGAGGGCCTGGTTATTGCTGAAGGGTGGTGAGTCCCCAGCTTTCGGCCTTTCCCACCCCACAACCTCTGCGTGTCTGCAGATCACTGCATCACCATGACCCAGCCTTCTTCCTCAAAATGACTTCAAGTCCATTCACTGCTCAAAACCCAGCCTTGATCTGAGCACTATGTGACGTCATGGGTCCAATGTACTGGGGTTTTTTTCCTAATAAGTACTGAAATAAATGCAAAACTATTCAAATAAATACCCATCTGGGAACCCATTTGAGAAGTATTGCAGCTTTGCGAAAGCTGGGAAGGGGGATAAAACAGAGACTCAGAGGCAGGCAGCAGGGAGAGAGGATGTGGGGATGTGGGTCTCCAGGTGCCAGGCGGGCGTGGGAAGGTGCAGGGGCCAGAGCTGATCCCAGGGCCCAGGTAGGTACCCCTACCCCTACTTAGGGTCCTGTCAGATCTGTTTTACCCTGAACTCCATGGAAGATGGGGGGCAGGGAGCAGAGTTGGTCAGGGAACAGGGGGTGGAGGGGTGTGTACAACCTTCAGCAATGGCCATGGCTCAGGGTCCACCCTGGGGTGGGGGTAAAAGGCAATAAGTAACCGGCCACTGATTGTCAGAACCCAGGAGCCCTAGGGGACAGCCAGATCAGCACAGACCAGGAGGGTTCCCTTGACCTCAAAATACCTCATCTGATTAATCCTCCACCATCCCTCTCCTTCCTGCAGCCCTGCTGCTCTCAGCTCCTTGGGGGCAAAAGCCCCTGGAACCTCACCTAAAGGTGAGGCCCCCCACCCTGCTCAGTCGTGGAGCCACCTTCCACCCCCACCCCGTCCTAAAAGTAATACCAGGACTCACCCCTGGTTTTTCTAAAGAAAGACATCTAACTGGTTGACTAAGAGTTTGTGTGCTCTGGGGCATCTATGAAGGACTGTCACAACAACTAGACGGTCAGGAACAAGACAGACACCCCAGCATGTAGAGGGGCGGGATCTTAGCAGCGTTTCTTCTTTAAAGGAAAAAATGCACCCTGAATTCCACCTCTTCTTCTGGGCCTGTCTCCCCAGCCACGGTGGGGACCCTCAGAGGCCTGAGAGCCCTCTCCAAGCCACTCTCAACCCTGGAGGGAGACACCAGAAATTCCTGCCGCCAGTGCCCCCGGAGTGGGCCCCCACCGGCTATGCTCAACTTTAGCACTTTCTGGAAGTCATAAGCTCTCGGTAGAAAAAATAAATATATATGTCTGTCTCTCTCTATGTATATGCATATGTATACACGTATACGCACGGGCAGGACCACAACTGGGCCCTTCTGAGCTTCGGCCACCAGGGATGTGTGGGGGGGCCTGCTCCTCCCGCCCAGACGGCGGCCCCCCCGGCGCGGCGCCCAGGTCCAGGTGGTGGACTGGACGAAGTATTGCTGTCTGCCCCTGGCTCCTGAGGTAAAGAAAGGTGAAACGGGGCGGGCGGGCGGCGGCCCTCATCTCTTCCCCTGGCTCGCGGCGTCCCCAGACGGCTGCTGCCCCGGCGGCGGCGGGGGCTGCGGCTCGGGGGCCTCCGGGTCCCGGGGGACGGCCGGCTCGGCCGGGCGCGGCGGGTCCTTGCGGCGATCGGCGGCGGCCCAGGAGGGGCTGCGGGCCAGGCCGCGGGGCCCGGGGGCGGCGGTGGCGCGGAGGCGGCCGGGCCCGGCAGCCAGGCTGCTGGCGCTGCTGAACCGGCGCGCGGGCGGGAGGCCTGGCGGCGGGGGCGGCGGCCCGAAGAGGGAGGTGAGCGAGAGGCTGCTGAGGGTCTCCGAGTGCTCGCTGCCCGCGCCCCCGCCGCCCCCGCCGGCCCGGCCGCCCGCGCCCTCCTCATCCGAGGGGTCCATGGAGTCGTGCCGCGTGCAGCCCGGGCTGGTGGAGCCCCCGCTGCTGTGGCTGCGCTGGTGCGCCCGCAGCCCGCGCAGGCTGAACGGGCCCCGGCCCCGCGGGCTCGGGCGGCGGCGCGCCGCGGGCGACGGGCCGGAGCGGGGCCCCAGCACGGACGCCGGCGGCCCCAGCCCTCGCCGCGGACTGTCACTCAGGGTCAGGCTGTCCTCCAGCGTGGTCTGCAGGCTGCCCGCCGAGCTGCTGCGGCTGACCTCCAGCGACGTGTCGCTCCCCGTGGCCTGCGGGGAAGGCCACAGGGGGTCGGGGGGCCGTCCTGTGTTCCCCTTCCCCGATGGACACCCCCTCCAGCCCCTCCGACCCCTCAGGAACACACCGGGCCTAGTGAGGCTTTCCCGCTGTCTGAGCTGCAGGGTGGCCCTCCTGGTGGTCCCTGCAGTAGCCTCTGACTGGACACCCCTCCCCCCCCACTGCCTGGTCCTCAGAGTGCCACCAGCGTCACCCTGCTCAGACCCCAGTCAGACCCTGGCACCCAGCAGAGGGGGATCCAAGTTCGCTGGGAGGAAAAGCCCTTGGGCCCCACCCCATCCATGTAGGACCTCTCTCCCCCATTAGTCGCCTGGCTCCTCCCACCCCACCCGGCACCCTCACCCGCACCTCTGCCTGGAAAGCTCTTCCCTGATACACCTGTGTCAGGGCTCACTGCCCTCCCAGCCTCCACCTGAACTGCCGGCACTCCACTCGCCACCCAGCTCCCTGCCCTCTCCTGCGCAGCATTCTCCCTGGCCCACACCACTGCCAAACACACTATACTTCCCATGCATGTATTCTGATCATCTCTCCTGGCACATCCCTGCAGCTCGCTAGACGGTAAACCCCCGGGGGGGCAGGGATTTTTTCACCCTGCAGCCAGCTATAGCCTGGCTGGTGGGTAGCTGGGGTCAACAGTCACTGGGCAAACAAGTAACTGCAAGAGCCCTGGGCTGACTATGCCTCCCGCACTGTGCCTCCCCCGCCCCCGCTCCCCCCCATCCCCACCCTAGACCAGGGATGTCAGGTCTGCAGACCCTTCTGCTCTGTGCCCTGAGGGGTGCCCAGGTGGCAGCCCTGGCCAGTTCAATACAGGCGGCCCTGCAGACCGAGACCTCCATTCCTAGCAATCACGCCCCAACTCTCACCCCACCCCACCATGCAATGACTCCCAACACCCCCTCCTCCCTGTCCCCTCAAGCTAGAGCCCAGGTCTCCTCCAGGGCCCCCGACCTGGGCACTCCCCACACTCTGCTGTCCCCAGGTGCCCTAGGACCCAGCCCTGTCCACTTCATCAGCCTCTACTGTCACCTCCTCCCTCCAGTCTCACCACTATGCCCCTTTCCCAAGTGTCCCTGGCATCGCCCTGCCTGGTGCCTTTGGTTGGGCCCCGTTCCCTCCTCCCTCACCTTGGATTTCAAGATCCCCCCTTGCATGTCCCCTGACAGGAGAGCTCTGAGAGCTGGGAGGGACTGTACCTGTCGAAGGAGGGTGCAGTTGACGCTCGGCGACCGCAGGGAGGCCCAGGAGCCCTGCAGGGCGATCTTAGGGAGGGTCCCGGCTCTGGCACCCTTCTCCTGCCCTTCCTGGCTGGCAGCCACAGCAGGGTGGAAGAACTCGGCTGGCATGGGCAGGAGTGGGCTGGAGGCATCCGGGGAGAAAGGGCTCGGGGGTGCTGCTGGGGAGGGAGGAGAGGGGCAGGGGAGCAGGCTCAGGCTTGTGGGTCCCTGAGGGTGGGCTGGCAGGAAGGGCCCCCCTGACAAGTTGGCTGTGACTCCACGGGCGAGCCTCCCTCTCTGAGCCTTGGAGTCCATTGTGAGAGCAAGAAACACCAAGCCTGCCTTGTGAGCCCTGGGAGGATGGGCACTGGGCGATGGCAGTCTCTGGAGCCAAGCAGACCCAGGCTCAAGGCCCCCCTAGGTTCCTTCCCCTTTAAATGGGGACCAGCTGCCCACCTCGAGGAGTGGAGACATGGCTGTAAGAGCAAGAGGCAGCTATGGAGCTCAAGCCCCATGAACAGCAGTGCTCACTAAGACACTCGCTCCCCAGTGCTGACACCCTCGGGGCCTGGCCAGGCCTGGGGGCCCCCACCCAAGGACAGCACACAGGTGGGCACCACGCTGCACAGCAGAGCAGAGAGTGCTGCGCATGGAGGGGGCAAAGGGAAGGTGAGGTGGAGATGAGAGCAGGGACAGTTCAGCAGGTGGGGGGCAGCAACTTCTGCCCATGGCCCCCTCAGTGGCTTCCAGGATGAGGATGGAAGTGCGAAAGTCTCCAGGTAAGGGGGATTCCTCATCTATGTCATCTTATTTCAGGAAAAATGCTAATGAAAGGTTAGGTAAAGAAGATGGGACTTCGTCTGATCAGAAAGGCTCTTCGGTCCCGTGCCCTAACTTTTGATTCAGCAGGTCTGGGGTCTTGGCATCTCAGCCATCATATCCAGTCCAGAGGCCATCAGCTTTAGGAAGGTCCTCGGAAGAGTCACTCCACCTTTAGCTCCTGGAAGGTGCTCAAGGCCAAGCCTCCTCCCAGAAGAGTACGTGGGGTGGGCTCAGGATCTCAGGGCCCCTCTTCTGATGAATTCGTCTTTCTGCCTCCCTTCCTCAGCCAATACTATGAAGCCAGATCCCATCACCTTCCAGAGAGACTGGAGGTGAAGGTGAACCTGTGATGGGCCAGTCAAGTCCTCTGTCCTCAAGCCCAGAGCCCAGCCATAAGCCCAAAGTGCATACAGAGGACACTGAGGGTAGGGCTTTTTACGAAAGAGCTGTTGAGGACCACAGGCTCTCTGCTGTTCAGCATCACCTTGTGTGACAATCTTGTGGGATAAACACCTCTCAAATTCAGCTCTAGAAAAACGCTTCAATAATTAGGCAGCTTGCCTTCTGCCTGATGAGAGCTGTGTGTGCCAACCTGTTTCCTTTTTCCCCACGGCTCCCAGGACACTCAGCGTGAATCATCCATTAGCCCAGATTTTTGGTATAATTATGATCTCATCTCTCTGTATTATTTGGCTCCTGGTCTTTTGTCATTGTTCTATCAGGCCTGAGATTCCTATCTTTTATTGTCAATTAACCATCTGGTTCTTTCTGGACTCGATGTAATAGTCTAGGCAAAACTGCTAAGGAAAAATCTCAGCCAGCTCCCTCTGAAGCCAACACCCGAGATCAGGGCCATGGGAGCTGGCGGGGCTCCCACCCTCACCTTGGCTGCCCTCGTGTTTCAGCCAGGACCGGACGGGGTTGAATGGGATGGCCTCCATCTCGCACAGGAAGTTCTCCGGACCCGATGAGACGGCCGTGTTGGGTAAGGGGAAGAAGCATTCGCCCAGGTCCCCTACCCGCATGGGCTCAGGCGGGTCAGGCTCGCCCTACAGGGAAAGGGAGGTGGAAGGGGCAGGATGGTGGAGGGGGGAATAGCCCACCACAGCTGCCTTCATGCCCCTGCTCTACACCCCTTTGCTTCTCTGCTCTCACTGCCTGGGACGGCCTTCTCCTCACCTCCTTCACCTGGCCAGCAATCATCATCTTCCAAAATTTCCTGGAGGTGAAAGGACCCCACCTCCAGGAAGCCCTCTCTGATGTCCCAGGCAGGTAGCAATTTCCCCACTTACTCCCCTTGTGACCCTGAGACTCTTGAGGGTCTTCTTTGTCTCTGTAGCCAAGTGGTACGGACCCTGGCCAGTAAAAAGGCCAAGCCTAAGCTGGTGAAGGCACCAGAAAACAGACCAAGCAGCTTCAAAGCCCCCTTGTGAGCGTGACCCTGGGCAGGTCCCTTCCCGTGGCTGAGCCTCAGTTTCCACATCCATAAATAAGAGAGGAACCACTCCTTCTGGTAACCAGCTCTCCTTCCTGGCACTCCCTGAGCCCTGCCCTTCTTCAACCCTGCAGCCCAAGGTCTCCTCTGAACAGTATGCGCCTCAAATCTGCCTCTATGCCCCCTCCAAGGTAGATGAGCCCCCTATGAACTATTCTTTGAGTCCTAATAAAACAGCACCCACCTAACACCCACCAGACCCTAGAAACTGTGCACCCCAACATCCTGTGTGGGTAAACAGTGCAGGGATGCAGGAGATGCAGGAAGGGGCTGGGGGCGGAGGGGGACAGGGGCTGTCAGCTGCCAGAAGGGGGACAGAGGGGGCCAGGAAGATCCACTCCCCCATCCCCACCTTCCTGGAGCTGATGGAGGACACCCCTGAGGGTGGTGGTGCCAAATCCAGGCTGCGCCAGGGGTCAGGGGGACAGAGACTCTCTTAGGGGAGGCCCACTGCGTACTCCCTTTGGCCAGGGGCTCTCGCACCTCCCGCAGCCTGGGCAATCACGACTAGAATGCCTTGGAGCAATTTAGCCCTCCGATGCAGCTACTGGGACCACACACCATGAGAGTCTGTGTGCCAACAAAAGACCACACACGATGCGGTAAAGATCCTGAATGCCACAACTAAGACCCAAGTGTCCCACTCCTTGCGACCCCAGGGACTGGAGCCCACCAGGCCCCTCTGTCCGTGGAATTCACCAAGCAAGAATACTGGAGTGGGTTGCCATTTCCTTCTCCAGGGGATCGTCCCAACCCGGGGATGGAACCTGGGTATCCTGCATTGCAGGCAGACTCTTTACCATCTGAGTCACCAGGGAATCCAAATGAACAAATAAATACTTTAAAAAAGAAAAAAAAAGAACGACTCTGCCTTGAGGTCACAAGCCCAGCGGCAGACCTCCCCTCCCTGAGTCTACAGGGTCAACAGAGCAGCCCTTCCAGCCCTCCTGGCCTCCCTCAGACTGACCACCTCGAGGGCAGAGGTTGGGGACCGTGCCCAGCTGTGCAACAGGACAAGCCACCGCACCTCTCAGAGCCCTCATGCCCTGGCCTGTGGAATGGAGTCACATCACCCCTAATGCACAGAGCTGGGGGACGGGCACATTGAGTGCAGACAGAATGGCACGCAGTAGGTGCCTGCACCTGTTTAGACTCTCCAGCCTCCCCCGGTCCCCCTGTAAAGTGTGCCCACCAGGGACAACTCCCAATACAGCAAAAACATCCAAAGCTACAGTGAGTGGCCAGGGCCACTTGGATCCTGTGATTGGAGCCCTGGCTTGTTGCTGTGTGACTTCAGGTAAATCACTCCACCTCTCTGTCCCCCGCCCTCATCTGACCAACAGGAGATGAGGGCCCAGCATGCAGCGGGTGCCACTTAAATGGTGGGCCAGGAAGGGGCAGTGTCCCAGCATGGCAGGCGGAGGCCAGGCTGCAAGTTCAGATCCGCCTGCCCGGGAGCCCACTGGGTGCTCACCTTGCCGTCCCTGGGGCCGACGGGGCAGGCTGCAGGGTCCTCCAGACTCAGGTCATCGCCAAGCAGGATGGACGAGGACCTGTCTGAGTTCAGGGAGAAGGCCTCCGTCTCGGCCAGCTGCACCTGCAGGGAGAGGGGGCCACCTCGGGTCACCCCTGGGGCTGCAGTGGGGCAGGCTGGTCCTCCAGAGAGACACAGGGCAGCGGTCAGAGAGGGCAAGAGATCTGAGCACAGATGGCACGTCCATCCTGTGCAGGGACCTAGCCTGGGCTGGGGATGGGAGATGACCCGAGGATGTCACAGACGGCAGAGTGCCAGGCCTGAGCTGGGCCAGTGGGCAGGTGAGCTGCTGAGGGCTGTGAACCAAAGCTGGTCCAAGCAGACCAAATGCCCTTCAAGGCTGCTGGGTCTGACTCACCTGTAGCCCTGTGCAGGCTCCCCTCACAGGCTGGGGGTGCTTGTGAGCCCCTAGGACCTTGGGGAGTCTGAAGTTACCTCAGGCTGAAGGGGATCCCTGGGGGCTGGACACTCCTAGGGAGGTGCTCAGGGCCCCACGTGGGTGGGGAGAGGGGACAGGGCCCGCCTGAGCCTGCACAAGACAGGCCCAAGGCCACGGATGCCCTGCAGTGCCCATCAGGGAAACCCCACCTGGAGAGGGCAGGACTGAGCCTTGGAACCAGGGCAGGGGCCCTGGGAAGAAGCTCCGGGGTGCTCAGGCCTTGAGCTCTGGGACGATGGTCCTGGGTGACCCCTTGATGTCACACTGCACCAGAGGTGATGCCTGGGCTTCCTGCTGGCGCCCGCAACTCACCACCATGGTGGGCAGCGCCCTTTCTGAGCACCTGCTGTGTACAGGCCCAGAGCAGGGCCTCACACCTCATGAGGCCACACCACAGGCCTGCACTGAGCAGAGGATCAGGCCAGGCTGGGCTCGGGGAGGAGGCCCATCCACCACAGCCCCCTGGGACCAGCCTCGATCAAGTTGGCCCTGGCGGGCCTCCACCCAGAGCGGCTCACCCCTCAGGCTGGCCCTCCACCAGGACTGGTCCCACCCTCTCAACCCGAGGCCCCAGCTCCATTGGGGGCGCTGCCGCTACCTCCTGCTTGTCATGGTGACACTTCTCGCAGCCGGCCGGCGAGGAGTAGTGGTGGAAGATGGACCCGGACAGGTTGTCGATGATGGTCAGCTCCCCCTCCAAGGAGTCCTTGATGATTAAAGAGACGCTGTCCAGCCACAGGTTCTCCTAGGCGGACGGGGACGGGGTGGGGACAGGTGGGATTATCGGCCGGCTCGGGATGGCTGGGTGGGCGGGCGCGGGCTGCCTTCCTGGTTCTCCGCCCGTGGCCTGGGCCCGACCCCGCATCACAGGGTCACCCCTGAAATGGAGCTGAGCGAACGGGGCCCGGAACGACCGAGCTCTCTGCCCGAGCCCCACTCCCGCCAGCCCAGCTGCCCTCCCAGCCCTCGGCGACCCCGCTGCCCTCTCCAGGCCCCGCCCACCTGGGCTGGCGAGTAGCAGCTTCGGCGCAGGCAGCCCTCGGGGTCACCCTCGCCGGCTACCCCTCCTGGCCCGTGGGCAGGCACGGGCGCCCCTGGGGCTCCGGCGGGTGGCCGCGGGCTGGGGCCCAGGCCATGGGCCAGCTCCAGCTCCAGCTCGGCGTCCATCTCGGCGTCCTCCTGGGCCTCCTTGTTGCTGTCGTCCAGGTGCTTCATGAGCACGGCCACCACCACGTTGATGAGCACGAACTGGGCCGTGAGCACGAAGCTGACGAAGTACAGCGGTGACACGAACTGCAGGCTGCTCAGGCAGCTGCGCTCGTCGTGCGTGCAGTCCCGCAGCGTGTCCTGCACCAGGGGTGGGGGACAGTGGGATGCGGCAGGGAGCTAGTGGCGAGGCCCGGGGGTCTGGGACACAGGCCTCATCTCTGTCCTCATGAGGCCCGTCTCCACCCAGCCCAGGCTGAACTGCAGGCCAGAGCCAGGGAACCCGTGCTGGGTGATGGGCAGTGAAGCCCAAGCCAAGGGCCCGGCTCCCAGAGCAGTGGTGCCTGGAGTCCCTGGCCCCGGGGCAGAGTCCTGTCCCCTCGAATCTGAGCCCTCATCCCAGCGCAGCATTCAGGGCAGACAGAAACCCACTCTGGCCTCATGTCCCCCTTGCTGTGTCCCAGGGCCGTGGGTAGGTCCCCCTGTGCTCTGCACACAAACCACCCCCGCCCCTGTGCGACGGGCCACTGGGCAGGCAGAGCCCAGCCTGACTCTCCCTCCCCTGCCCACCACGTGTACCTTCATGATCCCATTCCAGTTGTCACCAGTGGAGACCTGGAAGAGCGTGAGGAAGGCCATGCCGAAGTTCTCGAAGGTGGCGTGCCGGCTCATGCCCTCACAAGGGTTCTCGTCATTGCAGACTGGAAGGAGAGTGGGGTCAGCCTGGCCCGCTGCAGAGTCCCCTGCAGGGCCTGCCCTGTGCTGCTGCCTCTCAGCCTCATCTCAGACAACCTCAGAGGCGTGTGCAGGCTGTGCACGCCCACAGATGGAGAGACTGAGGCTCAGAGAGGTGGCACGCTGGTGGAGACTCAAGTTCAGGTGAGCCTGGCTCCTCGCTCCACCCAGGTATCAATTTCTGAGGGAGAAGCTGGGCTAAGGTAGGTAAGGGCTCATGCCCAGAGGAGCCCAGCTTGCTGGAGCTGGCCCTGTGCAGGGCTGCCTGGATGTGGGCTGCATCACCCTCAGTCTGGGCCTGTCCACTCTGCCTACTGGGGTGGCACTGACTGGGGATGGGCACTGGCAGGTGGGACTGGAAGGGGTCTCCCTGAGAGGTCAGACAGCTGGGGGGGGTTCCAAGTGGGGGGTCCTCTGCACAAGTATGGGAGTGCCCATGGACCCAGGCGAGCATGTCTCCAAAGCCTCTATTCACACTGGGAAGGGGGTGTGGATGGCTGAGGGTCACCCATCCAGCCCCCAAAGGCTCGCTGTGGGAACATTTCCCCATCACAGAGACCATGGCATAACAGTCTGTTTGGAGGAGGGTGTCTCAGGCCTCCCCACCCTGCCGGGACCCTCCCTCCACTACCAGACCTGTTCCATAGCCCACCCCCCAGGCCAGCTTCAGCATCACGCACCCAGCTTCCCGAAGAGCTCCACTCCCAGGGCGGCATAGATGAAGAAGAGCAGCATGAAGAGGAGGCCCAGGTTGCCCACCTGTGGGGGACAGCAGGTGGGGCTGGGCAGGGTCCAGGGAGGGGGCACGGCAGGCTCCAGGCAAAGGGCCAGCCTGAGGGTCAGGGCAGGCTCTGTGTCCGTGTTGGCCACCCTGCCCCACCTCCTGGAGGGCTGGCTGGGTCCAGCACAGGGCACAAGACAATAATAGAACATGTGTGAAGCCCTTACTGGTGGCCCCTGTGGCTCAGTGGTAAAGAATCCGCCTGCAGTGCAGGAGCCACAGGAGATGTGGGTTCGACCTCTGAGTCAGGAAGTTCCCCTGGTTAGGAGAAGGCCGCCCACTCCAGTACTCGTGCCTGGAGAAGCCCACGGATAAAGGAGCCTGGCGAGTTACAGTCCATGAGGTCGCAAAGAGTCAGACACGACCGAAGTGACAAAGCATGAAGCCCTTCCTATGAGTGGTCTGACTTCAAGCATTCCTTAGTCGTGGCTGCACACAGTGATCTATGGACTCTTGTTTACCCCCATTCTTCAGGTGATGAGACAGATGTCCTGAGAGTTGCAGTCCTTGCCCAGGTCCACACCGCTAGTAGTGGTAGGACTGGGGTCAAGCCCAGCAGGCTGGCCCCAGGGTCTCTGCACACAGCTTCTACACCTGTGCGTGGTCAGTACCATCCCACGGGTGAATGGAGAGAGGGGGAAAAGGAAGTTACATCAAGAATGCTACCTCCTTCATGAAGCCTGCCTGAATTCCTTCAGACAGACGGGGACTCGGTCTTACAGCCTGAGTGTAACTGCTGCGTTCCTGTCACTGTCTCTGCCAGTCTGGGAAGTCCTGGAGGGCAGGGGCACAGCTGGGGTAAATCAGATCTGCTTCCTTGTGCCAGCATGAGCCCTAGCCCCCAGAAAGGCGTGAACACAGGAATCATGCAAGACTGGGCCCCCCCAGAAGCCTCCTGCAGACGCAGCCACCCCCCTCCCACAGCTCGAGTGGGAGAAAAATATCGCAGATTTCAAACCTGTTTCAAGTCTATCTATAGGCCAGAGACCACCTTTAACTCATGTTATGGGTAAGATAAGGCTCCAACATGTTCTTGCCCTAGAACGGAAGTGTCGCTGAGAACCCTCAGAAGACCTGCATGAATGGAATCTGAGGATGTTTGTGTCAATTGCTGAAAAGTAAACCGTGTTAATCACAGGCTCCTAATTTTTCTCTACTCCAGACAAGGGTTTCCTTCTGAGCTGCACCACAATCATACCAACAGTGTTCTAATTAAATGATGCTGGCTTATTAAAGAGACAAGCTCTCACTGAGCACCTCTGAGGCCAGGTGTGAGGCCCCAGCTGCTGGGGTCCAGCCCCGCGGACCCCTCCCAGACTGATCACCCAACTCCAGACTCCAGCCACACAGAGAACAAACCCCATTTGCATATTCTGTTTTCTCTGCCAGGAAGACCTTCTCTCTGCCTTTGCCTAGAAAATGCCTACTCCCCACCCCTCAATACCCAGATCAGGGGTCACCTCCGCTGAGAAGACTTCCCTTATGCCTCCTCTCAGTGTGCCTGAGACAAAGCCTGGAAGGAAAGGGCTGAGGTTTTGTTTTCATGTCACTTTACAAAGAACCAAGGAAATGTCCAGGATCGGCTAATAGATTTTGAGGGGTAAGCCCCTCACCCCACTACCACATGGTCCCAGGCACACACATGTCTTTAAAGTAGTTGTAATTACTATCCCATGTCTCTTACTTGAAGCTGGGACCTTCTAGGCATCTCCATGTACGCTATGCCAACGTAGGGTTAGGATGCTCAGGGATCAGAACAAGGGGAAAGGGAGAGGGGAAAGGGCCAGGAGGCCAGGCAGGCGGGGGGCACACACTTGCCACCCCCATTCCTGTCCTTAGGAGATGCTTCCATGGTCCTTCTTAAGATCCAGTGCTTTACAAGCTTTAACTATTTTAAACCTCACAACAACCCTTTGAGATAAGAACTACTACCACCACCACCCCTCGCCCCGATTTCACAAGCAAGAAAAATAAAGGCACCTCATCCCTAGGCTCTCACAGGGCACTGGGCTTTGACCATAGGTTCCCTGTGGCTCAGATGGTAAAGAATCTGCCTGCAACACAGAAGATCCAAATTTGATCCCTCGGTCAGGAAGATCCCCTGGAGAAGGGAATGACTACCCACTCCAGTATTACTGCCTGGAGAATTCCATGGACACAGGAGCCTGGTGAGTTATAATCCATGGGGTCGCAGAGTCGGACACGACTTGAGTGACTAACACTTTGACTTTCAGGGAGGCTTGAGTCTGGTCTCCAACCCATTTACTATCTGCCCAGAATTCACTCCCATCTCCCATGTGACAAATTCTTCCAAAGGAATTTCATGTTAGGAAAGACCACAGCTCTCTGAATGAAAGCCCTTGCTTTCCATCCAGACCTGCTGTCTGCTGTGTCGCTTTCCCTTTGCAACAAGGCTGCCAGGAAGCTCACACCAAACTTGAGAATGGAACTCAACATCCTCAGCCCAAGTGCCTGAGAGAATTTGCTTTCACTTTCCCTGGGCTGTTAATCTTTCATCCTCATCTTTAGCATGCTGTATCTGTGCCTTTTACCTTAAGACACCCAAAGTTCCTTAAGACTAGATGAGTCATAGTGAATACATGAATGTATATGAGGCTCACCTCAGAGCGAGGTGAGGCCGCACTGAGGGGAGGGAGAAGAGGAGCCATCAGTAGCTGCGTCAGAGGGGAGGAGGGGCCTGGGACTGCAGAGCTCCCAGGAGAACAGAAGATGCACTCTTGAGGCCCTGATGCTACCTCCCTTCCCCTCACCAATGGTGGGGGGCGCTTTCCTGACTTCCCAGGGTCCCCACCCCCAGGTCAGTGTCTCATGCTATCCCCTCCTAGAATACCATACCTGTCACCTCTCTGTCCACATCACCACCTCTTACCAAGCCACCTACAAGGTCAAGCCGCCCTATAAGGTCATACTCAAAGTGCCTGATGCCTTCTCTGATTCCCCATGTGCAGGCCTCTCCCCACACTGCCCTGAGGCCTCTGTCATTCCCCTAGACTCCTGGGGGCAGAACCTGGGTACAGAGCAGGCAGGTGGGGGAGGGGTGGGGGGAGGGACCAAGTGCTCAAACAAGAAAGGAAGGAAGAAGTAGATGGGAACCCGCCCATCTCTCACGCCCTGAGCTCACAATTGCTTCTCTGGAGGCAAGACTCTGCCTGGTTCAGGGCAGATCTGGAGAGAAGGGAAGTCACAGCCCACGCCCCCCAGGGGGGCCAGCGTGACACCGATGACGATGACGGCCAGGTTGGGGGAGGGGCGGCTCTTACCTGGGGCAGAGCTTGCACCACGGTGTCCAGCAGGGCCCGCATTCCCGTGGCCATCTTCAGGAGCTTCAGCACTGTGGGCAACACCCAACCCAGCCCACTCAGCCCAGACCAGCGGGGACAGGCCTGTGCGTGTGTGCGCGTGTGAATGCGGTAGAGCGAGAAGGTGGAGGAGCGTGCACGAGACGCCGCACTACAACCCCCTGGGTGCAGATGAATGGGGGTGGGGCACAAAAACAGGTCCCCGGGGGGTGGCAGTGTTAAAAAGCCCTAGAGGAGGAGGGCAGGCACAAGGGAGCAGAGGGATATCGGGTGTGTGAATGAGCACGTAAGTCACCGTGATGAGGCCACAATGACCAGTGTGCGAGTGCCCCTGGGTATCTCCCTTCCTCTCTGGCTGGAGAGGCCCCAGGGTGACTGCTGAGTTTCTCCACCGGACCCCTCACCACCTTGGAATCTGGGGGCAACGGGCGGGGCAGGTAGAAGGGCAAGGCCAGAGGCAGGAGGTTTTTTGAAACAAGTATGAGGACAGCCTTGGGGCTAAAGGGAGGCTTCTGGGAGAAGAAAGAGGGTTTCAAGGACAAGGTGTCCCAGCCAGAGCTGGAGAAAGGCTGGTGAGGACCCAGTGTCTTCTCGGCTGCACTGGGGTCCTTTCAACCCCACCTGAGACTGGACCACACTGGGCAGGGTGTTATATGGAGGGGGCATGCCAGGGTGCAGTACAGAGCTGTCAGGACGAGGGCAAGTGTGGGCACACAGCATGGGCGCGTCGAGTGTGTGTCAGAGACGGGCTGCTACTCCCCTTGCTCAGCAGGCGGCCCATCCTGCCCCGCTCCCCCCGCCGGACCCTCACCCCGGGCGATTCGGAGGACCCGCATGATTCGGATGATGGTGGGGTTGATGGGCAGCGCTGCGTTGATCTCAATCTCCTCCAGCGTGATGCCCATGACCGACAGCAGCACGATGGCCAGGTCCAGCTGGTTCCACCTGTGCGGCCGAGCAGAGGAGGGCGGGAGTGAGATGCAGGGCGAGAAGCGCTTGAGTTTAGATATGCTCCAGCTGGGAGGAGTGTCCCAGCCCTCCACCCTCCTGCCATGGCCCTCAGGGATCCCTAATAGCCCCTCCAGATCCCATTGGTTCCAGCTCCCTCGCTGCCCCCCAACCCCAACCCCACCACAGCCTCTATCCCTCAAGCAAGAGGCTGACCAGGCTAAAGGAACATCTGAGGAGGAATGGGTTCTGACTCCTAGGTCTGAATCTCGAGCCAGCTGCTCCCTCTGTGTGGCCTTGGGCTAGTCCATCAACCTCTCTGAGCTCCACTTGTTCCCTCTGAAAAGAAGGACCCACATGAGGTATGCCCTGCTCTACCTGTGGGGTATGGAGGACCCATGAGAGGGGTTCGGTAGAATGCTCTGCACCCGTCAGGGCTGAAGGCAGCACCTGGGGTCAATGGCCGTCAGTCCTCAGACTCCCACTGGTTCCCCTCCTCCAGCTGCTCCACGCTTCCCCTGGGGTCAGAACTGCTTCCCCCTCCTGCAGTGCGCTCTCCGCTGCCTCGGCCCAGCCCAGTTTTGCTCACCGGTCCTTGAAGAAGCGTCTCAGACCAAATGCCACCAGCTTCAGCACAGCCTCCAGCACAAAGACGGTGGTGAACATGTAGTTGCAGTACTTGAGGGCTGTCTCCAGAGACTGCAGGAGCAACAAAAAGAAGCATGATCCAGGCCCCATGCCCTGTCCGCCACCTTTACTCCAGTCAGAAAAATCTCTGCCTTGTAAGGGGAGCATTTACTCCATTCACACTTAACGCAGTGATTTACATATCTGCTTTTACTCTCCCCCCTTACTTAACGTGCGCTATTTATTCTAGATTGCTGCTTTTCCTTATTTCTGCCACTCAGTGGAGGCAGCATGGGGTAATGGTTAAGGTAGTGATTAAGAACCAGACCACTTATTGATCAATGTGAATTCAGACGCAGCACTTATCCCTTGTTTGTAGCCTTGGCAAGTCACTTGACCTCTCCAGGACTTAGTTTTCCAGCCTATGAATTGGGGATGATAATAGCACCCACCTCAGAAAGTTACTATCAAAATTAAACGAGGTCATAGTCCAAGACCAGACAGAATAAATACTTGGTTAATATGAACTGATTCTTATTCCATTTCTTCATGTTAACTCAGAAGTTCTACCGTTACGGCTGCATTCCATCAATGGCTGCCTGCACTCACTGTATTTCACTCCTACCATTTAAAACAATGTACCAGTTCCTCATCTGGAGGCTCTGCTCTCCCCTCTTCCCCCACTCCAGTAAGTCTTCTCAGACTCGCCCCTACATAACACACCCCTCATGTCCCTCACGAACACTGCCTGCAACCAGCTGGGAACCGGTCGCCTCTCCTACCCCAGTGTTTGCCCTCAGAGGCCCTGCCCCTCTGCCAGGCTCCATATGCCCAGTAGCAGGGGAGCCAGGTGGCAAACCAAAATTCCAGTCCCGCCTCCACTCACTGGCTGAAAGACTTGGGCAGCGTGTTTTATGTCTCTGAGCCTCAGTTTCTTTATCTACAAAATCTGGAGAAAGCCCACCACACACACACATTAAGGCTGCTGCGAGGACTGGAGAGTTAATATCCGTAGTGTGTCCTGCAAAGAGGCTCAGGGAGCACACCACAGCCACTGTCACCCATGTTCAAGGCTGGACCCGAATGTCACCCCCCGCACCTTGCCCTGGAAAGGAGCGACCTCTCCCTCTCACTCGTCCATCCGACCAGGCCCTGAGCTTCTTAAGCATAGGACTCCGCGCAGGACCTGCTCAGACCCTGGCCCGCCCATCCCTGGGGTGGGGTCCCACTGAGGACCCAGGGGCCAGGCCGGGCTCACCGTGGGCTGGTTGTAGTGCTCCAGGGACATGGTGACCACGTTGAGGCAGATGATGAAGGTGATGAAGATGTCCAGGTAGTGGCTGGTGCACATGGAGTGGATGAGCAGCCTCGTGGGACAGTAGGTAGCATAGTAGGGCAGCCGCTGGGCCTCTGCCGGGGTGCGGGGTGGGTGGCGCAGATCACAGAGGGTTGGCGCAGAGGTCAGGGCAGAGCACACAGAGGGAGAGGTGAACGGGAGGGAGGAGGTGAGGGGGAGAGATCGGGTCCACCCCAGGCCTTGGGGAGTC